>NC_135313.1:34510535-34847535 GCF_048772815.1 Callospermophilus lateralis | reverse complement strand
TCACCTCTCTTTCTTGCTCCGATACCATAATATGGGCAGGAATTCTATTCTATAGCCCCTAATACCACATAAGCTCTCACCCTCATATGACCATAATAAAATTCCCCCTGGTCTGGGTTTCCTGTGAGTGCCATCAGTTCATGGTATCCAGCCAAAGAATCATAAGGACTGGTTTTAAAATACAAAATTACTTCAGATCTCACAATAGTTATTTTTTAAGCATGCATCAGTTTCTATGAGTGGATTTTTCAATCAAAACCCCGTGTCCCTCAGGCTGGCTATTTTGCACACCATATTTTCAAAGTGGAAAAGCAATCACGGTAGATCAAGTCACCTGGCTAACCACACCACTCCAGCACTACACATCCAAAGCAGCCACTACCATGACTGAGCGCACGCCTGGAAAAAAATGAACATCAATACTGGGAGTTACTTGAAGAACAGGCATTGGACATTATCTCTTAATTCATTCCCCATATCTACACTCAAACCAGAGTTTCCTAAAAGTAATTTAAGTACCATCTAGTCCACAGTAATACCAGGAAATGTGAGTGGTGATATCGTTAACACAAGTATATACCATCTACTGCAGGCCACAGTTACACAGCACTCAGAATTACAACTACTTTACACATCACCATGTTTGATCAGGAATAACTTTGTAATAATGATTCTAAATATCTCATGTGATTATAATCTGTTCTTGTTGAATCACGTCACTGTGTTAAATATTCCTTGTTATCTACTCAGGCTGTATAAGTCATGCAGCAAACTTTGGGTCCAAAGCAATCAAATTGTCATTGGCTTAATTCTCAAGTCATTTTTTGCCCTTGTTCTATCTACCTGATCCCTTTTGTATGCAATCTGATAACAAGTATTTTTTAAGTCCCACCAGGTGAAACACGATTGGTAAAAAGAAAGTAAACATTGGGAAGGTACCTGACAGAAACCCTTTGGTCTAGATAAGTAGACAGCCTTGGAGATGAGTAGCCATGAGGATAATTGATGGAATAAGCACTCAACTTCATTCTCCTTACTTCCAATACTTGGTTTGAATTTCATCTTATCCAATTATCAGTTACGTGGTCTGAGGCAAATTTATTAGCCTTCCTTAACCTTGAGCTGTCTTTCATTTCTTCTTATTTATTTATTTATTGGTGGCAAATTTTAGATGGTGATAAAAAAAATTAAAAAAACAACAACAACACAAAACCTATTCCACCGGGTTGCTCTAATAACTAAATGAAAATGTAAATCCCTTAGGATGTCACCTGTAGTACTTATTAAATAAACATTAGCTGCCTCACATCCCTCCTCCCTCCCCTGCCTGCTTCACTGAGCTGCTATGCTCAGGTAGAAACAGCACTTACAAACAGACTGGGAATAGCAGAATTTTACCCTTCAAAAGGATCATAAAGGTTACATACACCTCCTTCCTTCCAAACAGGAATATTCGGTTCATCAACCAATCTTAGCTTCAAATGTGCACAGCTCATTTTTAAAATAAGGTTATTTCTTCTGAACTTACTATAAAACATTAATGATTGAAATTTTATTTCTCATTTTGAAAAGAAATCTATTTTCAGAAAGCTTCTGTCCATATACAATATCTATACAATTTCTGTCCTATATACGATGTCTAATTCTGTTATGTCACAGAAATCTTTCTGGAATCAGACTGAAACGTGGGGCTTAGGCCTCATTCAGAAACTGAACAGCTTTGTGACCTTAAAAAAAATAAATGAATTACCCTGAAACCCAATTGAGCTGGGAAATAAGGCAACACCACTTGCCCAGCCTCCTTCCTAGGCCCTTGTGGATACCACCCAACCAAACTCCCTTGCGCTCTTCCCTCCAGGCCATCCTGCAACATTTCCCTATCACAGCATCTTCTGTTCTTTCAGGAGTTTTCATTTGAAAGTTTTAAAGGACAAGGAAAGATTTTATACCAAGAACTTAAAAAAAATGCCTCAAATTAATAATAACAGGCAAGGACCTTCCAGAAAATAGGCAGCATAGGAAAGGCTGTGATGAGAATAAGTGCTCAAGACAGAGGGAAAGGTCTTGATATTACTGATCCACTAAATGGCATGGCCCACTGAGAGCGTGGCTGGTTTAGGGAAAGGCTCGAGGTACCGCTAAAGAGTTTAACCAAGACAGAGTACAGAACGGGGAAGTTTTGAGGGTTTTGAAGGCAGGGAGAGGCATAATAAAGGTGGCATTTAAGGAGAAGAACACAGCCCAGTTGTTGGCCAATGGGAAGGCTGAGAGTCAGAGATGCTAAGCATATACTGTATGGTGACACATGTGAGCCCATAAGGGCCTGGCGCGGGGTGGTGGCTATGGGATAAGTAGGTAAACACAAGAGAGACAATCTAAGGGAATATTTGACAGGACATGAGAACTTCCTGGAGACAGGGTGAAGAGCAAGAGGAATCGTGAAAGGCAATTCAAAGATTTCACATCCAAGTGCTGGGGTGATTGATGGAAGCTTTGACCAGAGACAGTGACATTCAAGAAGAAACATTTATTGTGCATCTGTAAGTTGGCTAAAAGTTAGCTGAGCTATGTATCTTTGATTGAGCTCAGCTGGGAGGGACCATGTCTATCCAAGCATCAGCTGATACAGGCTGAGTTCAAACAGGCAGCTCAGCTTTGATCTGTGTGTCTCACTCACCCTCCCCATGGGTCAAGAGAGTAGCCCAGGCATGATTTTCTCCTGGCAACAGCAGGGACTCAAGAGTACCACCCCAGTCTCTTCAGTATTCCTCTAGACTTGGGTCATGTCTTGCCTGCTGACATTCCATTGGACAAAGCAAATCACAAGGCCAAACCCAAAGTCAAAGGCTAAGAAGGTCAACTCTAGTGAGAGGAACCACAAAGTCACATGGCAGCGGATACAGGGAGAATAAAGAATTGAGGTCATCAGTGCCATTTACCACATACACTACAGAATCAGTTGTAATAAGACAAAATAACCTATGTTTCATCAAAAAAGAGAATGGGTAAATAGATGGTGGTGTTTTCATTGCTCAGAGCATTATGTAGTAGTGAAAATGAATAAATTACAGCTGTCTGCATGAACGTTTATGAACGTCAAAAACAAAATGATGACTGAAAAACAAGCAAGTTTTAAAATGAAATAGTAACTTGCAAAGCAAGATCCAGAGCATAAAGTCACTGTGGTTACCTTTTAAATGCATAGACTATGTTCACATATTGGTTATGGATATACGCATATGCAGTGAAAGTATAAAATATGGACAAGAAAGATAGACCTAAGCCTCAGGTTAGTTATTACCTCGTGAGAAGGACAGAAAGAGAGGATCATGGAGGGAGAAAGAGTGGGCTGCAGCAGGATCTATGAAATTTCATTTCCTAACATAAAAGATATGGAAACAAATATGGGGATATCGTAACATCTGTTAAATTTGAATGTTGAAATGCATAAGTGTTTCTTATAAGACTCTGGCTGTTTTTTGGTGAGGAAAGTGTTATAAAGAGCCAAACAAATAGGTTTGGGCCCTAGAATAAAAACAATTGTCTGCTACAAACACCAGGAGAAAATGATCACTTTATCTTCCTACCCCATTCTTTGTTAACACTTTGCTCCAAATACGGATGAAAAAAAAAATTAGACAAAAAGAGAATACCAAGAAAAAGAAAACTCTCTTCCATTTCATTCTGTGGGCTTTGGCTTTAAATCCCAGAAACACCAACCGTTGCTTGTTTTGGGGACATGACTGGCTGTTTCATGAGTCAGCGAATCAAGTTATGAGGATACAGAATCTAGGTGCCTTTGTGGAGAGAACTGAGCTTAGAGGGAGTTATTTCATGTGTGTGTGTATGTTTTTTTAAATTAAATTTTTAATCAGAACATCTCAGAGTCTCTTTTTATCCTGAGGGAAATGAAAAGGACGATTACAGAAAGAAAATAAAACCCAAATTTTGTTAGCAAATATTAGGAAAATTTTAAATCATGACAAGGAAAAAACTGCCAGATGGCTGGAAGTAAATAATAGTGTGCAGTGGGGGTTGGGAGGGAGGACGATTATGAAGCTCTTCACTCTGAACGTGGTAAGTAAAGAAAAAAAATAGCATTGATTTTTAACTAATATAAGGTTTACATTCTTTTTATTTTTCTTTTTAAGCAGAGTTAAGTTTGCTCTCCTTTCATTTTCACTTTTTTTTTCCCCCTAAAACTACTGGTTTGGAATTGAAACATGTGCATATGAAAAGTCATATAAAATGGAACACATATAGGTTTTCTAAATGGTCTTTGCTGTTGATCCATGGATGGCTGTATTAATATGCATTAACAGTAAGCAGATGACACGTCTCTGAAATAGCTGCTTAATTGAGGAAAATAGGATCATTGGATGCAAGGCCACGAAAGGGCTAGCCAGCATATTTTCCAGAGGCACTCAGCCTGAAATGAATATCCTTACCAATTTGCAACATTGCATTCGACATTAATCTGAATGGTTTTTCTATGGAATTATTTTAGAGCTATTATCTGTGATTTTGAAGTTGCTTATGGTGAGTATCATAAAGGGAAAAAAAAAATCTCCCTTCCCTCCACTGATACTCTTTTATGGTTACTTATTAAACAGGTCTTGCCTCCAAAGTCCATCCTGAATTTTTCCACTTCTCTCCATCTCCATGGCCACCTCCTGGCCACCCTCACTCAAGTCACCCCACTCTCTTGTATGATAATGTGAAAGGGGTTCCCAAGCTGGCCCCTCTAAGGCCTCTGTGGCCTCCTCTTTCCCTCTGTTCTCCATACAGCATCAAGACTAATCTCTCTGAAATATAAATCCGGTCTTATGATTCCCTTTGATGAACTCCTGCCTTCATTCACTTTCTATTGCCCTTAAAATTCTCACCATGACCAAGATCCCACCTCTCGTCTAGGACCCATGACTTTCTTTATACCGCGTTCCCTCCTCCCACTACACCATGGTTTCCATTTCAATCCAGGTTATGATGTGCTCACAGGAGAAAGCCGGAAGATCCACAAACTTGTTATGCCCCCCTCTGAGAAAATACCACCCCCTCACTTCCATCTCCACAGAAGAAACCAGTTGCAACTCTTTCAGTTGATTCTTTGGTATTTTGTCCACACATCGCTAAATACTGTGCTTTTTTAGGCTACTTTTGTTTTCGTTTTAAGCATATGCTTTTGAATCCTTACTATGGAAGAAGAGAATTTGTTCTCTTACATTTATCTCTAGCACCCACCTGATAATAGTTACCTGATCATTGCGATTACATCAATGCCCTGTGTCTTTATTATTTTGGCTATGCCAACATCCTTACAGCACAGCCATATACCGGGAAAGGTTACTCCTCCTTCTCTGAGTAGCTTTAATTTTCCCCTAGAATTAATCTTTGTCATTTTCACCCAATGGCTTGATTTTTCTCATCACGAAGTTAACCTTAAACTCTCCCTGCTGTTGTGTAAACACCTTTTCCATCTTTCAAACACTTAAGTGAATGTCAAGTTTTATCCTAAAGAATTCTCTCTTGCCCACACTTCTACATCATAGGAGCAGCTGTCACCCAGGGAGTTTCCTTTATTATGATTTTAGTGGCATTTCAGGAAAAACTTAAGTAGACACATGGGTTCCATTGCCATCTTTACCCAAACTTCCTGCTTTTCTGTAGGTCCTCCCCACTGTGCTTCAGGGCATTCACACCTGCTGCTATCTCTACCTCACATCTCTCGCTGGACCTTGCTTAATTTCCTCTCATCCTTTGTATCTGAGCTTAAAGGTCACTTTATCAGAGGTAGTCTCTGATTTCCCAGTTAACCATGCTCATTATAGCTTTTCATAATGTCCTGCACTTTTTCTTGGAAGGCACGTATCGCATGTGTTAGTATAATGCACTAATAACTTGAAATATTCATTTTGGTTGTTTTTTTCTTCCACAACTTATACATGACCTTTTACCTAATCAGAAGCATCCATTTACTCAAGGACAAGTAGGATTTTCATGGAGGATATGACAAGAGCAGGAAACATTTCATAATCAATCTTTTGACTTTCTGTAGAAGTTTACAAGTGCAGGGTGAGGGGATGGGGGTGCAGAAAAGAGACCATATTATAACCAGAAAGGAGATCCTGGGGGGCCAGGTAGAGAAAAAAAGCAGTGATAGCTTCAGGACACTGTCAATCACCATTCTTAGCACCCAGGAGCATTGGGAGACATCAACAACTCTACAGACAGGGTGGAACTTAAGATATTTGACATCTGAGGCAAATATTTATTAGTATATAAATAAAAATTCCAAACATGCTTCCTTTATTGTCTAAATTATCTAAAACTGAATATACTTACCACGAAGCACAAATTGTAGCACAAGTCATTTTATTAGCTCTAACAACTTCCAAAGATGTTGGGTCACAGAAATTATTAGTTCATCGAATAGTCAATCCACTGATTAGGTTACAGCTCTCATAATCTAATTATTTCCTCTCTGAACATCCTACATCAACACAGGAGCTCTTGGGGGACACCTCATAACCAAACATAACCATCACTAAAAGGGGAAGCCACACGGGGCTGAGGCTATAACTCAGTGGCAGAGTTCTTGTCTAGCATGTGTGAGGCACTGGGTTCGTCTTTACCACCATGTAAAAATAAACAAATAAAATAAAGGTATGCTGTCCATCTGCAACTACAAAAAAATTAAAATAAAAAAATAAAAAAAGAAGAAGTCACCGAAAAGTGTTGTCCAAAACAGCTGTTGGTATTTGAGGAAGGTTTTCTGGGTGTTCTGTGCCATTGTGCCCTGGTCCCCTTCTGATTTCACTTCAGCTTACTTGGTCAGTCCCTCTACCAACTCAGATTTTTGCTATTCTGCTTCAAGACTTTTTTGAAGCCTCAGGAGCTCACCCAGCCCTACTGAAGATACAGCTTGAAAATGCAAAGGAGCAAACACCTTAGGGACAACCTCATATAACAGTAAACAGCCATCAATGGGTCATAGCACCCCAGAGCCCCAAACTCCCATCTTCGGGAAGACAATTTGGAGATGCATTCTGCATAAGTTCTCAAAAGGTCTCCAGCAGAATCAGGCTTCAGCACAAGAACATTCCATCTGTTGGCTTCCCTTCCTTCCTATACCATTCGTCCCATTCCCCTCATGTCTGTTTTGGGAAGTCACCTTCTAAATACAGTAGCTGCACCCAAGATCTTGTTTTAGGCTCTGCTTTTGAGAAAAACCAAAACTAATTTACTCTCTAAATTATGTCCCCAACTGAGTCATGGTACGACATTAGGAATTGCACCAACCCCTTTCTGTGATGTTCTCTTATAGTATTGGATATGGTTTGGTTATAAGGTGTCCCCCAAAATCTCCTGTGTTGATGTAGGATGTTCAGGGAGAAGATGATTAGACTGTGATAGGTGTAACCTAATCAGTGGATTGACTATTTGATGAACTAATAATGGGGCTGAGGCTATAACTTAGTGGCAGAGTTTGAGTGGATTACTGGGTAGAAACTGTACGGTGGAGGAAGTCAGTCACTGGGTGCATGACTTTGTCCCTGACTTCTTGTCCTCTCTTCCTCTGCTTCATGGCAACCATGAGGTGAGTATCTTTCCTCTACCATGCCCTTCTTCCATGATGTTCTGCCTTACCTCAGGTGCAGAGCAATGGAGTCATCTGACCATGAACTGCCGGGTTTCTGTTCTCGCGACTAAAAGGCTCAGGGTTTACTCCAGTTGAACTGAGCTGACTGGGCTGCACTAAATAACCACACAAGAGACACAAATACCTTTTTGTTTGGGGTCGCAGTGACGGCTCCTCTGACCTTAAGGATCAGCAGGAAGAGAGAGAGAGCGAGAGCACGCGCTGACCCCTTTTATTGAGGAGAAGCTATTCAAATGAGGCAAGGGGTCAGGATTCAGGGGGCTGAGTCTATCTTCATGATGTCCACTGTCAGCAGGTTGACTGACACCTGGGTAGGCCACACCCAAGGGCACAGTAAGAGAAGGGGACACACACAAGGCACTTCCATGGAAGATTCTATCCTAAACAGGGCAAAAGGTTATATTACAAAGGAACAGGTGAGAATAACTTCACCCATGGGGCTGTAGCAAGACACATTCATGCATGAGAGACACCAACCCTTGAACCCAACAAGGATGGGGAAAGCTCTGCCACATTTCTGTGACTGACCGCCTCAGCACCCAGCCGGGGAGTGTGACCCAGTCGCGTGCAAGGTTGGTCTCCCACAATGAACCGAACCTCTAAAACTGTGAGCTCGAAATAAACCTTTCTTCCTCTAAGTTGTTCCTGGTCAGACATTATGGTCACCATAACAAAAGCTGACTACCACAGTGAAGAGCATTAGGTAACAGAGGATCCTGTGAGGTGATTGAGAGACGGTTCATACAGTTGCTCCCATGTCACCTTGACTGTGTCCTCTGCCCTCTAGGCCCTTGCACCTCTCCTGCAGCTTCTCTCATCCTGCCAGGACAGACAGACAAGTGTTATTATGGTTTGGATCTAGGAAAGTCCTCCCAAAAGCTCATGCATTAAGTAATGTAGTAACATTCAAGGGCAGAAAAACTGGATTATGAGAGCTATACTTCATCAGTGGATCAATCTCTTTCCATTAGAAATTTGAATGGACTACTATGTAGTAAGTGGGTATAGCTTAAGAAGGTAGGTCAGTGAGGGTGTGACCTTGGGGACTATATCTTATCCCTGATCCACCAGCCACTCTTTTTTTCTCTTCACACCCTCTCTCTCTTTTT
The DNA here is from genome assembly GCF_048772815.1 of Callospermophilus lateralis. NCBI lineage: Eukaryota > Metazoa > Chordata > Mammalia > Rodentia > Sciuridae > Callospermophilus > Callospermophilus lateralis. The sequence goes on along the minus strand of NC_135313.1, from coordinate 34,838,766 downwards.
CTCCCCATCTCTGCTTCTTCACTGCTATGAGCTGAGAGCTGGCTGCCACTCCTGTCTGCCATGATGTTTCTGAATGGCCTCAGACCCAGAGCAATGGAGTTGGCTGACCATGGACTGAGACTCCTGAAACCATGAGCCGAAATAAACTTTTCCTCCTCTGAGTTGTTCTCGTCAGGTATTTTGGTCACAGTGATGAAAAGCTAACACAGGCCAGAGGCAGAGAGAAAGAGAGGAGAAGGAAAAAAAATAGGGGAATCAATGGGTGAGGAGCCCAGATAGAAGGTGGAATACACATAGAGGGAAGAACAAGAATAGAAGAGGCAAAAGAAAGGAAGACACAAACAATAGTTATGACATAAAGACAAATGCTTGTCACCTCACCTTGCTGGACGCAGGGAGGGATTAATGCTGAAGTTTGTCCTGCCTGATCTATGCTGGTGAATGAGAGTGGCCAGCCAGAGACAGGGGGAATGGGCCAGTTCTTCTTCTCAGAGATCAGGTAGCAGAGATGACAGAGAGAGGATGCACATGGTCACTTGCTGGAGCATATGGTTTGCTGGCCATTAAATAGGGTCCTAGGTAGACCTGTCTAGAAATGGCTGTCCCCAACCAAATGAAAATGTACAATAGAAAAAAAAAAAGTTACCAACCTCACTGAAAAGATGCACCTGCACAAAATCCAGTCTGAAACAGCCTCCTAGGAACCACTCCATGGACCTGGACTCTGCTTCTCCCCATGGGCAGAGTTTGGCATAACTTTGGGGGAGATACAAAATAAGTCCTTCTCAGTTCAGTGTACAGACTACCACCAGACTTCAGAAATTGCAGCCCACTTTCCATAGCTTGAAATAAATAACCTAAAGTCCACCCCAGGTTTCACATCTCTGCACTTCAAATGTCCAACCCAGAAAAGTCTCAGTATCACAGTTCATTAGATTTCTGTGATAAAACCACATGTGCTGGAATTTTACTACATTTAATTTTACTGCATATTTCAGTTGCTCTTATGTTATTTCCCAATTGGTATGAGAATAATTCCATATTTTAATAAAAAGTCCAACTATATCAATGCACCTGTGGAATATCAATTCTGCCTGGACCTTAATCTCCATTCCAGGGTAGGTTTGCCACCCACAGCTAACTGCACAGGCCTGTGAATAATCCAGCAGATCACCTGTCTATTTCTTTGAACTTCTTAAGCCTCATCTAAACTTCAATTCTCCACTGCCCTTCCAATATCCTTCCAGAAATAGAGATCCAGGTCTTCTCTCATTTTTCTATTTCTGTGTAACAAATCATCCTCAAGCCCATCTATCATCTTAAAACACAGAAGATGGCATCTTCACTCATAAGTCTATTCCCTGGCCTGGGATGCCTGGAGTAGCTGGAAGTCGTCTAGGCACTTCTCTCACTCTGCAGCCTCTCCCCAAAGCTACCTTGAGTTTTCTTACAGCACGGTGGACTCAGACAGAGGGCTGGTTTACCTAAAGGGAGACTTCCAGGAGTCTTCTTCTGATCTGTGTAGAAGCCAGGTATATAACCTCTGCCGTGAGTCCTGGTTACCGTGAGTTACAGGTTAGCCAGATTTCAGATGAGAGGATGACTACAAAAGTCTGAATCCCAGGGAACATCTTTTGAAGATAGCAGAGAGAAAAGCTACTTGAATAGGACCTAACAATAATAAAAACCCACCCATTTTGCTTAAATACATACTTATTTGTGTGATCATCTGTTTGATGACTTCTGTTGAGGCCAGGGATTGGCAAGCGTTCTATAAAGAGCCAGGTAATAAATATTTCAGGCTTTGCAACCCATGCAGTTTCTGTCACACTTACTCAACTTCACATGGTGAAAAAACAACCAGAAATAATATGTAAATGAGTAAGTGTGGCCATGCAAAAGAAAACATTTTATGGACACTAAAATTTAAAATTTTCATAATTTTTATGTATTCCAGTGCATCATTCTTCTTTTGATGAATTTCCCCTCCTTTTTAAATGAGAAATTCATTCTTAGTTCTCAGGCAGAACAAAAACACACAGTCAGCCAGATTTGACCCACGTTTGCCAATCCTTGGTCTAGACTAACTTCCATAAAGGCAAGGACCATGTCTGCCTTACCCACTCTTATGAAACCCATATTTAGTACATCATAGCAGGGCTCAATAAATATTTATTGAATGAATGAATAGTTGATTTATAAACAAATTATAAAGCCCTGAAGTAAGAATTTCTCTGAAAAGCCTTTAGTGTTCACCTCTACATCCATCCCTTCCACTTAAAACCTAGGTCCAAAATTACATTTGCAGCTTTATTGACATTTTTCTGGAAATATAGCAGTATCACTACACCCAAGTCTCACTTATCCATGCTAAATGTGCCCAGAGTACCTTGAATAATCTGAGACTTCAATACGAAAGAGTGATGGCAGTTTATTGCCTTTTCAGCTTCTCGGAGAGATGCAAGCACAGGCCATGAATCACTAATATCATAACTCCTAAGCCACACATCGCTATTAAAGTGCTAGTAATATGACACTGTAGAATCACAGAATTGCCAAAAGTTGTCCTGGAGACTCTTGGTCTAATTCCCTCATTTTCCAGCTATCCCACTGAAAATCCCTTCTTGAATGCCCAAACCACAGGACCTGGTGCCAAACCAATGGTCTTCTGTTTTGTGTTCCAAACCTACTCCTCCCCCTTGACTTCCTTGTTTCTATTAATGACACCAGCAGTTCCTAATTCCTGAGGTTCAAACCTGGAATTTCCTTTTTCCCCTTCTTCTCCCTTATTATCCTATCTTCTCATTGCTATGGGCCCATTAGGTAGCATTTATTCTTTTCTAGACTCTAATAATTAGAGTCTCCTACTAATTCTATCCTCCCATTTCCCATAGCCTCTTCCACCTCCTCCTAAACCAGGATTAACACATAGTTCGTGTTTGTTGCGACACATTTTGGGTGTTGTCCCAGCTCACAATGATTCTCCCTGCTTTGGGAACTACCACTGCCCCACACCCTCCCTCTACCATTATGATTTCCCATATGACTTCCCCTGTTCCTGGCTGACTGGACAGCTGGTCCACACCTTCCTCCTAGTTGACCTATTCAGAGTCTCTCCTCTGAGAAATGAAAGTAGAATTCCAGGTGCTGCAGAAATGGCAAAAGTCAGTCCCCAATGTGAGAGAAGATGGACAAGGGAAGGATGAAGGCCTAGCTTCTTGGTTCACCCACTCCCAAAGCCTGGATGTCTTCCTGCACTTGGGTTCTGTAAGACATTTTTGATTCTTACTCTTACAAATGTCCGTTTTTTTAAGCTAATTCTGATTTTTGTTCCTTGAAACCAAAAAATTAAAATATTTTGAAGTTTTATTTAACACAATAAAAACCACAACTCCCTTGTTGGAAGGTCAAAGACTGTTGAGTGGCAGAACGAGGGAATCCCTCAGCTACATCAGTTTGGTGGGATAAGCCCAGGAGTTAAGAACTTCACACATTTCTTTTTCTTTCTTTCCCCAGATTGTGCTCTCTTTTAGTTTTTGTGACATTTGTTATCTGTGGCACTCATGTAACATTTACCATTACTTCCTTGTTTTTCAGTATCCATAAGTAGCTAACTCACAAGCTACAGTGTAATATGACCCTATCTTATTTATCCTCCTGGGTCCAGAAGCCCATGAATCCATTAGCATATTAGTACCTTTATTTGCATTGAAAATAATCTGAACTATCACAGGCCAGTTTTTGTTATTCTAATCAGATTTATTTAGCTTAATCTTTACCAAGATTGAGTTTATTTGCAAATTAAAGTTTAGACAGAAGTAGAGAAAATGCTGTATTCTTTTTATCACTTAAAATTTCTGATCCCCAAAAGAAGAAAAATCCACAAGTGAGAATTTTGAAGAAAAATAAATCGCAATAAGTGCCTAACTTTGGACTTTAATATAAAATTCACTTTCCAGCATGTTGTGCAATGGAACACATATTCTTCTGTTTTCTATGTTCAGCAGACAGCTGGAAACCCACACAGGATGCCAAAACTATGTGACCTACATTTACAGCTAGACAACATTTGCTAAAATGAAATCCAAGATTCAGAATCTTTTACTTTAAATCTCTTTGGGAGTATTATGTGTTCTGGATAATGGGGTAATAGATGCATTCCTTTTTTTTTTTTTTTTTCTTCCAGGTATTTAAAACCATGTCAATCTGCCTCCCTATTCTTAAAAAAAAAAAAAAAAAAAAAACATAAAAATTCCACTGGAACTTTTTTCCCATATAAAATATTTTTAAAAGTTCGAAGTTTTTGTTTTTTGTCTTTGATAAGTTTAACTAATGCACCATATTTCTGCATCTTTGGACTTGCCAAAATAAATGGAACTTCTTGCATTCTGGTTTACATCTGCTTCTTGTTAGTCTGGATAAAATAAATAAAGCTAAATACTTAACATTGCATTCAGATTCATTTTCTCATTATGCAAATAGGCTATAAGTACCTTTTTCAGGAGTCAAAAGCAAATGTTTAAAGGGAAATTCCACATTCCCATGAGATTCCCTGAATAAGCCTTCTCAGATCTAGCAACTCCTTAAAGTGGACATAGAGTTCTTATTGATGATTTGGGGCCAATAGAGAAAGGTGTCTTTTTCTGAAGTCCAGTCCAGGAGAGATCCCCTTAGAAATCAAGGTCTGTCCTGAACCAGGTTCAGGAGGAATTTCCCTTAGAAATCAAGGTCTTTTCTGAACCAAAGGATCCACACCCTTTAACCCTTAATTACCAGCCTGAGCAAAGGCAGCCTAAACTTGAAATAACTGCATATCTTTGCAGCCTTCAGTATGGATTCTCAGCTGTCTGAGAGCCTTCTATTTCCCCAAATTTCCAAGGGAAACAAACTATTTCCACATTTCTGGGGGTATCATCTCATCTGGATTGTCTTTCCCACTCTTCTTTATTATTCCTTTCTCCCTTCCTTCTATCCAACTAATCTCATTTCCCTGGAGAAGTCTTTGCCAACAAACCAAAATGAATCATTCTCCTCCCAGTACAACCCACAGCTCTGCTCTTAAACCTACGGCACTTATACATGTGTTAGTGGACTATTTGTCCCCTTTCCCAGTGGGTTGCCCCTTCATAACCCTCTCTTCTAGCATGTGAACTTCCTCTGGGAGATGGCCGCATTTTACTCATCTTTGCTCTCTCCTCCCCTATATCTCCCCTGGTTCTTTTTCTTATGCTTACAAATGTACCCAAGTATGTTGTCCAGGCTGACCTCAAACTTGTGATCCTTCTGCCTCTCAGCATCATATGTGCCACCAAGCATGACTCAAGTATCTTTAAAAGTATCTACAACAAAGGATTTTAACTGTGTGAATAAATAAGAATCCATGGGTTCCCAGTGATATGAATGAATAAATAATTAGATAAATGGAGGAGACTGGAAAGCCCTTCCTTATATTATAAAGTCAGTTTAATACAAGTCTGAGGGATAATGAGTCTAGAAAATTACTATTTGATAACCAATATAATAATAATTGATTCAGGCAAGAATCATGAATAGACTCTCTTACTAGGGAATGAAAATTTGGGAAAAAAAGGATATTTACAGTCTTAAAACATCTCCCCCAGAAGATTCTAATTAGTCATAAAAAAAAACAGTAAAGTTTAGAGTAGAGAAATTTAGCAAAGAACATCTTGACCAAATGACTAGTACTGGAACAAATTAACACCTGTGCCTCGTGATGGGATGCCCTAAGGAAGACATGAAACTGCTTCTATGGTATTCCTCCCACAAATGCATTACCAGAATCTAGTCTTGAGGAAATATCAGACTAACCCAAATCAAGGGCAAATTAACTGGCTCTCTCTCTTTTTAATTATATTACTTTAAATTTATTGATATTCCATTTTGTCTGTTACATTTTCATTCAGTATTTTTTATTTTTAAATTAGACCTTTATAGTTTTACATAGAAGTTGGGTTCATCCTAACAAACTCATACATGCATGGAAATCAATTTTAATTCATGATCCCCACTTTTCTCTTCCCCAATTCCCTCCCATCCCTCCACCCCTTCTCAATTCCTCCTCTACTCTACTAGACTTCCTTTCAATTTTCTATTTCTTTATATCTGATTGGTTCTTTTGACTTACACATAAAGATGACATTCCCTATAATATATTTATATATGCACATAACATGATTTTTTTTAGTATTTATTTTTTTAGGTGGACACAATATCTTTATTTCATTTTTATGTGGTGCTGAGAATAGAACCCAGTGCCTCACGCATGCTAGGCGAGCACGCTACCACTTGAGCCACATCCCCAGCCCCATGATTTTTTTAAGAATTCATTCTACATTACCTCCCTTTACCCTTCCCTCCTGTCTGCCTCTCAAGCTCCTTCTACATTACTGATCTTCCCTTTATCTTTATGATATTCTATCTTTCTTTCCTCCTTTCCTTTATTTCACTCTAGCTTCTACATATGAAACAAAAAATATTTTTGACTTTTGAGTTACCGAGTTTGGGTCTATTCTCTTTTAAAAATGCTAATACTTTAAAAATAAAAATTTTTAAATGCTAGTAATTCATAGAAATATGAAGAAGAAAAACTGACTCCTAATTAAAGGAGACTAAGGAGACATGACAACCGAATGGAATATATAATCTGAAATGTTTTTGTATAGTACAGAGCATTATTGGAACAACTGGTAAGATCTGAATGTACCAATAATAATTTCTTAAATACTAATTTCATTGGGTTGCAGTTATATAAGAGAATATTTTTGCAATTTAGGAAATACACTGAAGTGTGGATGTAAAGCCGGATTGTATCTGTGACTTCCTCCCAAATAATTCAGAGAAAAATGAGAGACAGAAAGATAGACTGAGACAGAAGCAGAGAGGAGAAAGAAAGCAGAGAGGAAAAGTGATCAGACACCTTTTAATCACACTTGGAATTGCTTGCAGTATTGAAAATTTTCTAAAGACTAAAATTATGTCAAAAAGTTAAAAAAATCATAGCCAGCCAGTCAAACTTGCTTTTGCTTCCTCATCTTCCAATCAAGCTTTTTAAGGAGATATCTGGCAGTCACTGCACTTCTTTCATTGACCCTCACCACTGCAATTCATTATCCTTGTTCATTACCCAACTGAAATGATCTTGATATAATCTCCAGTGTGCTCATTACTGCTAAATCCAATCACATTTCTCTATCCTCTTATACTTTTTTTCTCTCCAGCATTTGACACTCCCTTCACTTTAATTTTAGAAGCTCAACTCCTTAAACCAAAACAGTTCATGACCTTTCCCTCACCTAACTTTATAGTTTCCCTCCCATTCTTCTTCGCAAGGAATCTTCTTCACCAGAATTTGAAGTACAACACTGTTTATGTGTACTTCTTTACATGCGCCTCTTTTTCTTAGATAACTATCATCTTCAGTTAACAAATTCCAACTCACCCATCAATCTTCAGTTCACAACACCTCCTTTGAGAAGTCTTCTTTGAATGCCCTGTAGAATTTTGACAGTCCTTACCCTGTGATTCCTCTCCAAAGCACTTAGTACCATATAATAGCACTGCCAATTTACTTATCTGTCTCCCCACTCTAAAATCCTTAAGGGCAGACACTGTGGCTTATTCGCCTTAGTATTCTCAGCACCTGGCACAAACTAGACACTCAATGTGCATTGGATGCATAATTGAATGCTAGAAATCATGTGTAAAATCTGAAAAAAAAATGGCTTCTTATTCCTTGACTTTGAAGAAAAAAAAATTATTCTAAAGAAGGATGCTATAGTTCAGAGAAAGCATTCATTTTGTTTTTATTTTGTTTTGTCAAGTAGGCATATTTCATTGTTAAGGTTATTTAGTACACTTGCACTATAATACCATTTGTGGAACTACTGTCTGGCTCCTATAATAATAGACCAAAATGAGAGAGTAAAAGCCTTCCAAGCAGACTTTCCTTGATTTGCAGTTTTTCTCATGCCTAATGCATGTTATATTTCTTTTTAGACTTTAGTTTCCTACTGGTTTCCATTTGGTAGGGAAAATGAAGTTTGGCATAGGACATAAAATTTATTCATTAACCTTATAGCAGCTTCAAAACAATGTTTAAATAATGGTTTCATTCTCCAGGGGGAAAAAAAATGTCATCAAATTGTTGGTACAAAATGAAACTCTGGAAGCATCACACATGAGAAATGCTTATTTTTGTCCCCCATAAGGATTCATCCCAGAAGCTAGCATTCATAATGTCTTCTCTCAACTATAAAAAATGGAACTGTAGCTTATGCCTCAAACATGCAATGGAAGTCGAGGTGATGCTTTAAGACCCTGAAATTGAGTTTCCATAAGGTGGAATCTAACAGACTATCAAATGCAATGTTGCTATTGTTTTTTAACAGTTAAAAAATCATTACTTCTTTTTGAATGATTATTAGGAAAGGCACATTCAGAAATAAAGTTGGCCAAGAGTCTAGCTTTATTAGGCTGGAATTAGTGCCTTTAGGACTTTGCTTCCTTTATTACATTTAGGAAAATATGGCTTCAGCTGCATGTGGTTTTGCAGGGTTTGCATTTGGATTGGGTTCTGTGCACAATAAGCTATGAAAGCACATAAAAATCTGAGCAAACCAGGAGGAAAAAAAATTGCTAAGAATTTAGAGGTTTTTTTTCTCAAAGACTCCTTTTTCACACGCCTGGAAGTTAAATTCAAATGTTGCTCTTGTGCAATCTGGTGTACAGATTCAATATTTGGGATGATGGTGGTTTCAAGTGTTCACAGATTTCAAGATATAAAGCTAGAAGCGTAACAGAGCAATCTTTCTTGTGCCACCGAGTGTAGGAAGGATAAAAGGTGACAACAGGAGCAGTGTGAAAGATCAAGTAATTTGAAAACTAATTCTTTCTTTCCAAAGAATATGACATAAAAAAATGCCCACAAACCAACTAAAAGAAACTCTGTAGAAAAACTGGTCAATGATGACAGACACTTCACAAAGGTATCTAAATAGTAGTAAAGCTATGAAATAGGGCTCAGCCTCATTAGTAATCAGGAACTCAAAACCGTTCATCCTCAAAGGTAAATGGTTGTTTCTGTTGGTACACATGCATAACCAAATCACAGATGGTGTGTGGAACATCCTTCTGCCACTTCCACTTTACTTCATTCTGAATTTCTTATGGAAGAATAAAATGGGTTCAAAGATACAAGTCTCTGTCGTGTGCATCAACTAATGAGTCCTAAAAGCCCATCTCAAGGATTATCAACAGACCTGTCTTTCACTAAGGAAGAAGAGTTTCATGTCTGGTAAGGCTTTTGTGTGCATTATCTTCAAAATTGCCACATCTTGATCATATCAAACATCTGGATGACTGTAAGGGTGCCAGACCCTTCTCTAAAGAAAAAAGAAAAAAGAATTAATTAAAAATAAAAATAAAAGCAAATCTTTAAAATCTAATAAATAAATAAATTGTTTATCTGAATTTAAATAACAGACATTTTATATTTTAATTATTCAATTATTGTTTCATCATTCAAATAAACAGCCATTTCTTGAACACATACTTACCACCTGCCAGGCACTATGCCAGAGATAAGAAGAGATAATAATTCTGCCAATCTGTGAAAAGGGGAGGTCTTTCTATCTTTTAGTGTCTTGTCCAATTTCTTTTTTCAGTGTTCTGTAATTTTCATTTTAGAGGTCTTTCACCTCCTTGGTTAAGGATACTTCTTGGTTGTTGTTTGGTATTTTTTCCTGAAAGTATTAAGAATAGAATTGTTCTTATCATTTCTTTTTCAGTAGATATATAGAAAATCTACTGATTTTTGTACGTTGATTTTCATGTGACTTTGCTAAATTTGTTGGTCAGATCTAAAAATTTGCTGGTGCAGCCTTTAGGATCTTCTAATAATTTTGACTTCTCCTTTTTTTTTTTTTTTTTTTTTTTTTTGACTTCTCTTATTTCTTTCTCTTGCTTAATTGTTTTGGGTAAAACTTTAAGTACTACATTCAATCAAGTGTCCTAAGAGTGAATATCCTTTTCTTGTTCTTGCTTTTAGAGGAAATGCTTTCAGGTTATCCCCATTCAGTATAATGTTGGCTTTGGGTTTGTCGTATATAGCCTTTATAATGTTGAGGTAAGAGCCTTCTATCCCTAGTTTCTTCAGCGATTTTATCATGAAGGGGTATTGAATTTTGTCAAAGGCTTCTGCTGCCTTTATTGAGATGATCGTGAGATTTTTGTCTTTGGTTCTATTTATGTGGTATACTCTATTTATTGATTTGCATTATCTCGTATCCTGGAATGAAGCCAACTTAAATATGGTATATGATCTTTTAATTTTTATCAAATCCAGTTTGCTAATATTTTATTAATACTTCTTGCATTTATGTTCATATATGTCCAGTATAGGATATTGGCCTATAACTTTATGTTTTGTAGGATCCTTATCTGGTTTTGGTATAAAGGTAACATTGGCTTCAAAAAGTAAGTTTGGGCCAGGCATGGTGGCACACATTTTTAATCCCAGCAGCTTTGGAGGCTGAGGAAGAAGTGTCCTGAGGTCAAGCCCCCGTACCCCCCACCCCAACCTGCAAAAAATAATAATAATAATAATAATAATTTTTGAACAATTCCTTCCTTTCTATTTCTTGGAATTGTTTAAGGAGCATTTGTATTAGTTCTTCAAGTCTGGTAAAATTCAGTCAAGAATCTCTCCAGTCCTTGGCTTTTCTTTGTTGGAAGAATTTTTATTACTTTGATTCCACTGCTTGTTTTGGCCTGTTTAGATTTTTTTTTTTTTTAACACAGATTAAGCTTGACTTCTTACCCAGGGTCTTGCTACATTTCTCAGGTTGACTTCAAGCTAGTACTCCTCTTGCTTCAGCCTCTGGAATAGCTAGAATTACAGGTACATGCCATGGCACCGGCTTTCTAAACTGGACTTTTTTTTTTTTTTAGAAGATGGAAAGATCTCTCTTTTTTTATTATTAGTTGTTCAAAACATTACAAATCTCTTGACATATCATATTTCATACATTTGACTCAAGCAGATTATGAACTCCCATTTTTACCCCGATTACATATTGCAGATTCACATCGGTTCCACATCCACTTTTTTACATACTGCCATACTAGTGTCTGTTGTATTCTGCTGCCCTTCCTATCCTCTACTATCCCCCCTCCCCTCCCCTCCCCTCTCTTCCCATCTTCTCTCTCTACCCCATCTAATGTAATTCATTTCTCTCTTTTGTTTTTTCCCCTTTCCCCTCACTTCCTCTTATATGTAATTTTGTAAAACAGTGAGGGTCTCCTTCCTTTACCATGCAATTTCCCTTCTCTCTCTCTTTCCCTCCCACCTCTCAACCTGTTTAATGGTGATCTTCTTCTCATGTTCTTCCTCCCTATTCTGTTCTTAGTTGTTCTCCTTATATCAAAGATGACATTTGGCATTTGTTTTTTAGGGATTGGCTAGCTTCGCTTAGCATAATCTGCTCTAGTGCCATCCATTTCCCTGCAAATTCCATGATTTTGTCATTTTTTAGTGCAGAGTAATACTCCATTGTGTATAAATGCCACATTTTTTTTTATCCATTCATCTATTGAAGGGCATCTGGGTTGGTTCCATAGACTAGCTATTGTGAATTGTGCTGCTATGAACATCAATGTAGCAGTATCCCTATAGTATGCTCTTTTAAGGTGTTTAGGGAATAGTCCGGGAAGGGCAATAGCTGGGTCAAATGGTGGTTCCATTCCCAGCTTTTCCAGGAATCTCCATACTGCTTTCCAAATTGGCCACACCAATTTTCAGTCCCACCAGCAATGTACAAGAGTACCCTTTTCCCCACATCCTCGCCAGCACTTGTTGTTGTTTGACTTCATAATGGCTGCCAATCTTACTGGAGTGAGATGGTATCTTAGGGTGGTTTTGATTTGCATTTCTCTGACTGCTAGAGATGGTGAGCTTTTTTTCATGTACTTGTTGATTAGTTGTATGTCCTCTGAGAAGTGTCTGTTCAGGTCCTTGGCCCATTTGTTGATTGGGTTATTTGTTATCTTATTGTTTAATTTTTTGAGTTCTTTCTATACTCTGGATATTAGGGCTCTATCTGAAGTCTGAGGAGTAAAAATTTGTTCCCAGGACGTAGGCTCCCTATTTACCTCTCTTATTGTTTCTCTTGCTGAGAAAAAACTTTTTAGTTTAAGTAAGTCCCATTTGTTGATTCTTGTTATTAACTCTTGTGCTATGGGTGTCCTATTAAGGAATTTGGAGCCCAACCCCACAATATGTAGATGGGAGCCAACTTTTTCTTCTATCAGATGCAGAGTCTCTGATTTGATATCAAGCTCCTTGATCCATTTTGAGTTAACTTTTGTGCATGGCGAGAGAAGGGGATTCAGTTTCATTTTGTTGCATATGGATTTCCAGTTTTCCCAGCACCATTTGTTGAAGATGCTATCCTTCCTCCATTGCATGCTTTTAGCCCTTTTATCAAATATAAGATAGTTGTAACTTTGTGGATTAGTCTCTGTGTCCTCTATTCTGTACCATTGGTCCACCGGCCTGTTTTGGTACCAGTACCATGCTGTTTTTGTTACTATTGCTCTGTAGTATAGTTTGAAATCTGGTATCGATATGCCACCTGATTCACGCTTCTTGCTTAGAGTTGCTTTTGCTATTCTGGGTCTTTTATTTTTCTATATGAATTTCATGATTGCTTTATCTATTTCTACAAGAAATGCCATTGGGATTTTGATTGGCATTGCATTCAACCTATAGAGAACTTTTGGTAATATTGCCATTTTGATGATGTTAGTTCTGCCTATCCATGAACAGGATATATTTTTCCATCTTCTAAGATCTTCTTCTATTTCTCTCTTTAGGGTTCTGTAGTTTTCATTGTATAAATCTTTCACCTCTTTTGTTAGGTTGATTCCCAAGTATTTTATTTATTTATTTTTTTTGAGGATATTGTGAATGGGGTGTTTTTCCTCATTTCCATTTCAGAAGTTTTGTTGCTGATATACAGAAATGCCTTTGATTTATGCGTGTTGATTTTATATCCTGCCACTTTGCTGAATACATTTATTAGTTCTAGTAGTTTCTTTGTAGACCCTTTGGGTCTTGTACGTATATAATCATGTCGTCCGCAAATAGTGATAATTTAAGTTCTTCTTTTCCTATTTTTATGCCTTTAATTTCTTTCGTCTGTCTAATTGCTCTGGCCAGTGTTTTGAGAACTATATTGAATAGAAGTGGTGATAGGGGGCATCCCTGTCTTGTTCCAGATTTTAGAGGGAATGCCTTCAATTTTTCTCCATTCAGAATGATGCTAGCCTGAGGCTTAGCATAGATAGCTTTTACAATGTTGAGGTAAGTTCCTGTTATCCCTAGGTTTTCTAATTTTTTGAACATAAAGGGATGCTGTACTTTGTCGAATGCTTTTTCTGCATCTATCGAGATGATCATATGGTTCTTATCTTTAAGTCTATTGATGTGGTGAATAACATTTATTGATTTCCGTATATTGAACCAGCCTTGCATCCCATGGATGAATCCTACTTGATCATGGTGCACAAATTTTTGATGTGTTTTTGTATCCAATTCGCCAGAATTTTATTGAGGATTTTTGTATCTAAGTTCATTAGAGATATTGGTCTGTAGTTTTCTTTCTTTGAGGTGTCTTTGTCTGGTTTTGGAATCAGGGTGATGTTGGCCTCATAGAATGAATTTGAAAGAGCTCCCTCTTTTTCTATTTCCTGAAATAACTTGAAAAGTATTGGTATTAATTCTTCTTTAAAGGTTTTGTAAAACTCCACTGCATACCCATCCGGTCCTGGGATTTTCTTGGTTGGTAGTCTTTTGATTGCTTCTTCTATTTCATCCATTGATATTGGTCTGTTCAAATTGTGTGTATCCTCCTGACTTAGTCTGGGCAAATGATATGACTTAAGAAAATTATTGATGTCTTCACTATCTTCTATTGTATTGGAATATCGGGTTTCAAAATAATTTCTAATTGTCTTCTGTATTTCTGTAGCATCTGTTGTGATATTGCCTTTTTCATCCCGAATGTTAGTAATTTGAGTTCTCTCTCTTCTTCTCTTCGTTAGCATGGCTAAGGGTCTGTCAATCTTATTTATTTTTTCGAAGAACCAACTTTTAGTTTTGTCAATTTTTTCAATAGTTTCTTTTGTTTCAATTTCATTGATTTCTGCTCTGATTTTAATTATTTCTTGCCTTCTGCTACATTTGCTGTTGCTATGCTCTTCCTTTTCTAGGGCTTTGAGATGAAATGTGAGCTCATTTATTTGTTGTTTTTTTCTTTTTTTGAGGAATGACCTCCAGGCAATGAATTTCCCTCTTAAACTGCTTTCATTGTGTCCCATAGATTCCGATATGTTGTGTCTGTATTTTCATTTATCTCTAAGAATTTTTTGATTTCCTCCCTTATAACTTCTGTAACCCATTGATCATTCAGTTACATATTGTTCATTTTCCATGTGATGTAGGATTTTTCCTTCCTTCTTTTATCATTGATTTCCAGTTTCATTCCATTATGATCAGATAAAATGCATGGTATTATCTCCACCCCTTTATATATCCTGAGGGTCGCCCTATGGCATAATATATGGTCTATTTTTGAGAAGGATCCATGTGCTACTGAGAAAAAAGTATATCCACTTGATGATGGTTGATATATTCTATATATGTCAGTTAGGTCTAGGTTATTGATTGTGATATTGAGTTCTATAGTTTCTTTATTCAACTTTTGTTTGGAGGATCTGTCCAATGGTGAGAGAGGTGTGTTGCAGTCACCCATAATTATTGTGTTATGGTCTATTTGATTCTTGAACTTGAGGAGAGTTTGTTTTATGAATGTCACAGCACCCTTTTTTGGTGCATAAATATTGATAATTGTTATGTCTTATTGGTGAATGGTTCCTTTTAACAGTATATAATGTCCTTCCTTATCCCTTTTGATTAACTTAGTCTTGAAGTCGATTTTATTCGATATGAGGATGGCCACCCCTGCTTGCTTACAAGGACCGTGTGCGTGGTATATTTTTTCCCAACCTTTTACCTTCAGCCTGTGTATGTCTTTTCCAATCAGATGTGTCTCCTGGAGGCAGCATATTGTTGGATTTGTTTTTTTAATCCATGTTACCAGCCTATGTCGCTTTATTGGTGAGTTTAAGCCATTAACGTTTAGAGTTACTATTGATATATGGTTTGTACTTCCAGCCATGTTTGATTATTTTTCCTTTTTTTTTTTTTAATTTGGTTTGTTTCTCCATGATTAGCTTTCCCCCCCGCCCTCTGGCTTTACTGAGGTACTTCCCACTGTTGGTTTTGGTTATTGTTTTTCATTTCTTCCTCGTGTAGTGTTTTGCTCAAGATGATTTGCAATGCTGGTTTTCTGGCTGCAAATTCTTTTAACTTTTGTGTATCATGAAAGATTTTTATTTTGTTGTTGTACCTGAAGCTTAATTTTGCTGGATACAAAATTCTTGGTTGGTATCCATTGTCTTTCAGTGTTTGAAATATGTTGTTCCAGGATCTTCTCGCTTTCAGCGTCTGTGATGAAAAATCCATTGTTAACCTTATTGGTTTACCCCTGAATGTAATCTGCCTCCTTTCTCTTGTAGCTTTTAATATTTTCTCTTTGTTCTGTATATTGGATATCTTCATAACAATGTGTCTTGGCATTGGTCTACTGTGATTTTGTATTCTTGGTGTCCTGTATGCATCTACAATTTGTACATCCATTTCCTTTTTTATTTCTGGAAAGTTTTCTATAATTATTTCATTCAGCAGGTTGCTCATTCCCTTGGTTTGAACCTCTATACCTTTCTCTATCCCGATGACTCTTAAGTTTGTTTTTATGCTATCCCATATCTCTTGGATGTTTTTCTCGTGATTTTTTACCAGCCTTTCTGAGTTGGCTAGACTCTTTTCAAGATGATATATTTTGTCTTCATTATCTGACGTTCTGGCTTCTACTTGCTCCACTCTGTTAGTGATACTCTCATTTGAGTTTTTAATTTGGTTTATAGTTTCCTTCATTTCTAGAATTATTGTTTGATTTTTTATAATCTCTATCTCCTGATAAAGATGCTTATCTGCTTCTTTTATCTGTTTATGTAATTCATTTTCAATGTGTTCTTTCATTGTTTGAATTTGCTGTCTCATGTCCTCTTTAAGATTCCATTTCATCTGTCTAAGGTATTCCTTGAGTTCTTTATTTGACCATCTTTCTGATGCCTCTAGGTCCTCCTGAATATTTAGGCTGTCCTGCATTGTTTGTACCCCCTTTCTTCCTTGCTTTTTTCATGCTGCTCATGTTGCTTCTTGTTCTGTTTGACTGCTGAGTTACTGTTTACTCCTATAAATTTATTTGATGCTTGGGAGGAAAGGTATTAGAAGGGAAGGGAAGAAGTCACTAAAGAGAATGAGAGTAAACAGGTAGAATGCAAGGAAGGGGGAATAAGGAAATTGAAAAGAAATGAAACGACAAAAGAAAAAAAATAGAAAAGAAAAAAGAAAAAAATTTAAAAAATTATCGAGGAAAATAAAAATAAAAAATAATAAAAATAATAAAAAAATATTTAAAAAATTGAAAAAAATTAAAATTAAAAAAATAAAAATAAATGTAACAAATGCAGTCTTAGAGTTTGCTTAACTTCTCTTTCAGTAGGTGGAGCTGTGCCCACCGGGCCAAGCTTCTCCTCTCAAGACACGGGAACCAATCACTGTGCAGCAGCTCCTCCTCCCCGACTGGGCGGGTTTCAGATCCTGAGTGCCTCGGGCCTTTTCTTGTGTCTAGTCACGTCCCCACTTTTCCTCCAGCCAGGCCCCACTCAGGGGTGACACTCACCACAATATTAGCTACATGCCAGGTCTGCTGCTCCTGGGAGCCCTGTTTTCTTAAACGACTGGGTACACTCTCCCTGTTTGGCAGTCCCTCAGACCCTAAGTTTGTGGAGCTTGGGGCTGAGAACCCTCAGCATATTTTACTTGCCCTCCAGTAGCCACGCCCCTGGTAGCTGGTGCAAGAGACCTCAGTTGTCAGCACTGGTGGGAGCAGTAGCCGGGGGTCCTGCATCGCGGGTCCCGCGCCACTCCTGATTCCCTGGGTCTGACTATCGCGCTCACAGGAGAGCTGGGAGGGACTCTTAAGGTTTCCCCGCTGTGTGGAGAGGGAAGGCTAGGGGGTTACACACCTGCCGCCGCCGGTTTCAATGAAGTTATCTCCTCTGCCGCATTCTTGTGACGTCAGTTCTCTGCCATGGTGGTATCCCATGCAAATGGCGACAGTTCATTCCCTTTGCTGGGTGACCAATGCAACGGGTGGGTCCTGACTGGCTCTCCCAAGCCCCGTCTCAATCCTGTGGCCACTGCCTATGAAGGCTTGGTTGGTATTAACCTCCGCACGTTCAGAAGGGCCGACCAGTTGTTTCAGTGGGATCGTTTAGTGCTGAGTCACAGCGGTTTGTCTGTGAGTCGCAGGCAAACGGGAGCTTGAATTCAGCCAATCCGGGCTCGGTGTGTGTTCTGAGAGGCACAGACTGTTCGCCCCAGATCCACGTTAGCTCAGCATTGCCTAGTGATCCTGAGCAAACAGCATTTAGATGGTTTAAGACTCCCTATGCCCGTGCAGCTGAAGAGGTCAGAGACTTGATCTCTCTGCGCCCGCCGCCTTCGGAAAGATCTAAACTGGACTTTTTAATATCAGAGAATAATAGTGTTGGTTAATATATGGAAATAGCTTGGGAAAAATTATGGTATTTGCCTTAGATATCTTCCAGTGATGGAGTGAAGAAAGCAGACAGAGCAGTTTAGTAGTGTTGTGGTGTGAGAAAAAGCAAGCCTTTTCACAACACTGCTCCACAAGCCCTCACTCATTCATTAAACTGGTTCTATTGATTAAGGGAGAAAACTTTATGGGTGTGTCTGAGTGTCTGTGCAGAGACTATGCATATACTTCAGGAAAAAATGTGTTTCTGAAAGACAAACACTAATGTAATAGATCATAAGGAAGAAAGGGTCTATGGAAAATCTTGATATGAAAGGTTGGTATGAAAATGGAGGGAATAAAGAAAACATTCCAGTAACCATGTATTTATTAGTTCCCTGTGCTAATACTGTTTGCCTCCCTAGACCTGCTCCATGGTGTCTTCCCCACTGAATTCTGGGACTGCTTCACTACCAGGGCCTTGCCTCCGGTTGAGTTTGGTCAATCAGAGGAATAATAGACTTGGTCAGTCACTAATAGACTAACCAGAAGGAAGGAAGAGATACTGGAGTACTTTTTCCCTGTCCCACTCATTCTTGGCCACACCAAGTGTTTGGGCATCTGTTGCATTCTGAGTTCCTCCATGTCCTTAGCTTCTCTCAGAAGGTTCCTCTTCTAAGGATTCAGTTTTTACTGGATTCCAGTAATAATACTTGCCTTCTCCTTCAGGATTAGGGGTGCTCATGCCTTCCTGGTTTTTTCTCTTTGCCTGCTCATATTCCCTTAAAGGGAACCTTTGTTAAACTCCATCCAATAAGTCTCTTGACTGGATCTTCTAGTTTGTTCCAGAAATTTGAATAACAAATATCTATCCTCAATATCTGTTACTATTATTCAAGGGGAGGAGGCAAGAATTCAAAGAATTTTCTTGCAATCCATGCTGGATGTGTTTTCTCAACATGGAAGAGGCAACAAAGATATGAAATTCTACTTACTATAATAGTGAGCTTGGGATCCAATGTTTACTGATAAAAATGATGACCAAAGAAGAATTCCTATCCTAACCTGTTTCATAGGATCTTTAGGAAAAAAATAAGATGCTGTGCATGAGAGTACTTCACACATCAGCAACATTTTAGAGTTTTACAAGGGATGTCTACAGTGAATTTCCTAGCAAAGAGGGAAAGTTAACAATATTTGGTGGAGAGCATCCAAAATGTGGGTGATTAAGTGGCTAAGGGAAAATGATCCCACCATGCACTTCTTTCTGGAAAGGTAGGGAGGGGTAAAAAGGGCCAAAGAAAAAAATCCAGCTAGATGCCCTATACTTTTTTCAGGCACACCTAAAGCCTCACCCTGCTCAGACCTTCATTCCTTTTTGTGTGTGTGTGGTGGTGGGGATTGAACCCAGGGCCTAATCCATGCAAGGCAGGCACTCTACCAACTGAGCTATATCCCCAGTCCCTTTACCTCCAATTTCTAAAACCAACAAGACTCCATACCATTGCTTTACCTTTGCCATTTTCCTCCCAACATTCAAGTGATTCTTCACTTGCCTTGATTGTCTGCTGCTTTCAGATATCATAGAAGTCACATAGGATATGGAATGACCTGCTGAAGACACCACATGTCTACATGCATTTTGTGAAAGTTAGGACACTTAGGCAGACTGTTTCAGAACCAGAGAGCTTCAAAAGCCAACTTGCCTGTTGAGCCTGACTATCTGCCATCCAAAATTTGCTGTTCTGAAATTCAAATACCATGGCCACAACCCTCCTCCAATCATCAGGGATGGCAGAGACAAGATAAAGTAACAGTCTCTTTTGCTGGCACAACATACTTCTTAATGAGTCTATTTAAATGTGTTAAAAACACTGAAAATTTTAAATGCTATGTCTTCAAGGCTAGTTGGGCACATTAATTTTCCAATGCAATAAACTCAATCAGTTCTATTATATTCTTCAATATTTGAGAATCAATACATGCCAGCAAAGAGTTTGCTGACTTTTAATTTACCCTTTAATTTTCAATCCATGTGGTTCTTAAGAAAGAAATTTAATATATTGATTTGAGATTTGGTACAAAGAAAAATCAGCTCCCACTGGACAGCAGCTTTAAATGAATGATCAATGCATTCATTGAGTCACTACCAAGGGCTTACATCTCTGTCACACAGGTAGTGGTATGTCCTTAAACAATCTTTTTCTGTGAAGTGGGAAAAAGATTCTCATGCAGGAGGAATGAATGAAATGCTTCTAGAATGGAACAAACTTTTCTGAATGTTCACATTGAGAATTTATACTTTTTGATGAGAAAGATGAATAATAATAAATCTATTTGAAAAAGAAAAATGACTAGAGAAGACAGGTAAAATCCTTGGCCCTATTATTACTTTTTTCTTTATACTTCTTTCTCTTGTACTTTTTCTCCAAGATCTCCAATTTTTATGTTACAAGTAGGAAGCAATGACACCTTTAGTAAGATATTTAGAAAACTTCTCCAAATTATGCACCATTTCTTTAAAATAAATATATTCATTTATTCAATAAATTTGCATCCATCACATTCAATGTAATATTCAATATGGTAACGCAGACAAAGCACGTTTAGCAAGGTGCTCAATAAATGTTAGCTATATAATGAAGATAGTCATCCTAATATGATAATTTCCCAAGCAATGTGCAAATTTTCAAGAGCAAGAAAATGTGGACCTTACTCTAAGTGCCTTCCTTTCTGTTTGGAAAAAACAAACACACACATACACACACACACACACACACACACACACACAGGATAGTACCAGCGTGATGAGTGCTGGGAAGGAAACAAACCAGGTATTCTAATATAAAAACTGGGAAAGTTTTTATAAGATTGAGTCTCATATAAAGGTTTGATTCATTGAGTCAGAGGTCAATTTCTTTTGTTAAAATACCCTGCCTTTAAAAAAAAAAATAGTATCATTTGAGAAGAACTCTCTTAATTTAAGTCATTTGTTTATACTTCTCAACAACTCCAGGTAATTGTCACTCTTCTTTCACTTGGGCCACACATAGCTACATGTTTACAAACTTCACTAGGATCAGGACGCAATCTCTAGAATTATGAGGGAGAGAGGAACATGACAAGAATCACTCTTCCCCAGTGAAGAAACAAAGACAGCAGAAATAACACGTTCTAAGTAGAAGTTCTCTCTTCAATTTCTTCCTAAAATTAGTCAATGGATTCACTTATCATACCACGCCCCTTAATTTTTCTCAGTGTAATCCAAGTACTAAACAGTTTAGAGGAAGTGCTGATGAATAAAAGTATTGGTTAAAGGGAAAAGAAAATTAGACTTTGAAGTACAACCCCAAAGCCTGATCTCCCCCACCACCCGCTTGCTTCTTTGCAAGAATGATGCTTTTGCGCAATTTAATTGGCTCATTTCTCATTTTTTGTCATCTCTTTCTTGTTTCCCAGCCTAGGGGCAGACCACTGCACTTTATGCCATTGTTTTAACCTCTATCAAAGGCCTTATTATGCATACCCTGTCATAAGTAATATCAAAATCCATAATCCTCACCTTCAACTGAGTTAAATATAATTGGACTTAAAACAACCAATTACGTCCTCAATTCAGCTAGTGTGCAAGGTGAAGAATGCAATTTCCCCAAAGGAAATGGGAATACCCTGACTTTATAAAATACTTTTAAAGGAATTTTATAATTGTCCACGTTCTTTGCCAGGCCTATCTTCCACTGAGCCTCCCAAAGCTTGGGAGACTCACACCTTGCCACATTCCACCATGTGCCAGCAATCCCCCAAGAAAACACCCTCCAGTCTCCCCAGAAGTGCTTTTCTTCTCTTTTTATCTGCAGGGAAAGCCTTTCTCCTTCCCTGTGATTCCCCTCCTGAAATTCTACTTCTCCTTCCAACCTCAACTCAGATGTTACCTCCTTCTTAAAGCCTCCCTCAACCCCAGAATTATTCTTCTATCTTTTTCCTGTAACACCTAACATCTCTTCTTGTGTCTTGCCTGATTCGATAGGGATTAGGAGTCTCTACTGTTTTCTCTCTCTCTCTCTCTCTCTCTCTCTCTCTCTCTCTCTCTCTCAAATTCACTAAGGACAGTAATTTTGAAATATACTTTATACATATCCTTTTTGCCCCCTGCATGGTGCCTTTGGTCTGGGCAGCATCCATAATTGTTTTTAATGAATGAATAATCAACCAATCTGCATATTGTATCTCACACAGTTCTCTAATGTTCAGACTCCTTGTGAAGGTCAATATGCTTTTCTTCCCCCAAAAGAATTACTAATGCACCTTTTTATCGGTTCACATTTATAGGGAAATATAAAGCTTTGTACAAAGGAAAAATCTAAGGTTGACCTCCCCCCACCACTTCCCTTTACTCCCCCAGGAAGCAATTCTATGTCTGTGAAACTATTTTCCTCTATCTTTGCAGTAAACTTGTGATGTGCTCTGGCAAACACTAGTGTCCATGTGAATCCTTCCTAATGTAGTCAGCTCTTCAGCCAGAAATCTTCATTAAACTGTCCTGTGCTGGGAACTGTATCATGTACGTGCACAAACAGGAGTTGGACTATTTCATTAGCACGTATAACATGGTTTCAGAGTCATAGTATTTTCCATCTCTTTAATTATTATTCAAGATAATTTTAACATATGTTTATGGAATTAATACTTCCATTTTACTTAATTCCAGATTCTAGAAGGAGTCTCTTATAGGATGTCCAACATACCTGGACCCACCATCTCCTACATGGAAACTATGTCGACATTAAGGGCATACAATCAGACAATGATCCTCTCCCTTCTGTACATTTGGAAGAAAATTTTAGCACAAAGATTTTTTAGAATACTTCATCAGTGAAGCCAATCTAAAAACAGAGCAGAACATTTAGTTTTTACATGTGTTGGGCTGATAACCAAACTAGATTAGCTCCACAATAAAAGGGTTTTTTTGTTTTGTTTTGTTTTTTAAGAACTGGTTTAAGAGATGTCCCAGTTATAAAAACATTTGCAAGAAGTTCAGAGCTACCAGCCACCCTTTTCAACCCCTAGACTCTCCCTGTGGCAGTTGACTGGGTTACCTCCAATTCCAGCTATTAAATTTTCAGTCGAGCCCTGGATCATGCTGCCAAGAAAGTATCCAGTGACTATTTTGGTTCTTCCCTCTCAAGATGTGCCCTTAGATGAAGCCGGGTTGTGTGTACTCCAGCCTCTCAGAAGAGGCCAGCCTCTCAGTTACATTATGAGTGCCTGATGATACAGCGGAGCCCTGCAGACAGTTGTCCTCCATGCGGGAGACGTTGCTGTGTCCAAGAATAACTAGACAGGCAGGTTTGGATCTGGGAAATTTTTTAGCTCATAGACATATTTAATAATGGAAACAACTGGTCCAAAATTTCCTACAGAGACCTCTGCTTTGGAAATGGTTTTATTTATACATAGCTACAAAAATACCATTTCTGAAATACTTATGTGGGGCCCAGTATTTAATCTTTTAGTGACTTCTGGAAAAGTTTTTTCAACTGGTAAAATAAAAAACTCTTCTTTTTCCTTTAGCAAACACTTCTATAAGTATAACAGAGAACTAAAAACAAACAAACAAAACACCGAACACACACACACACACACACACACACACACACACACACACACACAGAGTCTGTTAGTCTACATAGGATTTAATGCTTCATTGATAAGAATTTTTCCCCCAGAAAATCTGGATACATTTTGTTCTTTTTGTTTTTTTCAAATACTATCCTAAATGTAAGCAAGCAAAATGGTCATGGGAAATTTTATTGTATTTAATGGTTAGCAATACTGTGTAGGTTGTCATTATGCTGCTTAAAACAAACATCATAATTCATATAATTTCAAGGGTGTTTTGAATTCCCTGGAAAATCTTGCAAAACATTTCAGTCTGATTAAATTTTAAAAATGCCCTTTTAATCAGGAGAAATGTGAACTACTCCATTTTTCACTTTCTAACATCACCTTAATTTACTCAAATCCCAGGTCCACTGTTACTGTTCCATTACTGCATTGACATTTTCTTGTAGCAGAGACAGCAGGGGCTTGAGAACAAAGCAGGAGAGACTATAAAGATGTGGTTCTCATTCATTAGAACTTTATTACGTTTCAGCTGCTGGAAATACAGAAGCAAACAAGACCCAGCCCTTACCAAGCTCAGAGGAGAGAAATCTGGACTTAAAAGTCATGGTTTCGTGGTGCTGGCTCTGCTACAACTCATAGAAACTAAATGACTTCATTTCACAAAGAAGTCCTTATTTTTTCATTTGTAACACAAGGCAATTATCCTCACATTCCTATCACCAACATTGTTGGTAGAAGCAAGTGATATATGTGATATGCAAAAGTACTTTGTAAACTATGAAGGATCAAAGAAACACCAGATGTTTCTTTCAAAAAGTGAAATAGAGGGAGCTATCTAAAAATTAAAGTTCTAGTGAGTTCCTCTAGGTTATGGAATGTCTCTTTGATTTTCCTAATCATTTTCCTCACTGCTATTAGTATATTTCCTTTTAGGAAATACCTATTGCTTATGGTATAATTAGAATGGATGTTCCTGAAGGGCAGAATCTATTAGCACGTATAACATGGTTTCAGAGTCATAGTATTTGAAGCACTATTTGAATGCAATATTTGAAGCACTGGGTTTGTCCCATCTTCCCGCTTCACCACCTTCAACAGGGAGTCCCCAAGGTCAATATACTTGTGTTCATGGAGCCAACAGAAAAGGAAGACGAGTGTTTGAAAACACACTCACTCCTCAACTCCTCAATAATCTCTGTCATTTCTGCTTACAATCTGCTGGTGAAGACTCATCACAGGGCCTCTTCTTCTTGCAAGAGGAACTGGGAATTATAGTTCCTGGATGCATGGTCACAACTTTATGAAAAGGGGCTGGTGATTTTGGTGGACAATTTTTTTAACAGTCTCTGCCACAGCATCACACAAAAAGCCTAAAGAATGTCAGACCTGGAGGATACCCTGGATGTCATCTACTTCATGCAGCACTTCTCAAACCATTTTGACTCTGACCAAGAAGATGAAAGAAATTTACATCATAATGTGGCCTAACACACATTTGTAGGCATCTGAAACAAAGGTTACATAAAGTGATATTTTTCCTGATATGCATAATGCACTGATATTTTCTACTTTTTAAAGCCCATACTATTTGTTATCTTTTGTCACTGGCTTTGACATAGTAACTCGATTTTTCAATCGACTATTGGGTTGTTACCCACATTTAGACCTAGCTCAACACTTTAGAAATGACATATATGAAGTTCTGACGGGTTTTGTGATGTACCTAAGGTCACAGATGGTGAGCAGCAGCTTTGGGCCCACTCTTGTGGTCCCATTTGCCCAGAGTTTTTTTTTTTTTTTTTTTTAATACATTTTCTGGTATAGATTTAAGATACAAATATTTTTGCAGGAAAAATATTAATATTTGACATAGAAAAGTACCTGCAAATTACTATTGAACGATATGTTATTCTGTAAGCCTATATTTTACATTTGAAGATGACTCCTTATAAAAATATCAACAGTAATTGACAAATATTTAGGTAATTTGAACCTTGAGTTAGTTGAAAAATAAGAATGTAATTTTGTTTTCCTTTTTAGGCATCTGTCTTACTACTGAACTCAATTGTCTTTCTGAAAATACTTCTAAAATCTTCTCATAAAAAAATTCCTAAATTTACTCTTAAATTTCTGCCCTTTAAAAAACCTGTCTGGGGCTGGGGTTGTGGCTCAGTGATAGAGCATTTGCCTAGCATGTGTAAGGCACTAGGTTCGATTCTCAGCACCGAATATAAATAAACAAAATAAAGATCATTGACAACTGAAAAAAATTAAAAAAAAAAAAAACTTCTAAGTTTGGGGCAATAGGGCATGCCTGTAATCCCAGTGATGAGGGAGGCTGAGGAAGGATCACAAGTTTGAGGTCAGCCTGGGCAATTTAGTAAGCCCCTGCCTCAAAAATAAAAAATTAAAAGGGCTGGGGATATAGCTCAGTGGTAAAGAGTCCCTGGGTTCAATCCACCCACCCCACGCACACACAAGTACCCTTCTCAGTACATAGGTACACAACACCTAAAATGATATGTGTGCTTCTTTCTTTTCTCCCAATGTTATTTTCAAATTATAGAGCCATTCAGAGCGTCTCCCTTAAGAGCAGCATTTGGAGGCTGAGAGCACCATCCTCATCAGGAGCCATCTCAATTCTGAAGGAGCCATGATCATTAAGAAGCAAAAACATCCCTGAAATGAATACACCCTCTTTAAATTCAGTTGTATTTTCATTTTTCTTACATTCTCAGAAAGGTTTATGATGTCCTTATGGTCTCTTGCCAACGTTTCTGATGAACAAGATTGTGTAGGGAAAAAAATTCTTTTTTGAGCACATATTATACATTTTCCTAAAAGAATTGTACTTCACAGAGCAATTAATATTATAAATAGTGAATGTTGATTTGCATGAGGAAGATGCTAAGTGCAGTTTCCAGCTGGGTGGGTGAGTGTGCACTCGGCTGAGAAACCCATCCTGTAGGCACAAGGGTGTCATCTCAGTGTATGGGTGGGATACAAGAGAAGCTCTGAGAACTGCTAAAGGAGGAGAATTTTGCATCCTTTCCTCAAGTTTACTAGGAATTGGCTAAAGACCCTGGAATTTGATTTAAGTCCAGGGGCATCTGTGTGGTATCCAGTAGTGAGAGGGTAGGGTGATGCTGCCAACAGGGTTTTGGGCTCAAATAGACCTCATTCCCCTTACTATCTAGGTGACTTTGAGCAATCTGCATGACTTCTCCAAATCCTTAACTAATTCATCCGTAAAGCAAGAGTATTCACATTATTGGGTTATGAGGGTTAAATGAAACAATGCATGTAAAGTACTTGGGAAAATATCTGGTCTGTGGAAAATGCACAATAATTGCTATTAGTAAATAAAATTTTATTTTATTTACTAATAAATAAATAATACAGGTCAATTTGAGGCTATTTTTTTAATCACTCATGAGCAGATGTCTTTGGGCTGGAGAAGCATCATTATTTTTATAAAACTGTGGACTGAATATGGCCTTTTCTAAAATTTAATGGAAAGACCCTTTACCCATGTGGCAAAAAAAAAAAAAACTTAGCAGAGTAACATATATTTAGGGAGAAAAATCTGCCTCATCAGTGTAATATAGCAAGGTACATACCACACTGCAGAGGGATATTCAAGTAAATGAGCCTTCCTTGCTATTCTGTTTTGATCATCTGCTGACCCTGAACCCCAGACAAGAAATGTCTTTGGGTTTCACTTGATTTCAAGGTCACAGACCTCAACAAATTCACAGTTCCTGGTTTAGGGATTGGTGCATTTGAAAGTAAGTCTCTTTATGCTGCTAAAGAGCCCAGAAAACTAAACACACTAAGTAATTTCAGGTTATCCTAGCTTATCTTCCAGGCACTCTTTCAAGGTAGAGAACAAAGAGAATGTTCTAGATAATCTGCAAGTCCCTTTCCTTCTGGAGAAGGAAATCGGGACTTTGTGTCTACACCATGTCCTTGCTGTTTGGCTGATGAAATTCAGGTTCGTTTACCGGCCCTTAAGCCATTTAAATCTTAAAGATTTAATAACCCATGAGCTTCAGAAATTACTTTCTATTTAAATATATTACTTATTTTGAGAGGGGATTCGATGCATTAAGCATCTGTATTAAAAATATGATCTTTTCTGCCTTTGTGTGTGTGCAGGGTGGGGGCTTTCTTTTTTACTCTAAAAAAAGAAATAATAGCAATTCAAGATGAGAGTAAATTTCAATTTCTATATCATATAACGTTAGATCTCCCCCGTGAAAATATTTAATTGCAAAGGCAGTTTCACAGGAATTGCTGGCAATTACAATACTACAGCTTGAACTGTGTTCTTCATTGCTGTATCCACAGCACCTAGAACTAGGGATGGCATATAGTTGGTACTAAATAAATATCAGCTGAATATAATAAGCCATTAAATTGATCTTAGACATATAATTATATTAAAAGCCCTAGTTTTAAAACTTAATTTCCCACACAATTATCTGGAATCAAAATGCAATTATTGATTATTACTCATTAAAATAAAACTATTAGAATAACTTCTTTAGTTGCCATGCATTTTTTTTTTGACAGTCAATAGCACAAAACTGAGCAGAATAATCAGCCATATTTCTTACACAAATAAATCTTTGGTTCTTAAAGTTCAAAGTAAAAACCATCAGACACTATAAACTATTTTGATCAACTAAAACTATTCCTCTGCTCCAGGAGCTGCTCCAACGAACAGAATTTTCCTGTTCGCAATTTTCAGCTGGCAGATGAGAAACGCATGAACCTTTATCCAAATGGAAAACCCAGTCAGTCATTCTTGGTAAAGTAGAGAGAGAGAAAAAAAAAAAAATTGTCAGCTCTGAATTTGTCACTAGGGAGACTATTAAGCTGATGCAATTTATTTCTTTGAATAGGAACAGATATAAAGTAACTTCTAATTTTCACATTTAATTGTTACTATTATCTTGTTACTATTATCCTTTTTCATCTTTTTCTAGTTCTTCTGCAATCCGCCACACACAAACTCACACCAACACATACACCGTGGTTTGGGGGAATTTTCTGGATTGGTTTGGAAGGATTATGGAGAAGTGGGGGCAAGAGTGGCTCTTGGGGCTTTCCTTCAGGATTAGCTTTGTACTCACCCCCTGCCTTCAAGTTTTATGGGAAAATGAACATCACAGATGACTACAGAGGTCCTCCTGGGAGGAAAAGTAGTGTTTACACAATTATTACTGTGCTGGATTCCAAACTTTTTTGTTTTGGTTGTCTGTTTTAAGTTGCAAAGAGAATGGCTAAGAATTACTTTGGAAACCAATCAAAAGAAGAAGGGTTTGGACTAATATGTGGCTCCCAGACTTTTGGGTTTCATGGACTAGTGAATATCCAAAAAAAGGTTGAAGAACCAAAAGAGAGTTGCCAATGTTTATTTAGTCAAGTAAGACATTAAAACAGCAACATCAAGTCTTATTTTTTTCATTATCACCAGATCTTTGAAAAAGGAGCAAAACTTTAACAGCAAATAATAAGAAAACATAATCTAAAAATAAAGGACTATTCTTTCCAAGAAAGTACGATTGGTAACCTTAAATAATAGATGAAGATTAAGTCTGTTTACATTGTTAATGTTTATATTTAACAATGTAAAAGGGGCTGCCTAGATCTCCTCAGATCTTGGTTCTTGGAGCCCATCCCCCAGTTTCTATGTTCTGCTTCTTAAAGCTTCCACCAGCCTTCAGAAAAAAATATTTAATTGCAAAGGCAGTTTCACAGAAAATGCCATTTAAATCTTATAGATTTAGAAATCTGTAAACTTCAAAAATTATTTTCTATTTAAATATATTATTTATTTTGAGAGGAGATATAATCTATTATATACCTGTATTAAAATATAATATTCTCTGCCTTTGGGGGAGACTTTCTTGTTTACTCTAAAAAAAATAATAGCAATTTCAAAGAATGGCCCTTGGGCTTTTAGAGTTGCTTTGGGTTCATGCACAGAAAACTACAGGTGCCTGGGAGTTTAGTGTCCCTCCATACCCCCATGTGGTCTAACAGCCTGAATGGAGGATTAAAGCCCAGCCCCTGCCTTGGAGGTAAACTGCCTCTGGGGTAACTGGTACTGTAGAGTTCCCAGCGTCATTCAGCTGACATTGGGATTTCCCCTTGCTTGGCTTTTCTCCCATCCCTGTCCTGCTTCCCCACTCTGTTGGTTCCTCCTGGGAGCGATTCTTAAATAATTCACTTGCACATAAATCTTTGTCTTAGTGTCAGCTTCTGGGGACACTGATGGAAAACAAATGTCTTTCCACATTGGTGTCAGCCTGTTCATGATACTTGAGGGATGGTCTAGAAAACAAACTTGGTCTAAAATGTTCCCATCCAAGTCTCACCACCAACCAGATGCTTGGCCTTGGTCAAATAAAAAGAAGCCCCTCAGCCTTACCATGTGATAGCATGACTAGTCAGGAGGCTATGGAATGGGGGTCAATTGGAGGCAATCTTACAAACACAGGTTTGTTTTTTTAAAAAAAAAAAAAAAATAGCTTCTTCAGCCCCTAGAGCTGATCTGGTCTTTTCCAAAGTCTGTGTTCACAGCATTTGAAGGGTAATATGAAATTCTAGCCTCATTATCAGAGTCTCATCCAATAATTTAAATCACACTTTGAATAAGTCATGGTTTTGTAGATAAATGCTATTCTGCAGATTTCTTATTATTCCTTTCCAAGTTGGCATCCTACAGAACTGAAGGAGGGCATGTCACCTCCAACTGGAAAAGGAAAGAAGTTTCAGAGCTATGTGTGTGAGGCCTCAGATCTGTCTCCCTGCTCCCTCGTTGTCTCTTTTCCCCGGCTGGTGGGCACCCTGTCGACCCTGGGTACTGAATGGAGGGCTCTTGAACAGGCAACCTGATTCTTGGCCTCATCAGGACAGAGTCCACTCTTCTACTGTGTGGTGACCCCAAGGCTATTGCTGGCATCTGAAGTACAGCTGCAACTTCCATTTGATGCCCACTTGGTGTGGCATACTGTACTCCTCGCCACAGGTCACCATGCCCCTGCTGTGGTGACTCCCTCTTTCCCAGCCACACCTGTGCCACAAAGGACAAATGGGTCTCTGAATGCCACACAAAAGCAAAAGCATGCTGGTACAATCTTCCTGTCTGTCAAGTCCCACTGTGTCATCACTTGGTGACTAGTACAGAATATGGGCTGCAAGGGACATCCTCCTGAAGTCCCAATTAGAATAGGGATAAATGCCCTTGTCTTTGGACTTTTCCCTAAACTTATACAAAACGTGTCACCTGAAGAGCAAGTGTCAGGACTCATAGTTTATGCTCTTTTTTACTTCCATCTTTTGATCCTCCAGAGGAGAGGGCTGAGCTTTCTTTTTCCTTCTCTCAGTTTAGCCAGGCTATATCACAGGCCACCATGTACACTAGTACAGACTGTAACCTGCACAAGAATGCCAAATAAGATAGCAGGTACAATTTGAAATTCAGCCCGCTCTCTGCTCACTCCACCATGAACCCTGGCACTGGGCTGTGTCTACTTAGACCAAGAAAATCTTTTTTCCAATTTGCACAAAGGCATTGTAAGGGCTAGCAGGAGCTCTGGTCATATCCATTCTCTTCTGAGGGCATCACCCTTCCCTGGAGCTACACCGTTTGGAAGAGAATATGATTTACAAGGGTGAGGAATAATACGCACATTGCTTGTTATTTTCAAAAATACAATCCACACTCCAGATGCTAAAGCACTTAGAGACCAAAGAGGTCTTTATGGTTAGTGTATCAACACATACCTGCTCAGCACTGGTCTGGGACAGAGGTGAATGCACTGAGGGATGTATGACAGGATCCTTAGGGAAGGAAAGCAGGGTGACCTTTAGAAAACAGGACTAGAAAGCATGTAATCGGGGCTCAGAGGAACAATGTGGGCTTCAATCTGCAAAGCATCAGGGTGGACACAGGCTCATGAGGTCTGGGGCATCTGGAGAAGGATGCCATCCACATCTGGAAGACAAGTGGGGGTGGACTTTGTTGATCTCTTAAACATAGTGCCATCTCAGTTCTCACTTCAGAGATCTCTCTCAGCCTTAGGCTTTTCTCTCTTCTATCTACATTCATTCCCTTTTTTAAATTTCTAAACTAGTACTGGGGATTGGATTTGGGGCACTTAAATACTGAGGCACATTCCCATTTCCTTTTTTAAAAAGTTTTTTTATTTTGAGACAGGGTCTCACTAAATTGCTCAGCGTGTCACTAAGTTGCTAACCCTGGCTTTGAACTCCTGATCCTCCTATCTCAGCCTCCAGAGCCTCTGGGATTACAGGTGTGCACAACTGCCTTTATTTTTTAAAGAAATGAAGAAGAAACAAGCTTCCATAGATGGACATATATGTACCTGCAACAGAAATGTTCTTGGGCCCTTCTGATAAGGGGAAAATGTTACCACAAATTTCAATTTGATTTGTTCTTCCTGGTCAGAAAAAATCAAACATGATTATTAAAGTAAAACTTCAAGTGGAAACACACACACACACACACACACACACACACACACACTCAGCAACTGTGGGTTTAATTCCACCTCCTAATGTAACATGGGTTCAGCATTTAGTTGGTACCCCACCCCCACCATCTCAGAAGGCAAAAATTTATTTGTCCAATAACTATAATATGAACATCTGAGCCATTATAACCAGGCCTTTTCTTGATTTCACCTTAAATTTATTCCTTGGGCTTCCAGGGTCATGCATTTGAATGCCTCTTGATACACCTGTTGATTGCCCAGTGGTAATTTGTGCCTTTCCGAGTAATCAGTTCATGGAGAGGTGGGTTTAGTAATCAGCATAGAGGTCCTTCCAAATCTCGCAGACCAAGTGAAGGTCAGGTCATGTTATTGAAGAGGCTTTATTGAAGAGGCTGCTAATTTAGGAGATACAAAAGAACTGATGGGTGACTTGTTTTTAGTGAACTAAAGTCTGTATTTTTCCCTATAAATAAATATATTTATAAATCTATGTGCTATCTATAAATATTACAGATTATTTCTAATGAGGCCTGAGAGAAAAGAAAGAGAGAGGGAGAGAAGGAGGGAGGAAGAAAAATAAATGTTTTGCTATTGAGAATAATAAAAAAGTGTATTTATGTCCCTTCTCAAGAGATGTTTTTGGGTGTTTGTTATTTTTTTTCTTTTTTTCTTTTTTTTTTTTCTTTATCAGAATTGATGCACTATGGAAAAATAATGCAATACATAAATTCCAGTTATATTAGCATAAAAATGAAAAGTAATCACAGGAAATGATTACAGTATAAGTATGCTTATAAATTCAATGTTTTTCTTTGTAAAAGATGCAGTGCATGATTTCTAGTGGAAAAAAATGTTTATTTCATATCTTAAAATGGACTCCCTTTTAATATAAAAAAGGAAAAATACTCAGGATGCTTAATGTGAGCTAATATAATTACAATTAGTCTGAACAATTTTTCCTACTGCTCTGAAGTACTCACTAACATTTAATAGAATTGCCAGTTCTGATGGGAATTGTAACATTTGTACTTGCTCTACTCATCCAACTGGGTAGTTCTTATAGATACAAATACACCAGTAGTATGTATGACAGTGGTCCAACCCTGCATCAGCACAGGGACTTTTTTTTTTTTTTTTTTTTTTTGCATTCTGTCACAGTCCTCTGGTTGTCCAGATGTGACACCATCTGTATGTAGGATGGGAAGTATGAGTGGCTTGGATTAGCATCCACCAAGAGAGTTTGCAGGGACCTTGGCAAAGCCTCAGAGACATGCCAGCTTTGTTCCACTGGGCAATCCAGAACCACTGTGCAGGTAACTGTGAATGAAAGGAACACATCCCAGGATCTTGGGGCAACTGCTTATCCTAGGCTGATGCTACCTCTGAGTATGACAAAGAGAGAAAATAAAAGATCTATCTTTTAAGATTCCATCTTGAAGAATATTTACAATTATGTCCTCTAAGTTCTTTCTTTCCCTTACTGTACAAATAGGCTTCCTTCTTTGCTGGCCAAGATTCAAGGTTCCAGGTTCTGTGAAGTAGAATCTGGTAAAAAGAAAGGAGAAAAAGAAGACCAGAAGGGTGAAAGGAAGGAGGGAATTGACCTGAAGACCAAGACTGTGGGGGCTGAGATTCATAGAAAGAGCTGGTGAGAAAGTATGTAGTCAAAGTTGAAAGGATGAGAAGCTCCTGATCCTTTGGTGTTTGAGAAAACTGGAGAGGGGGGCGAGTGACTAGGAAAGGTTTCTGTGGTCCATGAATTGTATTATAAAATAAAATCATACAATAACTGGAAGATAAAAGTTCTTTCAGAAACAGAGTTGAGGATGTGAATGGCACTTTGATTGCATTTGGATGCTAGACAGTGTTTCCTTGGATGCCACCCCAACACTGGACCTCGTGATTTTGTGGTGTTGATGCAGGTGTGTATTCGGCTTTCCAGCCGGGGGTCCAAATAGCCTCCACATTGTGTGAACAATGTCATCTCACTTAGTGACAAGTGATGCATCTAATGAGATTTTAGTAATGAGGCCTACCTAATGTGCCTCAAAAATTCTTATGACAACAACTAGAAGCTCCTTCAAAGCCCCACAGTGATGCAAAAGGCCAAAGACTGTTTTCTATATGAAAAGTGAATGTTTCTCAGAATACGGTGCATAACATAGTTCTAGTAGAAATTAACATGTGAGTCATGATTCTTACCATTTATTTCCGGGTATGACCATGGCTTTTAATGTTTACCTTAGCTAGGTCATCCTTTATAACTCTCCCAAGGTTGTAGTAAGAGAATAAATCAGATTAACATTTGTATCTGTTTCAATTGTGTCCTCTTGAACATTTCAGCAAAATGAGCAAAATCATCAAAAGGGTAGTGTATTAGTCAGGGTTCTGGGCACCCCATGATGCAGACAAGTTAGTACATAACTTTTACCACCATTAAATTTTATTTTATGTTTATAAATCATATAACCATATTTTTTGCTCTACAGGACCTAGTATAAGACGTATCTCCTTTTGTTAGTCTAAGCTCCAGCCAGGGGTTTGTCTTTGGGGGAAGGGAAGCCTGATGTGGAGGGATTCTCCTCACAGATGTTCTCTTGCTTGAGTTATCTCTCCTGAAGAGCCAGCCTCCCCAGGAATAGAAGAGACTGGTGGAGCACAGAATCATCCAGGAGCAGGAAGCAGGGGAAGGCCAGGAAGGCACCTCTGGGCCCTCTGTGGATGCTTCACCTTAGTACCTCCCCAGAAAACACTTCTTCCTGCCTGAAAACTCCCCAGATTTCTTACCACCACATCAGGGATTTAAAAGCTGGCAACCTTTGGGGGACAGACAACTAAGCACTTTGAGGCCAATCAAAGAGAAAACAAAGAGAACTCCTAGCTGCCTGTTGAGTTCCAGCCTCAGTCCCAGGAAGTTGATTTTCTGCTCTGCTTCGTCTCTCGGCATATTGTTTTGAAAGCAGGAATACATTTTAGTTTAACACCATTCCTGAGCCACATCCTCCCTGTCCAACATTAGGGTATGTCCCCTGAGCCCAAGGTTGGGGCAATGTAGACCTTGCATCCAGAAGAGGAATCCTTAGTATCATTCTGAAGAAATGGTTTCCTTATAATAATGTCTTGAAAGTAATTCATTACCTTGTAGCACCCAAAAATATTCCCTTCTCCAGGGCACATCTACATGACAGTAAGCAAATACTGGGGGAAAGAATTAACTTTACACAGAAATATGCATTAATTTCTTTTCATGGAAACTAGTTTGACAAACTGATAGTTCTGCCCTGATTCTTCAATGGGCAAGTGTTCTTAGTTGATTAATTCTCACAACAAACAAGACTCTGGCATACTAATTTGTTACCAAGTCTTCAAGCCAGAACTAATTTCTCTATCTCTTTTTCTCTGTGATTTTTTTTTCTTTAGCATGTGTCTGTACTTCTAGGTTACATGCCTGTGGCATAATTATTTAGGTGAACATCTTAGCCTTTGACTATGTTGTAAGCTCCTTTGATTCATCTTTACACCATACACAGCATTTAGTACAGTGCTCTGCTTTGGGTAAGCTCTTTTTAAATAAGAATGTCTATTTATCATGTAAAAACCAATTAATACTGAATGAGCAGTCACCAAGACCCCAGCACTGTGCAGGAACAGACATGGTCCTCAACAAGGAGAGGT
Source organism: Callospermophilus lateralis (assembly GCF_048772815.1). NCBI lineage: Eukaryota > Metazoa > Chordata > Mammalia > Rodentia > Sciuridae > Callospermophilus > Callospermophilus lateralis. Next base: position 34,803,194 of record NC_135313.1, on the reverse strand, counting down.
GGTTGCAACAACACAGATGAAACTGAGGTCATTGTGCTAAGTGAAGTAAGACAGACACAAAAGTAAGAATACTGTGTGATCTTGTTTATCTACAAAAGCTTTTTAAAAAAAGGATAAAAAATAGAAAGAGAGTAGAAGGGCATGGTGGTACATGCCAGTAATCCCAGCAGCTTGGGAGGCTAAGGCAGGAGGATCCCAAGTTCAAGGTCAGCCTCAACAATTCAGCAAGGCCCCTAGTAGACCTGTCTCTAAATAAAATATTAAAAAGGGGTGGGAGTGGTGGAGATATGGTTTAATGGTTGAGTGCCCCTGGTTCAATCCCCAGTACAAAAAAAAAGAGCCAGAGAAGAGTGGTAGTTTTCAGGGGGTAGGTAGAGGGAGGAAGTAGGTTAAAAGGCACAAATTTGCAGTTAGATAAGATGAATAAATCTAAAGATCCAATGTACAACATGATAACAATAGTTAATTATACATTACATACTGAAAATATTTGCTAAGAAAAGTATAATTTATGTATAAGAAAATAAGACACTTAATGTAGCAAAGTTAATCTTATTTTACTTAATGTCTATTAAGAACAAGGGTCTTAGACCAATTTTAAAGAAAAACAAGTAAGAACAGCAAGAGGAAAAACTTTTGAAAAAAAGGACAAATTGTGTGTGGGTGTTACCAGATATTAAACCATATTATTAAGTTTCTATAAATAAAACTGTGTGGTATTGGCACATAAAGAGAAGAACAGATCAATGGAAAGAAGTAGAGAATGCAGAAAGAGACTCAGTTTCATATGAGAATATAATGTTTGATAAACTTGGCATCTCTGATTAGTTGCGGGAAAATGTACCTTTTAGTGAATGGGAAGGGATAATTGGAGAATAACAAGGAATAATATAAAATTAGATCCATTCCTGACACCATATATCAGAATAAATTCCAAATGATGTAAAAACTAAAGTCATACAAAATAGGAGAAAATATGAGTGAATTTGTATTCTGAGAATGGGAAAATTTTCCTAACTAGAAATCAAATATCTAGAAGCAACAAGGAGAAAGGACTGACATATTTAACAACATATAATTTTAAAAATTTTTACATGACAAAAATGTAAGCAAAGTGTAAAAACAAAAGAAAATTCTTATCAACTGATATTACAGAGTTCATATTTCTAATATATTTAATGATGAAAAGGAATCATTGTCAAATTTTAAAATGTGACTTTTCCTTTGAGCTTATGGTTTTGAGAAATGGCCTTCATTCTTTAGAGATACCTATTCAAATATTTATGGACAAAATCATATGCTGTGTTGACTTTGCTTTAAAATAATCAAGAGACTAGAAGAGAATATAGAAGAAAATGGAGTGGCAATGAATTGAAAATTGTTGAAGTTGAGTGATAAAAGCTTATAGCACCATTAAATTATTCTCTCTCCTTTTAAGTACATCTGAAATTTTTCATATTTATAAGAAAAATATTTTTGTAAAAATATGTACATAAAGCAAGCAATTCAACAAATTTCAGTCGCTTTCATTAGAATCATACTCAACTCATATTTGTGAATATTTGGCTTAATAAATCCTTATCTATTATGTTGTGGATTTTTTCCAAAGTAAAAGCCATCACTTCCATCACTGTGATTGACTAGTTCTAAAAGACTCCTGCTGTGAAACAACTAAGTCCTATTGAAGACACTCTGAGACATGAATGGCCTCACAAGAGATGAAGGATTTGTTCAGGGACCCTTCCCTGCAATCCTCCAAAAACTCACTTGTCCAGCCCAAATGTACCAGGAGCTGGAGCAGCTGGAAGGGGCAGGGTTATCTGAGGTGGGCTGGACAATTGCATGGCCCACTATGACAAGAGCAAAAGTAGCTTCAAATTCCCTGTGCAGAGTCCTGCAGGGAAACTGAAGTGGTCTCAGGTAGCTAGAGGGCCCCTTGGTCACCAGCAGATACAAGGCATTTCTAGGGGAAACTTCCCTATTCTTCAATTTAACTCTGAGTAAAATCAGACAATGAACTCACAATCAGAGATCAGTAAACTTACACAAATGTAAACCACTCTGTCTAACCTGGCAGACCTGGACATGGGAACTGATATAGAATATAGAAAGGTCAAACGGATGGAGCTGGAGAATATCACACTAAGTGAAATAAGCCAATTCCCCAAACCAAAAGCCGAATACTTTCCCTGATATGCAGATGCTAATTTGCAATAAGGTGGGGCATAGCTAGGGAAGAAGAAAGTTACTTTAGATTAGGTAGAGGGGAGTGAAGGGAGGCGAGGGAGTATGGGGGTAGGAAGGATAGTAGAATGAATCAGACATTATTACCCTGTAACTAAGCAACTGGTGTGATTCTACATCATGTACAACCAGAAGAATGATAAATTATACTTCTTTATATATGACGTATCAAAGTGCATTCTACTGTCATGTATAAGTAATTAAAACAAATAAAAAATTATAAAAAAATATAGAATGGTTATGTATAAAATGCCTGAAGTTATGATTAAATCATGAATGTAACCTAGTCAACAAAAGACTAGGAGGAAATGAACAGATCATTTTAATCTTTTAATCAGAAACTTTGGAAATAAAAAAACAAAATTTTGAAATTTTAGAGCATAGTACTAAGTTGACCCTTTGAAGAAAAGATAAACAGTACACTGGAAGAGATCTATAAGAAGAAATTACCAAAATTACAAAAAAAAAGCAACAAAGAAAACCAAGATATTTAAGATAGGAAGAGAAGACATAGCATAAATCTTGTCCAACTCCAAGAAAAAAATAGAGCCCAGAATGAAAAGAGATAAGGACTGTCAAATTTTTCACAATTAATGAAAACCACAGATCCACAGATCTAGGGAACAAAATGAATGCCAAGCATGATAAACAAAAAGAAATCATCCATACCATCAGAGGGAGATGCAGGTTGAAGGTTGAGTTGTCTGGAAGTCAATGCTGAAGCAGGATGATTATTAGAGATTAACACCTGTGAAAGGGCAGAGGGAGAAACTGTGATGTTTCTCTGGCACAGAGTTGAGGCCAAATCCACAGATCACTGGGACATATACTGCCTATCAGAGTTGTCCTGCAGTGGGCCCAAATAATCAGGTCTTTAGACCCCCACCAGGGTGCATCAGTCACTGGATGTGGTGCAGCCAGCCTGTGTCTATTCTTGGGTCACGTGGTTCTTGAGTCTTGAGACCCTCACATTTGGAAACTACCTGCTAATACCACTCATAGCACCCACTACAAGAGTCCTTACTTCAGGAATCTAGGCAGGTTTCTCTGTTCATCTCAGTCCATCCTTAGCTCTATTTCTCCATATGCATTCAGCTCTCCCAGTACTCCAGTGAGCCTGGAAACTTGGAAAGGTTAGTAGGATAAACTGCTCTGTCACTATAGCTGGTCCTAGAACTGCAACGAATACTCATCATCTCCCTTTTCCACTACCTATTCTAGATTCTCTTCACTCTTGACTATCAGCTGTGCCAGTCTCTCACACATGTCATAGTGTGACCCAGACTATTCATGAGGGGTCTGAACACATGATCACCATGTCCTTCTCAGACTATTGTTCTTGAACTTAATATTTTTGCCAACAGAAACAGGCAAAGGCATTCCATAAATCCCCTTAGTGGATCATTGGGTGATGCAAATACTTCTCTCTATTCCCATTGTGTAATAGCAGCTCTTCCTCTGACTATAATTTTAGAAGACATATCCCAGCATACCCATGACCACAGGAATCCAAAAAGTTTGATTCATGTGGCAGGCCTCTGGATCTTCATAGTGTTTATCCCCCGCCTCCTCCTCAGCACATGTGTCTTAACTCAAGCCTTCAGTCACATCTTGCTCATACAGTCTGAATCATCCTGTCCAATTAGCATAATATCACTGATGTAGTAGTGAGTCAGTGTGATGTTCCATAGAACATCCAGATGGTCCAGATCTCTTTGGACTATGTTATGACAAAGATCCTGAAAGAACATAGCTCAGGGGAACAACTGTAAATATATATTGTATCTCTTTGCCCATTCCATATGAAGGGGAACTGTTTCCGACATTTTTTTTTTAATCAGGATAGAAAGAACCCACTCACCAAATCAGTAGCCACATATGCTGTACCTGAGGCATGCTAATATGCTGTAGCAAAGATGCCTGAACAGTACAGGAGCTATGATCTGATCCATTATTGGTTGGGTTAGTGGTAGTCTGCAGGCAGCCTCCAGAATCTGGTTCTGCAGAGGCTGGACTGGTGCATTCAATAAAGACAAAATGAGCAGCTTCCCCCTCCATCTTGCTTATTCTTTAGATCAGGAGTTAGCAAACTCTGGACCACCTGTTTTTGTAAATAAAATTTGTTGAAACTCAGCCATTCCCATTTGTTTATGTACTGCTTATGACTGGGATATTTTTGTTTTGCTTTTTTGTTTGTTTTGGGTTTGTTTGCTGGTTAGTTTTTGCTACAAATGTGGAGTGGTAACAGCAGAAACCACATAGCCCAAAAGCCTAAAAAATACTTACCATCTGGGACTTTTCAGAGAAAGTTTGCTTTAGCTCCTTAAAGGTGGCATTAATCTCCATTATGACCTCTTTCCCAGAATGTAATATTGTTCCTTATTTCATATCTTGGTTAGGTAGAGAAGCAGTTTCAGAAGCCTCCACTTTATCTTCTCCATGGGCCAAAAACCCAATGGGGGATTGTTTAACTGCCATCTATAGAAATTTTAACTGTGTATTCTTGGACCAAAGAAATGACCATGGATCTGATAAGTCCATCAGCCCAGGGGACTCAATAATAAGTTGATCTTATTTATTACCAGGCCCTAGTGTGCTCCATGCCAGCAGATCATAATTATCCTTCCTGTCACAGTCCTCAAAATATTTGGGTATTGCCATTTCCCACATATGCAGGTGTCTACCTAAGTGGCCATAAGTTCCTGAAGTTCCATAAGTTCTCTGGGGAAAACATTGCCACAGATCCTCATCACTGTATTGCCTGGTTCTTCCTCCTGGAGACCTACCCTTCTTTTCAGTTTCTGGGTTTTAGGCTTGGAAACTAACACAGGTTTGGAGAAAAAGAAAGAAATTTATTTACCGAAGCAACTGTCCTTAGTCTCCTGGTCATTATTTCTGATTTTTTTTTTCCAATGGTGAACACTGAGTAGAACCCTTGTCATTTGCCCATCTATTTTGCATCTAAGAATGTCACATTCTGTCAGCCAGTTAAGTAAGTCTCTGCAGGGCAGGCTCCCTTGGCTGCCACTCCAGTCTCACCACTCGTTACCATAATTATTTCTACCTGGACTCTGTTGTGTCAGGGTCTTGTCATCCCTGGTGTTGTCAACAAGCCTAGGTCTGTATGGGCCTCTCCTACTTCTACTCTTTAACTGTCATCTATAGAAATTTTAACTGTATATTCTGACCTTCAGAGGAGAGCCACCCCTGAACATGATAGTGTGCGTGTCATACCCATCTTACCAGCAATTCCTTAAGGACTTGTTAATATATCGCCTCTAGGTATTCTCATGGCACAGTCTTCTGGTGGCCTTCATGCCTTCCTCATAAGCCTTTAATTGCTTCCTTCACTCTCTGCCATGACAATTTGGACATTTCAGCCTCATAAGGGCCTTTGCTTTTTTCCTACATCTCTAGGTGCCATTTCAATAGAGATTTCATACTATCTCCTGAGATCTCTGCCATAGTATAAAATCCTATATCTCAGGAGAATGATCACAAATCAATGAATCTCTCCTACTCAATGTCATGGTCCTATTGCCTTGGTCAAACTGCCTTTGTATCTTATCCCATGCAAGTTCTTATTTCTACCATCACATGCTGGTTGGGGCAGGTCCTTCAAAGCATAGGATCTTTCTTCCTCCATCAATCCCTGTTTCCCAGGTGGACAATTCTATGATAAACCCTATCTGTAGACTGAGTGATAAAATCTCAATGCGGTTTTGATTTGCATTTGCCTGATTACTAGAGAGGTTGAACATTGTTTTATGTATTTATTGGCAATTTGTATTTCTTCTTTTGAGAAATGTCTGTTTAGTTCCTTTGCTTATTTACTAATTGGGTTATTTGTTTTGGGGGCACTTTTTGAGTTCTTTATATATTTTTGATATTAATCCCTTGAGAAGAAGGTGACAAAGATCTTCTCCCATTCCTTAGGTTTTCTTTTCACGTGCTTGATTGTTTACTTCTCTATGCAGAAGATTTTTTCATTGGCTGCAATCTCACTGATTGATTCTTGGTTTTATTTTTTGTACACTAGGAGTCTTGTTAAGGAAGTCAGTGCCAGAGCTGGGGTTGTAGCTCAGTGGTAGAGTGCTTTCTTAGTGTGTTTGAGGTACTGGGTTTGATCCTCAGCACCACATAAAATAAATAAATAGGTATTGTGTCCATCTACAACTAAAAAAAAAAATTACAAAGAAAAATACAAAGGAAGTCAATGCCTGTGCCAATCTATGGAGTTTTAACCCCACATTTTCTTCTAGCAGTTGCAGAGTTTCTGGTCTTATCCTAGATCTTTGATCCACTTTGAGTTGACATTTGTGCAGGGTGAGAGGGGATTAGTTTCCTTTTTCTACATATGAATATCCAGTTTTCCCAGAACCATTTGTTAAAAACCCTATCTTTTCTCCAACGTATGTTTTTGGCACTTTTTTCAAGTATTGGTGAAGACATATCTCTTTGTCTTTTATTCAGTTCCATTAGTCTTTCTGTCTGTTTTAATGCCAGTATCATGTTGTTTTTGTTACAAGAGCTCTGTAGTATAATTTCAAGTCCAGTATTGTGATGCCTGTAGCATCTTGCTCAGGATTGCTTTGGCTATTCTGTGTCTCTTATTCTTCCAAATGAATTTTGGAAGGTTTTTTCTCATTCTGTGAAGAATATCATTGGTATTTTGATTGGAGATTGCATTGAATCCATGTAATGCTATCCATGTAATGCTTTTGGTAGTATGGCCATTTTGAAAATATTAATTTTGCTTATCCCAGAACAGAAAGTCTTTCCATCTTCTAAATTCTTCTTCAATTTCTTTCTTTAATGTTCTATAGTCTTCATTGTAAAAGGCCATCACCTCCTTTGTTAGATCAACTTCCAGTTATTTTTTGAGATTATTATAAATGATAGTTTTCCTAATTTCTTTCTCAGCTGATTCATTACTGGAATATATAAAAGTGATTAATTTATGTATATTGATCTTGTATCTTGCTACTTTACTAATTTGCTTACCAGCTCTAGAAGTCTTCTGGAGAGGTTTTGGAGTTTTCTAAATATGAGATCATGTCATCAATAAACAGAGATAATTTGACTTATCCCTTTAATTTCCTTCTTTTGTCTGATTGCTTTGGCTAAAATTTCAAGAACTGAATTGAATAGGAGTGAGAGAGGGGGAATCCTTTTCTTGTTCCTGTTTTTAGTTTCCTTAAAAACTAAAAATTCAATTTTTCTTCATCTAGTATGATGCTGGCCTTGGGTTTGTCATATATACCTTTACAATGTTGAGGTAAGTTTCTCTTATCCCAAGTTTCTGTAGTGTTTTAAACATTAATGGGTGCTGGACTCACTTAAATGCTTTTTCTTCATCTTTTGATATACCATGTGATTCTTGTTCTAGTCATTTTGCGGGGTAAATTACATTTATTAATCTTCATATGTTGAACTAACCTTGCATCCCGGGGATGAAACCCAGTTGATCATGGTACACTAACTTCTTAATGTGTTTTTGAATGCAGTTTGCCAATAGTTTATTAAAAATTTTGAATCTATGTCCACCAAAGAAAATTGGCCTGAAGTTTTCTTTCCTTGTTGTATCTGTCTGGTTTTGGTATCAGGGTGATAATGGCATCATAGAATGAATTTGGCAGTATTCTCTCCTTTTCTGTTTCATGAAATAATTTGAGACAGATTTGTATTAATTCTTTAAAGGCTTGGTAGAATTCAACTGAGAATCCATCCAGTCCTTGACTCTTCTTTGTTGGAAAGCTTTATTAATATCTACCTCAATTCCATTACTTGATATTGATCTAAATTTTCTATATTCTAATGGGAAGGTAGGTCATATGTCTCTAGGAATTTGTCAATATCTTCAAGATTTTCTAATTTATTGGAGTATAAATTTTCAAAATAGTTTCTAATGATCCTCTGAATTTCTGTAGTATCTGTAGTGATATTTCCTTTTTTCATCACTAATTTTGTAATCTAGATAGTTTGGCTAAGAGATTATCAATCTTGTTTATCTTTTCAAAGAACCAATTCTTTTTTTCACTAATCCTTTGTATTTTTTTTTTAATTTTCAATTTTACTGATTTTGGCTCTGATTTTAATAATTTCCTGTCTTCTACTGATTTGGTATTAGTTTTTCTTCTTTTTCTAGGGCCTTGAGATGCAATATTAAATTATTTATTTGGTATTGCTCCATTTTTTTTTTAGAGAGAGAGAGAGAATTTTTAATATTTATTTTTTAGTTTTCGGCAGACACAACATCTTTGTTTGTATGTGGTGCTGAGGATCGAACCCGGGCCGCACGCATGCCAGGCGAGCACGCTACTGCTTGAGCCACATCCCCAGCCCTGCTCCATTTTTTAAATGAAGGAACTCACTGCTAAAACTTTCCTCTTAGAATTGTCTTCATACTATCCCAGATCTTTTTATATGTTATATCACTATTCTCATTTATTTCTAAGAATTTTCTAATTTCTCCTCTGATTTCTTCTTGTATCATTTTTCATTCAAAAGAGTATTATTTAATCTCCAGTTGTTATAGTGGTTTCATTTTTTTAAATCTTGTCATTGATTTCAAATTTCATTACATTATGATCTGATAGAATTCAAGGAATTAACTTTTTTTTTTGTATTTGCTAGGATTTGTTCCAAAATATAATCTTAATTTTAGTGAACATCCCATGTGCTACTGAGAAGAAAGTGAATTCAGTTGTCAATGGATGAAATATTCTATAGTTATCTGTTAAGTCCATTTGAATAATAGAATTTTTAGTTCAAAGAGTCTACACTTAGTTTACATCTGTTTGACCTACAAAGTGGTGTGAGGAGTGTGTTAAAATCACCCACTATTATTGTATTGTCTGCTTGATTTTTTTATATTGAGAGGGGTTTGTTTTATGCAAGTGCCTGCACCATTGTTTGGAGCAAAAATATTTACAATCACTATGTCTTGTTGTTAGATGATTCCCTTAATCAGTATAAAGTGATCTTCTTTGTCTCTTCTTTTTTTAAAAAAAAATATTTATTTATTTACTTTAATTAGGTATATATGACAGTAGAATGCATTTTGATTCATTGTACACAATTTCAGCACAACTTTTCCTTTCTCTGCTTATAAACTGTGGAACCAACTCAGATGCCCTTCAGTAGATAAATGGATAAGGAAACTGTGGTATATATACACAATGGAATATTACCATATTACTCATATTGTTCAATGATGTAGCATTGCATCATATGCCATAGCCATAGGGTAATGATGTTCATCTCATTCCACCATCTTTCCTGTCCCCATACCCTCTCCCCACTCCTCCCTCCAGTTTGCCCAATCAAAGTTCCTTAATTTGGGGCCGGGGTTGTGGCTCAGCAGTAGAACGCTCACCTAGCACACAAGAGGCCCTGGATTCCATCCTCAGCATCACATAAAAATAAATAAATAAATAAAGGTATTAAAAAAAAGTTTCTGGATTTTTCCCATGCCCCTTCCCATTATGGATCAGCATCCATTTATCAGAGAGAACATCATCAGCCTTTGGTTTTGGGCGATTGGTTTATTTAACTTAGCATGTTATTCTCCAACTCCATCCATTAACCTGCAAATGATGCAATTTTATTCTCTTTTAATGTTGAGTAATATTCTATGGTGTATGTATACCACAGTTTCTTTATCCATTTATCTACTGAAGGGCATCTAGGTTGGTTCCACAGTTTAGCTATTGTGAATTGAACTGCTATAAACATTGATGGGCTGAGTTACTATAATATGCTGATTTTAAGTTTTTTTAATATAGACTGAGGAGTGGGATAGCTGGGTGAAATGGTTTTTCCAAGTTTTCTAAGGAATCTCCATATTGCTTTTCAGATTGGTTGCACCAATCTGCAGTCCCACAAGCAATGATGAGTGTGCTTCTCCCCCCACATCCTAACCAACCCTTATTGTTATCTGTATTCTTGATAACTGCCATTCTGACTGGTGAGATAAAATCTTAAAGTAGTTTTGATTTGCATTTCTCTAATTGCTAGATATATTGAACATTTTTTCACATATTTGTTGATTGAATGTATATCTTCTGAGAAGTATATGTTCAGCTCCTTAGTCCATTTATTGATTGGGTTGTTTGTTTTTTTGGTGTTAAGTTTTTTGAGTTCTTTATATATCTGGAGATTAGTGCTGTATCTGACATGCGTGTGGTAAAAATTTGTTCCCAAAATGTAGGCTCTCTCTTCACCTCATTGATTGTTTCTTTTTTTTTTAAGAGAGAGAGAGAGAAGAGAGAGAATTTTTTAATATTTATTTTTCAGTTTTTGGTGGACACAACATCTTTATTTTATTTTATGTGGTGCTGAGGATCGAACCCAGCGCCCGGCGCATGCCAGGCGAGCATGTTACCGCTTGAGCCACATCCCCAGCCCTCATTGATTGTTTCTTTTGCTGAGAAGAAGCTTTTTAATTTAAGTCCATCCCATTTATTAATTTTTTATTTTGGCTTATAGTCCACTTTTCGACATTCAACATTTTAGGGGTGATTTACCCAGATGCCTGTGGCCCCCAAAATGTGGTTCTACTTTCCCCACAAATAGGACCTGACATTGGCACAATAGATCTGTCTTGGTTGGATATTTAATTTTCTCTGATGTTTGATCACTTAAGTCCTGGGCCTGGGCCAGGCAGGACTTCAGCTTCCAGAACCCCTTCATAAGCTACCAGGGATATCCTCTGGCTTTCCAACTTCCTAGCTTTTCAACTGCTTATAAATCATAGTTTCTTATTATCTTCCTCTAGGGCATCAGTGGTGCTTAGCAGTAGCCATGAAATCCACTGCCATAGAGTAACCATATACTTCTCACCTGCCTGGCATGTCATACCAGCTATCCTATTAAACTCAATTGGTTCACCATTCCAATTTATTTGGTGTGAGAATATTAATCACTAGGTTGCCACCTGTGCCAGGTGCTGTCTATACTCCTCCTACCACATTAACAGAGACATCAAATGTCAACGGGGAGGAGTGATGCAGTTCCAAAGCCTCGTTTTATTGCCATTTTCTTAGGCCATTCTTAGCACCAACCATCTCAGACTGGGTTACTTCTTCAGAAACATGGAGGCTATATAAAGAAAAAGCATTTAAATTATTGAAATTACAGGCAATTTTCTAATTTTTTGGTTGGGTGGCAGATTCATTGTTGTTTTTTATATTACAAGGTGATTTACATATATTTACATATAATATTTTAAGTATATCGAATAATTTTTAAATAAGAAGGCAAAAAATAAATCATTTATTAATTCTTTTTACCACATATTATGCTACTATAATTAGAAAGTTATGGAAAAACATTATTACATTAAAAAATTTTCTTTTAGCCTTCCAAATACTTTAAACCAGTTTATGCATCTCTTCTTGTTGTTGAAAGTATAAGTGGTCTATTGAAATTAGCTAAAATGATGGTAGTACATAATTTTTGTCACTTTTTATTGTATTATTTTTAAGAAAAAATGGTTTAAATTTTTTGTTTTAGTTGTAGATGGACATGATACCGTAACTTTATTTATTTATTTGTATGTGGTGCTGAGGATCAAACCCAGTTCCTCACATGTGCTAGGCGAGAGCTCTACCACTGAGCCACAACCTCAGTCCACTTTTTATTGTACTCTTGATAATTGATTATGAATAGGAAACACTTCAAATTATTTTTTAATAAATATAGTCTGCTTTAACTTTTAACCAATTAATGTTTTAAGTCTCAATTTTGAGGTGCAAATAGAGATTGACCTAGAAGTCCTGATCTCAACAGGGTTCTGAGACAACACTATCAAAGTCATAAAGGAACACTTCTGGTGTCAGTCTTTAATAAATTGTACTGATTTTGCTTCACAAAGTTTGATTTTTTCATAAACTTTGCTGCAATATTAATGCAATGATTCTCAATTCTTTCTATGATGGACCCCTTAAATATTGACAAGTTTTGCCCAGACAAGAGTTGGTTATTAAATAAGATCTTGAATAACTGGTTTTGTTTTTGTTTTTGTTTTTTTGGTTTTTTGGAGCAATGGAATAAATGGTCACCTCTATGCCTTGTGAAACTATATCTGGCTGCTAGATGGATAATGAGTAGGGGAGAAGAGCATGGGAAGAGAAGGAGAGCAGCCACTGGAACACTTGCCAAAGTACAGGTGAGAAACAGTAGGGGTCCGGATCATACTGCAACAATGATATTGGAAAAGGAGGATGAAATTAAGAAACTTTTTGGCTCTATCCTGGAAAAGGAGCTGATCATTTAAAGACAGAGATAAAGAACAAAGACTAGTTAAAGATGATTCAATTTTTCAGTCCAATTGACTGCGTGGAAATAATACCATCTGCACAATTTAAAAATCAAGGATAAATCAGTAGGTTTGGCAGAGAAAGGACTAACTCAAATTTTAGCCATGCTGATTGTGACAGGTCTATAGGTCATAGAGATAGAACCATACAGATTTTTAAGTGGGAACAATTACCAAAGAAATACATTATATATTTTTAAATAGTTTTAAAAAATTCTAATCTGCCATCATCTCAGTTATGCTTTCCTTATCTCCCTAAAAGGAATAAGAGAGAGGACAGATTTCCCAGATCTATGAAAGGAAATAAAGAGTGCCTGATCTAGATAGCAGCCCTGGGCCAATGCCCTAGCACTGTGGTTCTAACCACACACATGTATATTCACGGACACCTTACCTGGAGTTGATTTTTTTTTCTCCTTATTATTTTAAATTCTATTCTTTCTTTTTTTGAATTTTTTTGTAGTTGTAGATGAACAACATGTCTTTATTTTGTTTATTTTTATGTGATGCTAAGGCTTGAACCCAGTACCTCACCCACGCTAGGCAAGCTCTCTGCCACTGAGCTATAGCCTCAGCCCAGATTCTTTTTAAGATCACAAAACATTTTTAAGATCACAAAAACATTCCCAAAATGTAACAAGTTCAATTCTTTATTAGTTTTTAATATATAGCTCATGTTAAAAATGAATGATTATATACTGTCACAATCCATAATTCCCAGTGGGCCAATCAATGTATAACAACAGGCCTACTGAATAAGCCAACCAGTTCTTTTATAAATGGGGTGTATAAAGCATTAACAGCAGACCCGTTCTAGACTTTTATTTTTAGTTGAGCTTATCTGATCTTAAAATAGATTTGCACTGGGGGAAATGTAAAACTTCCTCAAATATAGTACTACTTGATTTGGCATAAGCCATGGGGTGGGGTTATGTCTCTGAAGAGACTTTTTTGCATACTAGAAAATATAAAAGAAAGTTCTATTGCTAAATTATTTCTCTGAATTTTTTATACTCTGATGAAGTTTATAAATGCATCTTTGGGCTTAATAAAAATGCTGCTAACTGGTGTGCCCCTCACAGCTATCCTCACTTCTGGAATTGGCCCTAGAGCATCTACTCTCAGTGTGATTGGTGTTGCAGTTTGGCAGCTATCCCTGCAGATTTTGTTATGATGTCACTAAAAGATGATCCAAAAAATATTGTGGTCAAACTGTAGTGGCTGCAAGGATGCCAGACTGGCAGGCAAATAATTGATTAGTCTGCATATCTTCCTCACCAATAACTTTTGGTGTAGCTTTTGCAGTAACAACAGCACGAATGTTATTGTCGCCACACACTTTATTTGTCTTAGATAAATGTATTTTGTCTTCTGGGTTCTTAACTTTCCCATCAACCCCCTATTACCGGGACTTCTTCCATTTCCTGACATGCCTATCAGTACCTATCTCTGCTCCTTCAGCAATAAACACAATTATCTGTTTGTTATGTTTCGAATTTCTCAAATATTTCAGTTATTCATCATATAACTCTGTAAGTAGTTATCACCTTTTCACTAAGGATAATACTACTGGGGGAAACTCAGGGCCTGAGAATGTTAGTCAGGTATCTCTAAAGAAACAGAAGTAGGCGGGTGGGGAGAAGGAGAACAGGTCCAAAAGCCTGAGAAGAACCAGGAGAGCTAATGGTGTAAATACTATTCAAACCGCAGGAGAAGTCCAAAGTCCTAGCTCAAGCCTAAAGGCAAGAAGCACAAGGAAAGAATTCTTTCTTCTTCTACCTTTTGTTTTATTCAATATCTCAGATTAGATGATACCCATCCATTTTAGGGAGAGCAACCTACTTTACTAAATGTCTTCCAAAGACACCCTCACAAACACACCCAGAAATAATGTTTAATATGGGCACCCCAAGGTCAGTCATATGGACACATAAAATTAACCATCACACTGAAGTAACTCAATTGACTCCAGTGTTTAGGTCAGGCCAAACTTCAAAACCTCAACCATTATGCTATGTTGACCTCATATGTTACCTGCCTACACTCTTCCAAAATCTGTAGCTAAAGGAAATACTTTAGGAAAACAATATACTTTCTAGTATGGAAGATTATAGGAGATAGAAGTCCTCAGAGGATTCAGATTCTTGGATCCAAGCCCCCAGAGGGCAAGTTGGCCTATTTGACTCAATTCAACAAATGATAATTTAGGCCCTCCATATACTAGTCACTGTGCTCACTCCATGTTAGAGCAGAAACAAATATAAATTAGACCAAATTCTATCCCTAAGAAACTCATATTTCTCTGCATCTTTGTTTACCAAGTATCACTGGATAGCGTGGTATCCTAACAGAAGAATTTAGTTTAATGAAGGCCGTTACATTCTAATTTATCAGGTGTAACTTAGTATATTGGTTATTTGGACCAATCCCCAATTCCTTACATTCCCCAGAGCATCAAGGACTACCTTGAATAGCAGAAGTAGAGTAGTGATAGAAAGAAAAAGCAATTGGAGATCTATGTAAGACCATCAGAGATCCCTGGACCACTTATAAGTTATAGTGGGCATTTTTTTAATCATCATCCCTTCCTTGGAGAAACTTCTCTTTTCCATAAATGGTGAAATCCTAATAGAGCTATTATCCCACAGCCCTACCTTCTTTGGCCGTGAAAGTAGGCACATTACTCAAGTGTCCAATCATGTCCTTCAAGGCATAGTGATTGGTCCAGAGGAATACATGTGCTCCAAGTAGAGCCTATCAGTATCACAGAACCCTGATGGCTTCATTCATTTCAACTCTAAGATAGATTTATTAGACTCTGAGTTCCATGAAATAAACTCATGCATTAGCAAATTGTTTTATATGTATTTGTTTGGGGGCTGTTTGTTTGTGTGTTTCATGTAACTGAAAGTGTAAGAAGCAGTATAAGAAGTTGGGTAAAAAGTATAAATTGTATTGAGTTTCTGTTGCTTAGAACCAAGAGTTCCAACTTTAAAAAGAAAAAAAAAAATCAGTTATCCTTAAACCTTATTCGGCATCAGTTAGTGGAGCTGCGTTGTTAAATCTCTGAGGGTGACAAAGCACAAAGTAGAGGGCTTGGCAGAGTTCCCCTGCTCTTCATTTGCTGTGCCCCATAAAAACAGCACTCTTGGCTATGTGCTCACTGTGTCTCCCAGGTCTCTTCCGGAAGGATTTGGAGCAATCTCTGCCACTCTGTAAGAATCAAGGGTGTCGCTGAGAGCAGCATCTGTGGAATCCTAAGTATCCAAGGCAGGCCTCACCTCCCTATTAGCAATTTAAGCAGTTTTGCCATCAGATCTTGGGACTTGACCCTTTTTCTTTGTTCTGACTCTCTGCAGATGCTGAGCAATGAATTGAGATCACTGGTCTAAGGTTTTTATCTCCAATATTTTAAAGCAATATTTTAGCTCATTCTTCTTGGTGATGAATAGATAGATTTCCAACTATGAATAATCTGAAAATAAGCATTTTGTGGATCTTCACTGACCATTGTTAAGGCAGTTAAGGCTTAAATCAATTTCAATTACCTGGCACCATGGGAGGAAGGATGAGATCTGGAAACTATTGTCATGGATGACATGTGTTCTGTGGTCCCTGGGTCTGAAATTTGGCTACTTAAAAACACATACAAAAAGTAGCCGAGTTTCAGCCTCACAAGCTCTGATAATTTACCACTAAAAACAAACATGTGCTCAAGAGACAACTACTATGTAAACAACACTCAGAAAGATTTTTTAGCATCTGCATACAGAAGCTGCCATCCTATACCCAGGAAAGCCCAGGGCACAGCACACAAAGAATGCTTTATCTTTTGGGGGAGGGTGGGGGCAGCATCTGTTGAGCATGAAAGAGAGACAGCACAAAGAGTCTCTTCTTTAGCTCAGGTGGGGAAATGAAACGTGATTCATTGCTCTGTCTTAAGGAGTTGCACATTTACTATTCCATAAGTGTGCTAAAAATTGGAGCTTACCTTTTATTAGAAACTTAACACTTATCCTTAGTATTGGCAATAGGTTACAAAATGTTTATCAGGCTGCAGAGTCATTCAATATGACTTATTTTCACTGAGTACTCATGACCATGTATGGAAATAATAACTGGCCCTTAGTAGGTGCTTAATATATTGCATTTCTGGCCCATGCTTCCATGCACACTGTTGTCCTTTACTTTTAGCAAATATGGTTTTAAAAAATCAAAACTGTATGGCAGGTAAATTAGGGCATAAACAATATGAAATCAGAAGACTCTTATCTCAGGTTAATTTTAAATCACTTAAGATGCACTTAAAAATATAACTATTGACAACCAATTTCACTGTGAAATTTTTAGTACATACTAAACAGGGTACACATTTATGAGTGCCATTTGGCTCCCACCAGGAATTTGCAAAGCAATGGCTAGAAGAATTGACCGAAAGAATAATTGTTTAGTGAGGCAGGAAGTTGAAAGTATTTAACTTAAAATTAGGTTTGGGGATTATCTGATGTCTTCAAATATTCATACAAATTGTATTCTTCATTATCTTGGGTAAACAGGAGAGACTGTGAAGCCTATGTGAATTTATTGCCATGTGTTGCAATAAGAAAACCTCCAGAATCATCAGTTCACAGATTTATGGGTTTCAAATGTGAATTTTTCCATGGATCACATACCTGTCATGATGTTGAGTTGCTTTGGCCAAGCTATGTGAGACACAGGGACTCCTGCCAAGATGCCAAGGGGTGGGGAAGAATATGTGGAAGGGGAAGAACCCATGCTACTTGATATCCTGCTTTCTCAGCTCCATTGGAAGTCTGTAAGCCCCAGCCTACCTTCCAATGCAGATCAGGTTCCCCAGGGTAGACTAGCCTCCTCATTATGGCTGGTCCCTCCCTAGCTCACACCTGCCCCTTCTGCTGCCTATTAGAGGTCACAGTGAAATAACTCACTCCAGGACTACACTTGAGTGTCTCTTCAGACGTCCTTTTGAATTTAGGAAGATGGTTTAGTTTCTTTTCTCTTATTTCAAGTTTGTTTATGGTTTTGTGATTTTATATAATTACACATAACATTATCTAAGGAGAAATGTGGTTCCTAATTATCTGGGGTCTGATTCTTGCTTTTAGCATTTATCAAACAATAGCTAACATTTCTGGTGATCAGCTAATAATTCATTTTCATTCTTGCCCCCCAAATCAAAACTTAGGAAGTCCATCATTCTAGTGCTGAGTAAGTCTCCTTGGGGAACTAAATATCAGAAGCGCAGAATTTTAGAAACAGTTCTGTGACTAACTCTATAAGTTTGAGCAAGTCCTAGACTCCAGGACTCTTGTGGTGGTTAATTTTGTGTACCATTTTGGCCAGGCCCTGGTGCCAAGATATGTGGTCAAATGTTATTCTAGATGATTTTGTGAAGGTGATTTTAGATCAGTGGGCTTTGATTGCCCTCCACAGTGTGGGTAGTCCTCATCCAATCAGTTGAAGGTTAGAAAAACCAAAAAGACTGATTTCTCCAAATGAAAGTGAATTCTGCAGCAGTTGGTCTCCAAAATTGAATTGGCACATCAGCTTATCCCTCTGTTTCCAGCCTGCTGACCCACCTTGCAGATTTGGGACCTGTCAGCTTCTATAATCACAGGACTCAATTCCTTAAAATACTTTAAATCAATCTCTCTCTCTCTCTCTCTCTCTCTCTCTCTCTCTCACCCCATATATATTTATTCCAGTAAACTCCAAACTTAAGAATTTGTAGTAAAAACCAGTACTTTGCTTGAAGTTGAGCAATTAGAAATTTATTTTTGTGATAATGACCCTTCCATGAATTTGTCTTCTTTGGTCTGATCTCCATCTGTGGGCTAACTCCTAAGTATGGCCCCACAGATCTCAGGAAAAAAAAAAAAAAAGGCTCTGTTTCAAGGTGAATGTCAAGGTCGAGCTCCCTGTGCTCTTATCCATGTCATGGGGGAAGGAGGGTTCTGATTAGTCTTTTTCATACGTCCCTGTTCTCCTCACCAAAATACACAGGGGATTTCCAGGTGACTTCTAATATTCACGTACAATTTGTTTACTAAGACAAGATTGACAACATGTTAACAGTTTTTGTTCATTCAATTTTTTTAACCCATTATTTTTAAAAGTCTTTATAGAAAGTTTATCATGTACTAGACACTAAGAGTTCAAAGATAAAGAAGAATCCCTCCCTATTTCTAAAAAATATACTACAGACTCTTAAAACTTGCAAGGGAGATGACAAGAAATATTCTCAAATCTCTAAAATTAGGAACACAGAATTATTTTTAGTTTCTTGCCTTATTTTCCTAAAACTTTTTTTTTGCTTTCTCACATATAACCTATGAATATTTTCATACCACAAGTTAGCCATCTTTTAACTTTGCTCAGTTGTAATCTCTTCTATAGAAAAGTTATTTTTCTCTATGCCTATAAACAATTGTTTGTTATATGTTTGCTTCTTTAACCAGAAATACATTAACAGTGATGAGCAGAAGACCAATAGAATCAATGGGTCAGTGGGTTAATCTACTTATCAGATAATCAGCCTTGGACCTGAAATCCAGTCTCATATTTCAAACAATTCAGCTGAGGTCCCAAGTCTACATAGTGGCATTATCTCTCCTCCAAGGTGTGTGTTAAATGCTTGAATACCTAGAGTTGACTGTAAAATGCACCTTTGTTTTCCCACCCAACTTAGCCCTCTGGTAGCTAATGCCATTGGTTCAATGGAACTCCATACCCTATCTGGTCATTCTTTTATGATAACTTTTGCCCTCACCCACTTCCACTGGCTCCAATCATACATCCCTTTTCCCAGACCACCCTGCCTCCCAATTAGAAGTTGCCGGATTCTATCAGCCTGGACCCTGTGACCTTTCTTCGTCCACATTGCTCCATTTTAGTCCAATTGCAAGCCCTGACAAAAAGCTAGGCCAACTGTTTTATTTTTATTATTTTTAAGGTAGATTATTTAAATTTCCAGGAATCTTTTTTGATTGATATTTTCTACTACATAAAAGTCTTTAATATTATTATTCTTTTGCATTTGGTGAGAAATCCCTTTATCATCTTTTGTTATTAATATCACATAATACATTAAAGTGCACAATCATAACTGTAGAGCTTAGTAAATTTCTATAAAGCCAACCTACCTGGTAGGTAGCCATCACCCAGATAACGAGATCAAATAATTCCAGCACCCTAGAAGCTGCCCTTATAGTCCCTTTCTAGTCACTATCTCTCCCTAAAAACTTCTCTTGACTTGCCTGTTTTTAACTTGATGCAAATGGAATCAAGTTGTGTAACTGCCACTATTGATATGCCACTCAAATCTCCCTTCAAGAAAGAACTAGCAGGAGGGACACAGTAAGCCCACGGCCTCTGGCTATTATACCCATCATGACCTGTGGCTTTCCCTAGGCTGCCCAGCCTATGATGAGCAGGGTGAAGACACTGGAGCCAAGCTATCGATGCCCAATACAGGACCCTCTAATGTGCAATCTTTGTTTTAGGCATTCCCATTGACTTGGCACCACAGAGTTGCCCTACAGTCTAAACCTCTTCCCACTTAATTCTCCCTCCTTCGTCCTCTCCTCTCACAGATGTCAGACCACGTTGTCACATGATGTCTCTCCCCACCTATATCTACTTCCTCTCCCCTTTATTTTTCATAATACATCTCACAGTCTTCAATTCTGTCTTGGCATCTTCTTCATAGAGGACTTGCTCTGACCCAGATTTTTTTGTCTGACTTCTTTCAAAACTAGAGCTTGTATATGTGACATTCACCCATGAGCAATCCTTTTATTAAAAGTCTAATTATGCACTAATAAGGCTATTAAAAGTCTCTGGATATAAGTGTTAAAATTTTATAACCAACTATAGTCTCTTTTTTATCTCTGTGATTAATTCTACTCTCCCAACCGCCAGCCTTCCCGAGCCTCAGTCAAATCCTCACAGATGATCTAATGCAGCCTGAAGTGCATGCCTAATAAGAACTTGTCTCAGAACCAGCTCAAAAACTATCAATGGCTCACTCATTCATATAAACAAATAGTATGTTATTACCTACTCTGTGCCAGGAAGTGGGAGGGACGATCCTTGGTATGCCAAAGAAAGTCGAAGTTCAGTAGCCTGGCAATGGAGTACCCCTCAGTGTGTGGTTTCACTTTGGCTTTTCAGCTACCTCTCCATGTACCCCAATTTTACCCTTGAAGAAGGCTGTTCCCTCATTCCAAAGATTCTTTAGGACTTCCTACCTCTGCCAGTCAGAACCTCAAGACAGATCTGGACAGGACTGGATTCTTCCCTGTTTTTACCTTCAAACCTTCAACATCAGCCTTAACATAGCATTGGAGAAGGGCCTTAGAATTTAGTGAGAAAGTGCTGGGCTTCTTAGCATAGAGAACAGAGTTCAAGACTTTGTTCTTCTACTAATTCTATGATTTGAACAGTCCCTTAATCTTTCTGAGCCTCATCTGTACAATAAAGAGATCAAATTAGATTGATCTCTTCTCTTATGGCCCTGTTGAGGACTCCAACTTACATGATTAAACAGAGAAGGCCAGATAGTGCTGCCACATTTGGCTGTGTAATGAACCACAGCATGTTCTTAATGGTTCAGTGACATTCATTTTGTCATTTACTAGGATATAATCTTCTGGGCTGCCTTGCCCCAAATACTGGGTAACCCTGCTTTCCATCTGGTACCTATTCTGTGGGCATTCCAGGGACTTTCATTTCCTGTATTGGAGTCTGGAATCTTTGAGACCCCTAATTTCAAGTTGGAGGGGAATAAAATTGGTCCTGCATTTGTAAATGCAGAAAAGATGAACATTCTATAACCCATTTGTGTCACAAACATGTTCTCTCTCTCTCTCTCTCTCTCTCTCTCTCTCTCTCACACACACACACACACACACACACATACACACACACAGACACGATCTAAACAACGTCATAAATGTGAATCATTAGCTATACATATGTATAACTTCAAATTTAACTTGTAGGCATATACAATTGCATCTTTATATCATTTTGTATATAGATCTAAAATTTTAGTTTTAAGAAGTAACTTATTCAAAATTCTAGGACTGAAGAGTTAGTCATTTCAAAATATACTTTTGGTTTTGAATTTCTGCCAATGATCTAAAAATAGTTAGAGTAGTACTTTTTCTTTTATTTTAAATATGAATTCTGTTTGACTTGATCATCTGTCATCTGAGGCTCCTAGTTTCCCTCTGAATTGAATCCTCTGCCTGAATTTGTAATGCCTGAAAATAGTAGTTAGAAATGTAAGCATCGACAGCATACACATAACTATACTCCAGTTAAAATGCTTACTATTAATGTGTGTGATTATGTAATACTTTAAGCACTTAATAGCACTTAAAAGAGTTTGTCTTCATATAGCTCTAATTTTCCCTGGAGTTTTAATTCCATTTTCTAAGAATATTTATGTGCTGTTTTCAAAATGGCCAGAAAAAGCCTAGATAAATATGTGACTAGAAATTTAATAAGTCCAAGTTTATTAAAGAGGAGGAAAGAAAGAAAACTAGCATTTGTTATATGTGTATGTGCCAACTTTTGTGTTAGGTACTTTCATATATATTCTTTTATTTAATTATAGACAAAATGCCATAATAAAAAAGGGATAAGTATAAATAAACTTTAAAGATTTAACAGGAGTGTAATGATTTTACTGAATTCATGTAGATCTTTTCCAATGCCTGCTTTTAAGTTCAAATTGATAATAAGTGTTTATTTGAACTCCCTGAAGACATCACCTCTGGTGTATAATTAAAATGGAATCTCCTCGGCTTACTTTAATAACTAGAAATGTGTTCAGCATTTTGGCCGTTCCATTTCTCCTATTTTGTCATGTTAGTATAATATTAAAATTACATTCTACTTAGTCCTCCATATTTAGTTTATTTTCTAGGAAATCTGAGAACAAATTTGCATTAAGTGTGATGTGTTCTTCATTGAGTGTTACAAAAATGAATTTCATTTGTATTTAATAGACTTCATTGACATAAAGTAAGACATTTTTAGGTTACCTCTAATTCAAATCTTGAATTGTTAATGAATCTGTAGAAAAAAAATAGCAATTTTAAAAAATAATAGCACTTAAAAAGACCCATTTATACTTTTAAAGTGTACCGAAATTGTCCAAGCATATTAAAATAGAAATTACAAGAGAGGCAAAAGATCTTTTGTCCTGCTTAGCAATGAATAGTCAGTAAGATAAAAGATTTTTAAAAATCTATTCTTTTACCAAAAAAAAAAAAAAGAAAAGAAATGGACCAAAAAAAAAAAAAAAAAAGTCTCTTCCAGAAGCAGTTTGTAGAAGGCATAGGATGGGAAGACATTTGTAAATTACTCATAAACAGGTAAACATGGATGAAAGCAGGCTGAGGAGTTGCCACATACTGTTTTAGTTCATTTTATGGAAATTTAATAAATGGGACTCAAGAGTCATATTATTAATGATAACTACTAACATTTGGAAGCACAGAACCATTGCATCAGTTTCTTATTTGATTTTTAAACGGCCAATAAGTTCTCCAGGATCATCACCGTCCCTTCTTACAGTTGGTATTGATGTCAGAGGCAGATTGGAGAAGAATGTTCCTTGGTAAATTATTGTGAAATCTCTGTGGCCTCCTTTTCCATGAGGTTTAGTTGGAAGCATCCAGATGTGCATGATTATTTACTTTTGCTGTATTTCACCCACATTTAACTCCCGTTCATTTATCCAGACTCAAGAGATTGTGTAGATTACAGGACTGTGCTTCTCAAACTTGAGCCTGTAATAAGAATTTTCCAGAGAGCCTGTTAAACCACAAGCTCTCAGGCCCAAAACCCAAAGATCCTGATTCAGTAGGTCTGGGTTAATCTCAGAATTTGCATTTTTACAAGTTTTTCAGGTGAATTTCTGCTGCTAATCCAAGGTCTATTCTTTGAATAACACAGTATAGGCTTTTGGTTTTATTTAATGTAGGATCTAATAAAGACGTAGATTGCTAAAGCCACAAGGAGAGGATCACAGGCCAGCAATAATCACTTTAATGCTAACAGAGCTATTTGGCATGATTAAAAGCTGTGCAACATTACAGGGTGATACTTAAGTCTTCAACCTGTACAACTGTCCACTGTATCCTTGAATACTATATGCATTATTCCAGAAGTAGAAAGAGAAAGGGAAACAGTCAGAGTAGGGAAAATGTAGAATTTGGTTTGACCATTAGATTTTGGAAAGTTCCAAGTTGTGGGATATTATCACAGCCTGTCTAGTCAGGCTGATTCTGGGTCAGAAAGTTTAAGGAGAAAATCTGAAATCAGCTTTGGAAGACAGAGATTTGGAGAGGCTTGATGTTCATACAGTTCTCTTTGAGATCCAGGGGATAAAGAGTATCATAAAGTTAGTTCTATACAGAATTCTTGTTGACTTAGGTGGCACAGGCCCCTGGCAGCATCATGAGATAGCACCAAGGCACCATCCACAGAATGTTAGCAGTGGAGGTGGTATAAAGGCATCCGCTAAGTGTCTGGCAAAAAAAATACCTCCCCCACTGAGCGGAAGTCAGAACCGAGCCACCACAGATATCACCACAGATACCACCTGGGGACTCCAGGGGCATCGAGCTGAGTTCTTGGGGCAATGCAGGCAGCAAATATGAAGCTTACTGAATACCTCTTAATATAACAGGAACTTGTTCCTGCTTACAGGCTAGTGAGTTCTGAGTACCTCCAAATGAAGAAAGAAAAAAAAAATCCTAAGAATACAGATTGCCAGTATTCTCTCTTTTTTTTTTTCCAGTATTCTCTTTTGTGATGGTGTGATGGAGAAAAACTTTATTATTTTACTATTAGTCATACACCACCAGCAGTTCAATCTTTTGATTGATTGATCTCTGTGACTGATAAACTGCCACTTATATCACCACTTCAGTTTGTCACCAGGTTTTGAAATCTGACACAAACCCACAGCTCTGGGAGCAGGAGAGGCTCGGATGAGTGGGTTTTACTAAGCTAAAGTCCACTGAATTATAGAGACCATTCTCTGTTCCTCCCAGCATTCCCTCCATGGCCCATTGAGTAGGAAGACCTGCCTCATTGAAAGCAGTGGGAAGGAGCTGTCTGTCCTCATTCCACCGTATACTCCTTCCCAAAGAAGGAGCAAAATATCTAATTGATAGATTTGGGAAGAGGAATGGAATTGTTCCTAGTCTAGTTCTTTCTGCTTTGATATGGTCAGTCCTGTGGGAGGTGAGAGTATTGTCCTCCTCTGCCCAGAAGGTGTTTGTCTCCCACAGAAGAGAATCTAATTGTGGTGTAGTGGTAGCTGGGTGGCTAATCTTGTTCATTATAGTTTGACTGCTATTTAAACCACATTCTTCCATCAGGGTCCCAATAAGAAATGGAAAGTACATGCAAATTATGGTAATTTGAGGAGGATATATTCACAAAGAAGCTGTTTACAAAGGTGGAGGAAGAATACTGAAAATCCCCAAGGAATAGTGCCAGGATAGAGCCAAAATAGCCAAGGAGAAGGAGAGATGACCAGTGCCCATAAGCAGAGGACCATGCAGGCAAGATTACCTTGAGAGGTATGTATGCAGAACAGTGACCCTGGGTCAAGGGACACAGCCTGAAGCAATTGGATAGGAAGAAAGACAAGAAGGTAATACCCTAGTGTCACTCATCTTTATTCCTTTTATCTTGTACCAGGGCTCCCTGTTGGCTGACTGCAACCAGAGGCCAAGTGCAAGGGAGCCCACAGATAGAGTTCAATGACATACTATAGGGGTCCCACATCTCACCTGGCCCTGCCCATTGTCTTGCATGATGTGCCTACACCATAGCTTCTAACTGAAAGCACCAACAACTCTTTGCCTGATGGATTTCTCAAGCCAGTGGAATCCACTTGACTTTCATACAGAGCAGCTGAAAGTCCCAGATAAGTAGTAAGTTCTGAGAGCACCCCTTAAACAGTGATTGATAGGAATTGAAGGATTACTACTCCAGCCCTTGCTCCTCAGGTGTAATTCTAGACATGTTCTACACTATTGCCTAGCATTCGCCTGTAGGATCAATCCCACTGTCCACAGTTGCAATTCTTGATATCTCATCCTTTATTAGGCTTCCTCCCCTTCCTTGTCTCACCTGCCCATTGTCCTGCTGGTACATGTAAGGATTACCTCCTAAACTATTTTGTTCGAACTATTAAACTAAATAAACTATTTTGTTCAAGTCAGATCTTTGAGTCAGGTCTGCTCTCAGGGCACCCAGACTATGATAGAAGAACATACAGAGCAAAACAATCAATAAATACCAGTCTACAACATACTAGGCCTATTACATTTAGATACAGGAAGATAATGCTAGAAGAAACAGGTAAAACAATTCAAAGTGACTCCCTCTGGAGAGAGGATTTAAAATAGAGCTGGAGAAACAGCTGGGAAAAAAAGATCTGCTGATTGTTAAAACTTGGTATGAGGATTTGATTATTTAATATATATGTATTTCATAAAAATAAAAGATATTATTAAAATGTGCTTTTGACTTATTTGCAGAAGAGGAGTAAAGGAAAAACAAAGAAACAGAGGCCAATTAAGCTGGAGGAAGAAAATTTCATTGAGAGAAATGTAATCTTTGTGATTAGGTTGTAAAGATATGAAGAGAAAAATGAAGCACTGGAAACCAAATTTAATCTACCCAATTTGGAGACAGATAGAACTGAGTCTAACTGCTAATAAATATGGACTATAAAACAGGGTGATGTTTTAATTATTATTAGCCCTTGAAAAGTAAATGGGGCTCAAAAATACACACACACACACACACACACACACACACACACACACATATATGACTCAAGATTCTAGGAGCAAAAGCAAACTGAAATGGCATCCCTTGAGATAATTCAGATATAAGAAGTACTGAATATCGTTCTCTAAATAGGATGTCCATAAAACTACAAACTGGAAAGTACACCATGGAGAATAAAATGATTCAACCAAGTGATGACAGAAAACCTGGGCTGCTTTGAGAGGAAACTATCAATGTAGAATATTCAAAATATTATTGGTTAGGTAAACTTCATGGTGACCTAGTTTGGGTTGCAATAATCTAGATATTACCTGTCCTGTGAGAAGAGAATAAATCTAAAAATTCGTAGAATTCTGGGGTTATTCCTATTGAAATGGTTGAATGAGCTTCTATCATACCACAGATATACCACAGATAACAACTACAAACTCTAGAAAAAATATAATAAAAAAATATTTTAAAATATAATAACACAAGTATCTGAAGGGAGTAGTGTTTAGGAGGAAAGGTTGTCAGGGGGTGTGTTTCCTACTTGTATGGCTTGAGTCCAGAGCTGATGTTGGCATTATACAGAGAAGCTAGAACTCTGGAGGAAAACCCAAAGTTGTTCTTCTCTAAAGGACCAGAATCAGAAACAAGAATTGGGGAAAATCATCCAAGAAAGTATTTAGAGAGATGGAGTGCCAAATAACGCAGCAATGTTATATCTGGTCCCTGACATCCAGATAAAGATGAACTGAACTGAAATTTGAGCTGTCACCCAAGAGACAGAGTTTGAAGTTTGAGTCTAACCAGGTTAATTGCCTGACCAAACTCAAATGGGGGGGGGGGGCGGGGAAGGTCAATACTTTTCAGAGGAATTTAATAATCCAATCTCTACAAAATAATAATCTTGATATCTAGGATACAACTCAAAATATTCAACACATACAACTAGAACATTTTGACTTATTCTGAAGAAAAACCCCATATTGATAAAACAAACCCAAAATGATTCTGTTATTAGAATTAGTACCCAATAATTTTAAAGTAACTGTTAAATTATGGTCAATGGGGTAGAGAAAAATATGCTCAAAGTGATTGAAAAGATGGGCAATCAGAAGAAATATGAGTGGTCAAAAATAAATGAAAAATGGGCTGGGGCTGTAGCTCAGCGGTAGAGTGCTTGCCTTGCATGTGGAAGGCACTGGGTTAGATCCTCAGCACTACATAAAAATAAAATAAAGGTATTATGTCCATCTACAACTAAAAAATTTTTTTAAATGAATGAAAAAAGGTTCAACACCTCTAGCAATTACAGAAATACAAATCAAAACTGAGATTCCATCTTGTCCCCATCAGAATGGCATTTATCAAGAACATAAGTAACAATTAATGTGAGGGAAAATGTTCACTTACACATTTCTGGTGGGACTGCAAATTGGTGCAAGCACTATGGAAAGCAGTATGGAGATTCCTTAGAAAACTTGAAATGTAACCATTTGACCCAGTTATTCCATTCCTTGGTTTATACTCAAAGGACTTAAAAACAGCATACTACAGTGACACAGCTATCTCAATGTTTATAGAAGCTCAATTCACAATACCCAAGATATGGAACCAACCTAGGTGTCCTACAACAGATGACTGGATAAAGAAAATGTGGTATATATACACAATGGAATATTAGCCATAAAGAAGAATGAAATTATAGCATTTGCCAGTAAATGGATGAAATTGGAGAATGTAATGCTTAGTGAAATAACCCAGTCCTGCAAATTGGTGCAGCCAATATGCAAAGCAGTGTGGAGAATCCTTGGAAAACCGGGAATGGAATCACCATTGACCCAGCTATCCCACTCCTCAATTTATACCCAAAGAGCTTAAAAACAGCAGACTACAGTGATGCAACCACATGAATGTTTATAGCAACACAATTCACAGTAGCCAAATTATGGAACCAATCTAGATACCCTTCAGTAGATGAATGAATAAAGACAATGTGGCATATATACACAATGGAATATTACTCAACATTAAAAGAGAATAAAATCATGGCATTTGCAGGTAAATGGAGAATATAATGCTAAGTAAAGTAAGCCAACCCTAAAAAAAACAAATGTCAAATGTTTTCTCTGACATAAGGATGCTAATTCATAATGGGGATGGGGGGGCAGCGTGGGAAGAATAGACAAACTTTAGATAGGGCAAAGAGGAGGGAAGGAAAAGGAGGGGACATGGGGGTAGGAAAGTCGGTAGAATGAGACAGACGTCATTATCCTAAGTACATGTATGGCAACACAAATGGTGTGACTCTACTTTTTATACAACCAGAGACATGAAAAATTGTGTTGTATTTATGTAATATGAATTGAGTTGCATTCTGCTGTCATATATAACAAATTAGAATAAATAAAATTTTATATATATATATATATATATATATATGTTGTTTTTTTTTAAAGAAAGAAGCCAGTCCCCAAAAAACCAAAGGCACAATGTTCTCTCTGATAGGTGGATGTGAACCCACAACAAAGGAGGGGAAGATTAGAAGTTCATTGTGCTAGACAAAGGGGAATGAGGGAAGGGAGAGGGAATTGGAATAGAAAAGACAGTAGAATGAATCAGACATATCTTTCCTATCCTTGTATATGAATACACAATCAATGTAACTCCCCATGATATACAACCACAATAATAGGACCTTAATTGGAACAAGTTATACTTATTCTATGTATGGTATAATTGACAAAATACACTCTACTCTCATGTATATCTAGAAAGAATAAATAAATAAAAGATAGCTTCATACAAGTTAAATTATAATATCAAATACTAGAAAATACCAAACAGCTTTCAGCATTTTACTCTCCTCAAGAGTCAAAGCCTACTTTTAATACCTTTCAAGCATTGAGTATTATACAGCTTTTATGTTTTTCAACTTAATAAGAAGTTATCTCTTTCTGCTATTTCTATAACGTTCTCTTAAGTGATTTCTTTTTTTTTTTTTTTTGGTGTGTAGGCCAAATTTTTAAATGTATCAGAAATTTAGATGATTTTCTTTTTGAGCCATTTCTCAATTACAGTGGGTATTATATATCCTGATCCAATGATAAGATCTACTTATTTAGTAAGACAATAATTATTTGCTAAAAGTAGTAGGTTTTTTTTTACATAGTAACTATTTACTTTTTAGTTCTATCTGTGACATTTTGAAATGACAAGTGTTTTGCATTTTTTTCTAACCAAAGCTAAACTTGTTTTTGTTTCACATTCCATGATTGGGAAGGTTTTGCCCATTATAAACATAAATTTTCATTGGGAAAAAAAGATAAGCAGTCAGTAGAAAAGCAAAAACTATATAAAAAAACAATGGAAATTTTAGAATTGAAAAGTAAAATGCTTGAAATGAAAAACTTACTGGATGGAGCATAAAGGAGATGACAGAGAAAAGAAGAAAATTTGAAGATAGATCAATAGAAATTATTCAATCTAAAGGATAGTAAAAAGAAATCAATAAACTACAGAAACTAACTCAGAAGAGACAATGATATCAAAATGTTTAAAAATTTATAGTTGTGCTCCATTTGTGTACAATGTGTCAAAATGCATTCTACTGTCATGTATAACTAATTAAAATAAATTCTTAAAAATATTTAAAATTTATAATTGAAGTCCTGGAAAATTAGTAAAGAGACTGGAGAAGAAAAGAATTATTATGATTTAGGTAAGTAGTGTCTCTCAAAAGCATGTGTGAGACAATGCAAGAATGTCAAGAGATGAAATGATTAGGTTATAATAGCCTTAACCTAATCAGTGAATTAACCCATTGATATGAATTAGGAGGTAACTTTAGGTAGGTAGGAGGTAGCTTGAAGTAGTAGGTCACTGGGGTTTATATTTTGTACCTGGAGAATGAATCACCCCGCCTTTCTCTCTCTCTTCCTCTTCCCCGACCACTCCCATCCTGGTTATTGTGTCCTAGGCTACTTTCCTCTGCCATGCCTTTCCACCATGATGTCTGCCTTACCTTGGATCTTGAACTCAGAGCTACAGAGTTAGCTCACTATGGACCAGTCCTCTGAAACTATGAGCCAAAATAAACCTTTTCTCCTTTTGTCATGTCTTTTGGTCACTGTTATGAAAAAGCTAACTAAAACAAGACTATTTGAAGAAATATTTGAAGAAATCATGGTCAACATTTTTCCAAATATAGTAAAAGTCATAAATTTACAGATTGAAGGATCTCATCAAAACTCAACAAGAGGGGCTGGGGATTTAGCTCAGTGGTAGAGCATCTTGCCTGGCATCCAATCCCCGGCGCCATGAACAAACAAGCAAACAAAAACCAAGTAGGATAAATATGAAGGAAACCATGACTGACACTTGATAGTAAAACTGAAAAAAAAAAAACCCAAAACTACAAAAAAGAAAATCCTAAAAAGCAGCCTGAGAAAAAATGTATTTCCTCCAGGATATTGTCAACTTTTTATCTGAAACATGGAAACCAGAAGACAATAGAGAGCCATATTTAAAGTGTTGAGGGAAAAACCCCTGTATGTTCAGAGAAAATATCTTTCAATAACAAAGATGAATTAAAGATATTTCAGGTTAAAAGAAGAAACTAATAAGAGGATTCATCACCAAAAGCCATGTACTATGAGAAATATAAAAAGCATTCTTCATACTGAAGAAGAGTACTGAATGAAAACTTTTATACTTAGGAAGGTATAAAAAACATGGAAATGGTGAAGAAATGGATAATTGCATAAAGTCTCTTTTTTCTTCAATCTTTAGAAATGTGAACAGTTTAGACTCGTATTTAGATTCAATAAATATGGCTACTCTAGTATAAGGGACAAATGGGACAAATTAACCTTTACTGCAAGGAGTCAACGTTTTACATACATTGGCAAATAATAACCCTAAGTGGGCTATAAAAAGTTAAGAATAAGAGAACAATAATTCCCAGTGTAATTAGCAAAATAAGTAATGCAAAAAGGTATACCTAGATAGTCAATATATAGACTGAAATGAAATTTTAAAATGTTCAGTTGATCAAAAGACATAAAAGAAAAAGAGAGGAACAAATTAATGAAAGAGTCAAACAGACATAGATACAATCAGGCATAAATCCAACCATATCAATAAATGCAATTCAAAAGTGAAAGAAGACTTTTAAGCAAAGGGCACTGGAATAAATAGATGATATCTAAATGTGTTGGGGAGGGGGGACTGATCACATAGTACATAACAATTAACAAATAAAAACTGAAATCATAATGCTTTTAATGAGAGTTTAGGAATAGCTTCATAACTTGAGGATAGGCAAACTTTTGTTAGGACATAAAAGCAAAAAATCATTTGGGGAAAATGACAATTAGATTTCACATAGAGAAAGGGACTGTTTATAAAAGTGTTATCAGAATATAGAAGAAGCAAAAGAGATAGTACCAGACCAGAGCTGGTAACAGGAGGGTAGGGAGAGTTTTCCAGACTCTAGAAGGAGAGACTCAGGCAGGAAAGGTCACCTTGAGAGGAGATATGATCTTCAGAATACAGAGCAGTGACCTTTGGTTGGGCGACACAGCCTGTTTGAAGAAATCCCATGGGAAGGGAACCAGGACACTACATAGACTAACATCTCCTTCATCTCTTACTAGGGCTCCACTTGGACTAAATCTAACAAGAAGCCAAGGACAAGGACTAGTTGATATGGCTGTGTGAGACATGGTAGGAGCCCCACACACATTTCCTTGGCATTGACATTCCCAAGTTGTATTTATCAAAATCACCTTTTAACATTTTTATTATATGAACACAGGAGATGCCAACAGGATCATTCTGCTAGTCTCTATAGACCTACTGTGTGTTAGTAAGATTTTCATCACTGTGACCAAAATACTTGACAAGAACAATGTAGAAAAGGCAAAGTTTATTTTGGCTCACAGTTTCAGATGGTTCACATGATTGATTGGTTCCAAGGCAGAGACATCAGGATGGAAGGGCATGGTGGAATAATGTTGCACTGCTCATGGCAGCAGGAAAGGGAGAGAGAAAGCAGAGGCAGGGACAGAGAGAGACCCCAAGACTACCTTCCAGTGACCTACTTCCTCTAGTCACACTCCCACCTGCATAACAAATAGTTACCACCCAGTAGTTCATTAATTATTAATCCATCAAATTGATTAATCTCTTGATGAGGTTACAGCTCTCACAATCCAACCATTTCCTAAAAGCTCCACCTCTAAGCCTTGCCTTGGGGACCATGCTTTTAACAAGAGCTCCTGGGGACATTCCAGCTCCAAACCACAATACACTGTCAGATCCCTGCCAGCTCTCAGCTTCCCTGCTCCCTCAGCTCTCCCATATGACCTGTTTTAAGTTTTAAGACAGCTGTGCTTGGTGGTCCCCAGGTCCTCTCTGACAAGGCTCTTGAGTGGCTTCCACACCCACAGCTGCTGCTCAAGATGTCCTTATCCCTCAATACCCTGCTTTTCATCACTTGATCTTCTTACTCTAGCCTGGGTTTCGGGCAGATACCCCTGTGTTTGCCAGTGATGTTTGAGAGGGATCTTCTGGCACAGATGTTTTCCCTAGAACTGGAACTGGAACAAAATTTGAATGTGAGATAGAATGGAAGACAGTTGGGTCATTGGTAGCACTTAGAACAGAGATAGGATGAATTCCTAACATAGTAGAACACTAGATCCTAGAACAGGGTACTAATTTCTGAAGATGTTTTTTAAAATAAATTTGCTAAAGTTCAACTGTTTCTTGAATCAATTTTCATTTTTTTTTCTTTTTGTGAGACCTGGTGAGGCTTTCTGATATCTCTTAATAAGCCTGAGGAGACCAGAAAAGATCTCAGTTCTTTGCAATTTAAAAAGAATCCTCTTTCATTCAGTTAAGGGACAGCATAAAATGATTCCTCACACCATCAAATGGTCTTGAAGTATTCAGGTGATGTTTGATCCAGCAATTCAGTGACATTACCAAGGACTGATCTCATTGTCTATCACTTTTGCCAACTGAAGTGTTTGCTTTATTTAAGGTTCCAAATAGAAGCTCTTCTCTCATGGTGGCAGCAGTTCTAGCCCTCACAATTTTATAATCCATCATTGGAAGAGATAGAGAAATAACCTTAGGATAATTTCTGCATAAATCTTGAGATTTGCGTTCATTGAATGAATTCAAATCACATTCCCATCCATGATTTAGTCTCAGGGAAGAGGAGTATTTAAAGAGCTAATTTGTCAATGTTCTACACCTGAAGCTAGATGTTGGCTCAACATCTATGAAAAATATGATCTCCCAAAGAAACTGGGGTCTATGGAGAATGGGTTACTAGAGAATGGATACTTGGAGGCAATCCATATGTTCATATGTTCCAATTCTTAGGCTAAATGACTACCAGAAAATATGCTTCTGCAAGCATTGATTTATGGAGCCTGGCATTCTACTATATTTTGTTAAAACTTGATCCTCCATTAATATGCCAGTATCCCTGTTAAGATAATACAATCACACACACACTCCTGAGAAGACAGATATGAGGAAGTGAGACAGCAATTGAAAGTAGCAGACTTGTATATCTAGGAAGAAGGAAACTGCAAAAAAAAAAAAAAAAAAAAGGAAATGGAGAAGAGACTTAGGATGCTAATGACAAATTGTGTCTTATTTAAACAATTGCGTGCCAGCTGGGTACTGTGACATGTGCCTATAGTCCCAGCTACTCATAGGACTGAAGCAGGAGAATCATTTGATCCTAGGAGTCTGAGGCCAGTGACAACATACCTAGATTCTTCAAAAAAAAAAAAATATGCCAAGTGTCCCTATTTCACAGTGCCAATATTAAGGTGTATCTGAGCTGAACTGAGGAGGCTGAGAAGGTTCACTTGCCCCCCTCCCACTCAGCCTAGAATTGGTTCCTGGACCTCAGAGACCACTCTAGATATTTGAGACATTTTCAATTAAATCCTGATGGACAGTGGTAAAGCAGGAAGATGGGTCTCTTCCAGGACTTCCTTCTCTACTAAATTGAAATAAACAAGATCTGCCATCAAGCATACTCTTCCCACTTCCCACCAAGTTGCACAGACTTAACACCTATTTTTACAACCAGAGACAAAAGTGATACAGAAAGGAGCTTATGCAGTAACCCTGGAGGTTCCTTAATATGCCATTCAGACTTATAAGCATTTTAATATGGTGCCAATTAAGCACATTGATCCCTCATTCATACCGACCCTGCCTTCATTTATTCCTTTCTCATCCTGTACAGTCCGGGAACTATCTAGATCAAAGCAAGCTTACAAAACTCCAATTTGATAAGCTCATAAGCCAATGGGTCAGGAGAGAGAACAATGCTGATTTATTTATTTTCCTATAAAAATTAGAAAATTAGTGAGATACTTGAAAAAATAGAGTAAGTAAAAAATATATTTTAAAAATTAGGTAAGCATTTAGTCTGTTATCTCAACGAGGTGCCATTCACATTGGCAACTACTCGTTTGGCAATCTTGCAAGCAAAATTTTAAAGACTTCCGCTGATTCACAAGAACAGACTCATAATTTGTATAAGTTTAAGTGTTCCAGCAAGTTAAATATCCATATGCAAAACAATCAACTTCATTCCATACTCCCTACTATATACAAAAAGGAGCTCAAAATGGATCATAGACCCAAATGTAAAATCTAAAATTATAAAATGTCTGGAAGAATGTGCAGGCAAAAAATAGTTGGTTAGGCAAGGATTTCTTGGGTATGATACCAAAAGTAAAATCCATAAAAGAACAAATTGGACTTCATCAAACTTAACAACTTATGCTCTTCAAAAGACACAGTTAAAAGAATGAACAGACAAGTCACAGACTGGAAGAAAATATTTGCAAATCAAATATCTGATAAAGAACTTGTGCTCAGAATATATAAAGAGTTTGCAAAATTCAATAAAAAAACCCCACATTTTTAAAAAAGACAAAATAAGATATCCAGATGGCAGATAAACACAGAAAAAAAAATGTTCAGTGTTAGTCAATAAGAAAATGCAAATTTCCAGGCATGGTGGAACATGCCTGTAATCCCAGTGGCTCAGCTCAGAGGCTGAGGTAGGAGGATCTCAAGTTCAAAGCCAGTCTCAGCAACTTAGCAAGACTGTCTCAAAATAAAAAAAGGCTGGGGATGTAGCTCAGTGTTTAAGCTCCCCTCAGTTCAATTCCTGAAACAAAACAAAACAAAAAGGAAAATACAAATTGAAACCTCAATGAGAAAGCACTCACATCTCTTAGAAAGGCAAAATAACTGGCCATAGGAAGCATTGGTAATGCTCATAGACTATTAGTGTAAACATAAAATAGTTTAAACTTTGGAAAAAAGTTTGGCAGTTTCTTATGAAGTTAAATATACACCAACTATATAATCTAGTCATTTCATTTTTTTATTTAAATCTAAGAGAAATGAAAATATATCTACACAAAGACTTTTCTATAATGCTTAAAGCAGCTTTATTTATAATAGTTAAAACCTGGAGTCAATGTAAATCTCCATCAACAGGTGAATGAATAAGCTAACTGCATACACCTATACAACAGAGTATTAGTAGACAATTAAAAAGAATGACCTATTGATATCTAAAGCAATGCAGGTAATTCTAAAAGTAATCACACTGAGTGAAAGAAGTCAAGCCAAAAAATAATAACAAAAGAGTTCAAAAGGTATGAGTGCCCTTAGATAAAATTAAAGAAAATAGAGAGTAATCTATAGCAACAGAATGGGGCTGGGGGAAGAGGGAGGGATTACCAAGAGCCAAAAGGAGGAAACTTTTGGGAATTAGAACTCAGTCCCTAACTTAATTAGGGTGAAAGTTTAGAAGGTATACACATATGTCAAAACCCATCAAATTGAATGCTGTAAATGTGTACAACTTATTGCATGTTAATTATACCTCAGCACATAATGAAATTTTCATATTGGTTGAAGATACCTAGTCGTGCCTGAATCTACCCAATCCCCTACCCTGGGATTGCCCCTTTCTGTTCACAGCTGCAGGCATTTGACTGTTCTCCTAGGCCCTCTGCTATCCTGCCTATGGCTTATTGACAACAGGAAATGCTTCTTTTTAAACCCTTGGATTTAGATTTAAGTAGATCTCTCCTTTAGAGGACTAAGCCTTGAGAGTGTTGCTAGTCAGACTTTCATCTTATGTTCTATCTCTGGTAACTATGCTTCTGATTTCTCTTGTACTAGAATTCTGGAAATAAATTTCCCATCTCTGATTCCTATTTTTTAGTGCCTGACTTGTTAGCTGGTGATGTCAGAATTTCAACTGGCTGTTTGTAACCAAAGTAGGAAATATTATACTTTAAAAATTTTCCTCTCATGTAAAAAACAAAATAAAACAAAACCACCCAGAGATAGATAGCCTATGACTGCTAATGATGGATGGCTCCTCCGTGGTTGTGGTCAGAGACCAAGTGTCTTTCTTTCTTTAACACCATATTTAAAACATTGGTTTCTAATTTCAGGGTTTTCTGATGGCTCAAATTGTTGAAGCCTTAGCCATTGATGTTGTCTTCCAAAAAAAAAAAAAAGAGAGAGAGCGAGAGAAAGAAGAAATAGAGGGACCAAAAGAGGCACAAAGCAGCTATTTGCCCTTTTAAAAAATTTTCAGAAAGGTTCACTTTGCAACTTCCACTTTTATTCCACTGGCTAGAAATTAGTTAGTTATATGGCCAAACTTTGCTACACACACCAAATGAAACCAAAGTTATCAGTAAGAGGGAAAGAGTAGGTTTGGGGTGGACATAATTGTTCAGCCTAGACACTTGTAATACTCCTTACAGCCTCTCTTTTTCCCTGTACCAGTGCCCTGTCTTATCTCTCAACCTTAACATGTGCTGATAGACTTCTAGACATCTGACTGTCTGCTGACTACTCACCTGTGTCTCAAAAGAATTGTGTGCTTCTAGTTTCTATAGCTCTGCTGTATTACCATATTTGTTTAGATTGCTTGCTTACTTCTTATTGGCTTTCCATGATGTTGGCACCAGACTTGGACTGTCTTGTGTATGAATTCCTGGTAAATTGTACTTTCCAGTATTGCCAAAGACATTTGCAGTCCCCTTAGGGAGGGGAAGATGAGCCTTTTGCACGAGAAGCAAATATGGAAAAGGGGCAATGATAGCTAGTCCTTAGGTCAGACAGAAACACATTTGGTCTAGGGCAAGCAGATCCTTACCCTGCTTGGATTGCAGTTTTTTCTTCCTTCTCATTCTTTGCCTAATCAGTCATCACTTTGAGAATATACCCCTGTATCCAAGATTTTCATTCCTAGTTTGGCAAGTACATTGCTACTTTCAGAAATGTCTCCTCTTTATGGATTCATTGGCACAGAATCATTTTCCAGCTACAAAAGTCTTTAGTCTTTGATTTAATCTTAGAAATTATATTTCCTTGACTTTCTCCATCACCTGTTCTGTCAGACACCATTCTCATTAATAGCATCTCCAGGCTCTATCCTGTGAGTGTTGATAAACAAGTTTGTTTGTTTCCAGGGGGTTTGCTGGAGCAGGCTTATGTTGGCTTGGAAGAGATGGCTGTTAAAAATAAAAATAAATATAAAAACATAATTTGTCAAACTGCTGGTAGCTTGAAATTGGCCATGTAATAGTAATCACAACATGAAAATTGAAAACTGCTACTAATCAGGGCTTTCTTTTTTATTGAAAGGTGGTTCACCAGCAGGGCATTGGTTATTTCTTCCCCTAATTGCCCCATGAGCATGTTCGTGCACACTCACAATGAATGTTCCTCATCTCAGATCCTTATTTCTTCACTTTACCTTAGCCTCCAGGTGCAGATGACCCTTCCACACTCAGTTATATCCCATGACTTAGCATTTTGGCTATTATATTCAAATATTTGCCTATAACATATGGTAATGGGATATGTATTTTGAAAGTCCATTCTGGGTTCTAAAAGGACTTTTTGCAAAACTACTGATGACACTATTTAAGAATTACTAATATCATTCATCTGTCTTTAGAACACAAATAATCATATAGAGATATCATGGTGTGTCGGGGGGACCTACATATATAAAATAGTGTTTCAGTACAGGGAATTCATCTATCCATATCAGAGTGACTCATCATAAAATATTAACTACTGTGAAGTTAATATCAGCAGGAAAAGGACCAATTAATTATTATAGGTATTTCAGAAAGCCTGATGCAAACTGTGCAATGATAAAACTACGTGAAAGAACCAAAATACCAAATTGCTTTGCCCTTGGCAGGAATGACATCAATTCTAATCATGCTGTTACCTTGTATTGATCAGGAGCTGTGTTACATGTGTCTCTGATTAATAACAATGAAAAATGAATTGTTACTTATTATTGAAGCACATCATAAATACTATTATTCAAAACATGGAAGGAATAATTGTAGAAAGAACAAGGAAGACTTAGGAAACACTAGGCAGAATTTGTAAAGAATATGATAATCTTTGATATAAAAAGCTACTATTTCTTTGCTTATAAACATTAGAGGTTGTTAATATAGTAGTGGCTGGAGTCACATGCTGTGGAGACAGACTGTCTAGGTTCATATTTAGAGCTTTGCTACTTACTAGCTCTGTGATTTAGGGTAAGGTACTTCTTTCCTCTGTGCCTTAGTTTTCTCACCTGTAATATGTAATTAAAAGCACCTGCTGCACATAATTACTATGAAACTAAAATGAACTAATACATAAACCACTGAAAATGGTAGCTGGCATTTACTTAATAATTAACAAATATTTATTTCATTTTCATTATTGATGTTATTTCTTGAACACCTAAACAATGTGCCAGGACCTGTGCTACATGATTTATTTTCAACTGCTTGTAACCCAGCAGATAGGCACCAACATCAGACCCATTTTATTAGTAAGGAAACTGACTCTCAGTGACATGTAATTTTCCCAAGGTTTCAAGGCTAGGAAGTATGAAAGAGCTTGGCCCAATATATTTTAAATGATAGAACTGTATGTAAAACCACAGCTGGTATTAAAATCCAAGCCATCCCTATATTTAGTATTCTACTGGGAAATTCTTCTTCATGGTCAACTGAATGCTTGCATGCTGTAGCATAAACTATTCTCGTTCTGTCTTCAGCAGAGGCAGAAAAGCTCATCAGCATCCTTGTGTTTTCGCTTGAAGACTATTAGTAAGTTGCCCTTCTGACTTATCTTCTTCAGGTTTTAAAAACACACAGCTCCTGTAGGCCTTTCTCATGAATCCTATTTATTAACCATAGAATAATCTCCACAGAAGCACTTCCACTTTCTCTACCAGTAATTTTTAAATTAGACTTTAAATCTGAAGTTCATTATTAATGTAAGTAGGGCGCAGTATCCTTTGGCTGAACTTGCTTCATTTATGAAGAAGCTGAATATAAGGATCCCTTTCCTTGTTTTGAACTTTCTTACTCTACCTTCCTATTTAAAAGCTGCCTCCTATATGGAACTACTATACATTTAAAAAAGGATTTTTTAAATTTTCAATTTTGCATGTCATTTTGTTTCTCAGGGGTCAGTCTAGATTCACGTATACTTAGTTGTGCCATCAGGAAAACAAATGACATTCTTTAAAAAGTGAGGGTTGTGTCAACATTAATCATTGATTTATTCACCTTGTCCTGGCCAGCACTGTGCTAGACACCAGGAATAAACAGCACGATTCTTGCTAACAGGGAGTAAATAAATCTTACAAGAGACACATGTGCAATTATTTAAGATAGAGCAATGAGCTGGGTATGGTGGTGCATGCTTGTAATCCCAGTGGCTTGGGAGGCTGAAATAGGAGAATCACAAGTTCAAAGCCAGCCTCAGCAACTGCAAGGCACTGAGCAACTCAAAGAGACCCTGTCTCTAAATAAAATACAAAATAGGGCAGGGGATGTGATTCAGTGGTCTAGTACCCCTGGGTTCAATCCCCAGCACCAAAAAAAAAAAAAAAAAAAAAAGATGGAGCAATACATAAGAATCAACAGGACTATGCTGGGCATGATGTTGCATGCCTGTAATTCCAGCCTTAGCAAAACCAAGGTGCTAAGCAATTCAATGAGACCCTGTCTTTAAATAAAATACAAAATAGAGCTGGGGATATGGCTCAGTGGTTGAGTGACCCTGAGTTCAGTCCCTAGTACCCCCCTCTCAAAAAAAGAATCAACAGGAATATGGGACAAGGGAAGCAAAACGCTGTGGAATGTGAGAGTAGTAGAATCTGATCAAGATCTGATCAAGAACCCTAGGTAACCAGTTGGCAGCTCTGGCTCAATCCCACTGTATCAATTATTATCCCATATGGGTTGAGTTGTGTCCTCCCCAAAAATGATCTGTTGGAGGCCTAACAGATCTTATTTGGAGACAGGGTCATTTAAGATGAGGTCACTGGAGGGCTCTAATCCAATATGACTGGAATCCTTATGAAAATGGGGAATTTGGACATAGAGGTAGACATGCACAGAGGAAAGACAACGTAAAGAGACAAAGAGGGATGTTAGCCACTTATAACCCAGCAGAGAAGCCTGCAAAAGATTCCCTCCTGGCCCTCAGAAGGAACCCATTCTGCTGACATCTTGATCTGGGTCTTCCAGCCTCCAGCGCTGAGACAGGAAATTCCTGTTGTTTAAGCCACTCTGTCTGTGGTACTTTGTTATCAGAGCCCTAGCAAATTAAGATACCATCTCAATGTCATAAGCATAACTCACATGCCAGATTCCACTCTAGGCAAGACCAGTTCCACATTTGGGAGGATTTGGACAAAAACAGGCAGAACAAACAAACCAGAGATATGCCTGCATCTGTCTTCAGCTTATTCTATGCTGTGACCCAGAGGAATCCAAAGGTTTCTCTTTAGTGAGTTTGGGTTCACAAGAAGACCCCTTAAACTTTGGGCCTCCAAAAGCAATACTAGTGGTCCTTTGTTTATGAGGTAAATAAAATAATGTGGGGAATTTTAGAGTGCAACTATGATTAATAGATAAAACTGTACTAAGTAACAGATCAATATGGCATTACTTAAATAGTTAATAAACATAGGAAAATATGCTCAATAGCACACTCATGACAAAACTGCCCTAGGTAAACAGAGGTACTAATTGCACATCTGAGAACAAATTGTGCTTCCTGAATGAATTACAGCCTGTCCACCTACAACACACACTGGTGCCATTTGTCATTCTTGTTGCCACAACCAAGGTAAATGGAGCTTCCTAGAATACACAGTGACATGTACCTTTAAAACCAAACCCAACCTTCTGTTAGGTGTATGTTCATTTCAGGAACATCTTCTAAGGAAAAAAAAAAAAATTTAACCTAAAAAGGTCTGAAGCAGTGAAAAGATACTCTCATAAGTTCAGCCAAGGTACAGCATTTGGGGGTTTTGTTTCCAGCTTGCTTTGCCCTCAGGCCAGTTAGGTTATGCTTTCTTTTCTCACCCCCAACTCTTCATTTTCTCTGGAAAATTTCCATGCAGAACTCTGGTTCCAGGTCATCACTCGATCTGTTGCACTGGAACACCAAGGGAATGACTCATTCCTTTGGATTTGCCTCAGCAAGTCTCCAACAAGTCTTTGTTCCTCTGCCCACTCGCACTCAAACCCTCGGCCTTGGCCAGTGTCCATAATGGGTTTTTCTTTCATTCTCTCTTGCCTTCCATCCTTTCACTTCTTAAATAATATTATGATTATAAAAGTGATATACCATGGGAGGAAAATGAAGTGTACAAAGTTAAAAGTGGAAATCTGCCCACCTTCAGCCTCACCCTAAGGCAAGGCCACTGTGTGAGTATCCTTCCAGGCAAGTAGATTTCCGTCCTCCCTCCCCACTTCTTGGAGTTTATATTGTACATAGTGTTCTGACTTGCCCTGATCACTCAGAAATATATCATGGATACACTTCCATGTCAACACATGTGTCTCCCTCATTTTTCAAGTTATTTATTATTCCACAGTGTAGTGAGAACAATTTATTTAGCCATTCTTCTATATGTAAATGTTGAGATGCAGTCCATTTTTTTTTTTCACTTTTACAAATTCTACAATATACATCTATGTAAATACATTTCTGCACACTAGGTATTTCTGCAAGAGAGGTAATTTGTAGTGGAAATGTGTAGTCAAAGGTTACATGTATTTTTAATATTTGTAAGTACTGCAAATTGCTTTCCAAAAAATATTTATTAATTCACACTAAAGTCAGTTAAGTCTGACAGTTTCTATTTCTTATACATACTCACAAACACTTGATATTAAAACATTTTTGCCAAATAGATAAATTTTAAAAATATGCTTCTCAAAATTTACATTTTAGTCGTGTATGGAGGCGCCTGCCTGTAATCCCAATGGCTTGGGAGGCTGAGGAAGTAGGATTGAGAGTTCAAAGCCAATCTCAGCAAAAGCGAGATGCTAAGGAACTCAGTGAGATCCTGTTTCTAAATATAATGCCAAAATTGGGCTGGGGATGTGCCTCAGTGATTGAGTGCCCATGAATCCAATCCTTAGCATGAAAAAATACAAATGAATTAAAAAGTTTCAGAAATAAAATTTACACTATGATCAGTGGTGAGACTGAGTATGTTTTCATATGCTTATTAGCACAATTCCTTCTTTCAAGAATTGCCTCTGAATATTCTTTATCCATTTTCTTATCTTACTGCTTCTCTTGTCC
Organism: Callospermophilus lateralis; assembly: GCF_048772815.1. Lineage (NCBI taxonomy): Eukaryota > Metazoa > Chordata > Mammalia > Rodentia > Sciuridae > Callospermophilus > Callospermophilus lateralis. Next base: position 34,760,086 of record NC_135313.1, on the reverse strand, counting down.
ATAGTGATTTTTAAAAGCTGTGAGTAAAAATAGTAACCCTTTCCTGTTGTGTATATATATTGCATATATTTTCTCCCACTAAGTAACCTTGTTTTTGGTACATTTCACTGAACCAAAATTTTAAATTCTTTTGTGGTCAAAAATAACCAATATTGTAAAACAGTTTCTTAAGTCTTTTCTAGTTCTTTAAAATATTGAGATTATTAATCTATCTGGAATTTCTTCTAAAATGTGGAGTAAGATAAGGTATTTGTTATGCTTAACTCAGAAGGTATTTTTATTCAGAGAACAATTCACTGTGGGTGTCCAGCCAGTAGATACCAAAGGGTGACTCAGAGACCCAGTCTCCTTCCATTCTACTTCTACCCTCCTCTAGATAAGGAGTCAACAAACATTACCTACATCCAGCCTACCCTCTGTTTTTTGGGAAATAAATTATTATTGGAACACAGCCATGCCCTTTTTTTTTTTTTTTTTTTTTTTTTTTTTACAGATGGCTCCTTTCTCGTCGAATGGCAGGGTTGAATACTTGTGATAAAGACCACATGAAGAACACAGCTATCTGGCCCTTCATAGAAATGATTTGTGACTCTTGCTCTGAAATCTCAAGGGCCTTAGCTTCCACCTGAGGGACTGTAGTATACTGAAGAATAAAACAACCTCCAGATCTCAGTGCTTAAAAGAACAAAGTTTTATTTCTTGCTCATCCTGTATGCCCACTAAGGACAGAGGGATGGCACTGCTCAGTGTCATCATTCACTCCAGCTTGGAAGACTGGCCATCACTTTGCACCTTGTGGTTTGCAGTACTGGAAGGAAAAGAGAATGTGGTGACCTTTACATTAGCTCCTAACTTTTGCCCAGAGTGATATTCATCAATACCATCCATCTTTCATGGCTGAAGCAACTTGCAGGGTTCTATTCCACTTCAGTCAGGAGAAGAAGTGCAATCCCACAATCTGCTTTGAAGGAATATCTGTGACCAGCCCTAATAAAATACCTCTCTAACACCCCCCCACCCCACCCCCCCACACACACTCACCACATTCATACCCTCCCTTAAGGGAGATAACCCAGATTTTACCTAGTGACTACACCCAGTCAAAGTCCAGGATCCCTGATCTCTATCAGGTCTGGATATTTAATAGCAATCTGGAGCCTAGCAACTAAAATCATTCCCTATCCACATGACTTGTTCAGATATCAGAATTCAAATAGATACTACACAAGTGATTGTGGCCTAAAAGCCAGCTTCTGGGATCTGAGCTACTTCTGTGAAGGTGAACCCTGCTCTCAATGACTATGCCTAGAATCAGGAGCATCAGGAATCCAGCACAATCTAGGGGTAGAAAGCAGGAAATATGGCGTTTTGCTGGAATCAATACTGTAACAGTCAGGTTTATTGACTCCCATGCTTATGAGCACATTGGATAAAGGTGTGGGTGGAAATTCAGAAGAAAGCAGTAGGTACAGGTTTAAATTACCTACATGAAAATATTAGAAAATAGAAACTAACGTATTTTGTTCACCTCTCAGAAGACATTTGCTTTAGAAATAAAACCTGCACTTTCAAAATTTCTGTAAAAAAACATTTATAGATTAAAATCATAGAGAATCATTTTGAACAACAGAATCATACTAGCATCAGACAATCTCCTAGTCATAATTTCAAACAATATTTTTTTCAAACAAATTTTCAAAATATAGTGAAAACACCAATATGTATTCTATTTCTATAGATTTTTATCTCCAAATAATAATAGAAAAATAAGTTATTCTTGACCTAACAAAGCTTTGTTAGTTATTTGATATGCAAGATTTCCCTTATATTTCAATAAGCATTTAAACCCTCTCTTCCAGAAACTGAAGGTTTTATTTTTTCCAGAGTAAATTATTTTGAATAGCAAAGGGTCTAAGTTTGATTTGAAACTATCTACAAAACTTATAAGTCTGAGTTCTTTGGCTGAGCCTTTAGCTAACTCTTGAAAGATAGAATTGTTTTACACAGTTGCTTTATACTTATCTTTTCATGGAGGGAAACCTGCATTCCCAGTAAAGAATTAGTTTTAGCCTAGCATGTGGTACAGTGTTACTACACTACTATTCTCCATTTGTTTTTTCATCATCTTAATGCTTTAACATCTTTCCTCTCAGTACACATAGCAGTTATTCTTATGGCCACTACCTACTTCCTGGAAACAGCCCTCAAATGTCACATTCAGTTCTTGGGAGTATTTTTTTTTTTTTTTTTTTGGTCAGACCTCACTAAGCAAGTTGGATTTGGAGTTCTGGAAAGATTATGAAGTGGTAGAATAAAGGAATGAAGACTGAATTCAAAGCACTTCCTAGAAAAGCAACAATTTATTATTCATTTTATAATTCTAATTATATGGGAACTACCCCTCTCAAAACTTATGTGAATTATTCTGCAAAAATAAAAAAAAAAAACACCCTAAAATGTGCATCAAATTCCAAGTCAAACTTTTACAAGTTACCTATTTCACCATAACTTACTAAGCAATAGGATGGTGGGGCCTCCAGAAGTAAGCTTTCCTATCTGCAGCATAGGTGGGGCCAGCCTCTCTGAGAGTAATTCTTCCACCATTTATTAGCTAAAAACTTAAATCTCTCTGTGATTCAGTTTCTTTACCTATAAAAAAAAAAGGATAAAAAATAATAGATACCTGGTGGGAATGTTTGAAGGATTATATCAGCTAATACCCATAATTTAACCAACATGTGTTTATATTTTAAATGAATTCGTGATCCACATGCCAATCCAGTGTGACTATTAGGTAGCAAGAACAATCAGCACAAGTCGAGAAAGAAAATAAGTGTTTTCCTTTTAGCTCCTCTCTTGTTTGTTACGGTTGTGCTTTGTCAACAGAGGCACGATTTGTTAGCAGATTTAAACTTAACCCAAAAGGTGTATTTTATTTAAAATTATAAATTTCTGAACATGGGAAGATAGTTCTGCTGTACACTCGGGAACCCTTACACACCCTAGAGCTTGAGAGGCATAACTGACTCCGGTCTGATATTTGTAAGGGGCTTTGACATCCATGCAGTCGCCTAGAAACAGTTACTGGTATTGAGAAAAAAGAGAGGCTAGGAAGTTGCTGTTCAAAAATAAACTGGAGAGCTGCCTGCATTTCACTCTGCTGCCTCTGGAAGAGGCGTGTTATCTAAAGTGCTTCCATCATGAATAATGATTGAGAAACTGCCTTTACTCTCCCGACTCCTGCACTCTCAGGCAGAAACCCGCGGGCCGATGCCTAAGGCATCTCATTGTAACTCGGTTATCTCTCTCTCCCTCCGTAACCCGCCCGCCCCCCACCCCGATCATACACGCGCGCGCACGCGCGTACACACACACACACACACACACACACACACGTTTAGAACCCAGGGTGAGTCCAGGAGCGAGGGCAAGGGGCCAGAACACTCCGGGGTAGCCGGATTTGCAAGGTCAGACTGAGTCTCTGCTTTACCCGTGCCTATTTTTCGGGTCATTTTCAATAGGCTATCTTTGTTTACATTTTGAACTTGGATCGTCACCAGAACGCATTACTACCTTCTAAAAGGAGAAGCATCTTGCCTTTGCAGACAGTGCTGGTGGGAGCGAAGTTCATTTTCCTGGATAGGGAAGGATGATTCCCTTGCAACTCTTGCGGGTTGTAATACAATCTTTGAATAACGGGGGGAGTTTCCGTGAGGTGGAGGTTTGGGGGAGAGGCAAGGAGGTTGGTGTGGAGCAAGGAAGCAAAGTGCGGAAGCTGTATGGGGATTCTTCTAGAAAGTAGGGTGGGAAAGGAGCTAGGGAGGGCGTGTGGAGGGACGGGATCTGTGTCAGAACGTGCGTGTGAGCGGATACAAAACCCGAGAGAGGCGTGAGCAGCGCTGTGTGTGCGAGCAGGAGCGAGGGGCGCCGGCTCGGGGTGTGTGCGCCTGGTGAGTGACACTGAGGGGCGGGCTGGCCGGCGGGCCGGCGGGCGGGGGCAGCCTGCGCGGGGCGGGAGTGTCCCTGCGTGGAGCCGGCCGAGTCGGAGTTGTGTCAGTGAAGGAATCCAATCCAGGGGCCGAGCCGGCTGCGCTCTCCGCCGCGAGCGCGGGCAGCGCGGGGCGAGCTCCGGACGGCGCGCGGCCCAGCAGCGGCTCCCTCTCTGCCCGCCCTCCGCGCTGCAGGGGCCGCCACTGCCACGGCGCCTCCCCCGGCGACCGCGCCCCCGGTTCCCGGCCCTGACCCGGGACAGAGCGGCCGACGCTCGGCATTGAGGTAAGCCAGGAGCCGCGGCCGCCGCCTCCCGGGACCCCCTCTACGCCCGCCGGCCCGCGCCGGGACGCGGAGCGCGGGCAGACGCGGCGGGGCCTGCGCGGCGGGGATGGAGGCTCGGCTCGGCCGCGCGCTCCTCAGTCCGGGCCGCCCAGCCCCCGCCGCCTCCCGCGGTGCTGGGTGTGGCCCGCGCTCGGCGCCGACGCTGGCTGGCGGCGCGGGCTGGCGGCGCGGACCGGACGCGGAGGTCGCCGTCCTTCCCTTCTCCGGCCGGCGCGAGCGAGCGGGAGGCGGCGCTGGCTCCAGCGCACATCTGCGCGCCCCGGGCGAACGTGTGGCCGCTGCGCTCCGACGTGGACCCGCCCGCCCCGGATCTGAATGGCTCGCGGCCGAGTTCCCTGGCTGCCCTCCTCCCGCGCGGGCGCCCCCTTGCACTCCCAAACGGGAGTGTGACCCACCCACCTCCCGCCGCACGCCGCCCTCCAGCTCCGAGTCGCCGGGCTGCCCGCGTCAGCCAAGATCTTCCAGTCCTCATCCCGGCAGGGTTCGGGGGCCGTGGGTCGCGGAAAGTCTGCGCCCTTGGGCGCCTGGCGGGATCGAGATGCCCGGAGATCCCCTGTGCCCAGTGCCCAAGTTACGTTCGGCGGTGGCAGGCTGGTGGACGGAGTGGTCGCCAGAGCCCCAGCCGCGGGACTAGCGGTCGCGCCACAGCGTGTGGCGGGTGGACCCCAGAGTCGGCGGGCGGGCCAGGCAGCTCAAGACCGCGGGTTGTTGCCCACACACGGAAAGCGTTCTTCCCGCTGTCTGGACACACTTCACTTTCGCGTGTCTGGAAAGATCGCCTTGCCGGCATGCACAGGCTCTGTTGGTCCACGCTGCTGCAGGCGTGGGGTGAAGGGCCGGCTTCACCTGAACTGGGACTGAAGCCTGGCATCTTCTCGAGAGGAGGTTTCCAGTGTTTGGAGGGATGTGTGTTTGTGTGTGTGTGTGTGTGTGTGTGTGTGTGTGTGTGAGAGAGAGAGAGAGAGAGAGAGAGAGAGAGAGAGAGAGAGAACTTCATGAGAGCCTCGGTTCCCAGGAATCCTGATTTTAGCAGATGCCAAGGTTTTGGAGACCTGACACTTTCATTAAAGATTCTTTCTGTACAGCATTTTCCTTTGAGTGTTTTACAGCATCTCTAGCTTGTGAACTAGTGAAAACCCTTGAACTTCAAACACAGCTTCTTTCTTTCCTAACGTGAAATATTGTGTAATATTTTCACTTATTTAATTTAAAAAAAAAATTGAAATATTTACCAGCCTCCTCTCATGGCCCACAGACTTGGAGAAAAAACGATTCAGACATTTTAGAACCTTTGCAGAGAAAGAGATTTTACAGAGAAAAGAGTAAGGTCCGGTGACCTTTCTAACATCATTTTAGTTTGTCTTAAAGGAACAATTCATTGCTACTCTGATTTTGTTTTTTCAAAGAATTAAGCAGATGTGCATTATGGCAGGGAAAAGGACAGGAAGTCAGAAATAGAAAAGACTATTCAAGTAGTAAAACCAATTATTTTGAAAGATACTCTTTAAAAATAAAGTTGCCTTCTGGATAAAGTATTTTATAGGCCTTATGAAATTGTGTTACTTAACCAGAAAGCCATGTAGTGTGTAGGGAGACAGTCTTATCAGGTAACTGTAATGTTTTAAAATATCTGGGTATAATGTTGGCTGGTTCTTTAACTGGAGAAAAATCATCTTTGGGAATGATTTTCTGTTTGTACAAGGCAAATACTACTGCAGTCGCTAATTAGAGTTTCAGAATAAACTCACGCTGAGTTAAAATCTTTTTTATGGAAAAGCAGAACAAAAACACATCAAATTCTATATCTGTGTGGCTTTAAATACACACAAAACAGAGACTAGTCCCCCAAAATAATTTGCATAAAAATACACTCACTTGAATGCAGAGAATATTTAAGAGGTTAGCAAAAACTGAACATCTGGGAAAAGGGTATATTAATTGGCAATTTTCTTTCTTTATTCCTTGAAAATATTAAATGATTTCCTAAGAATCAACTTATTTTATTGTGCTCTTTTAGGTAGTCAAAATGATCAATACTCCTTTTGTACTCATTTTTGTTTTTAGGAGGAACCTCCTAAGGAAAGTCTTCAATTATTACTTTCTCTGTTTACCCAATTTTTCAAATGGCTGTTGTGGAGAATAGTATGTGCCTGCTTCTGAAGCCATTCCTCCACCTCAGTATTCATCTGGGAAACAAAATATATCGGCAACACCATGACCATCTTTGAAACACTACCAATCTGAAGCGTCTTATTGGTCACTTTTGCCATGTAACTTCTAATACTTTCCACCAGATATTAAACTTTAGAAATGTCTTGCTTCTGATCCTATTTTTTTAAAAAATCAGTTTCTCAGCATAGGATCAGAAAATCGTACTTTCCTTAACAATGAGTGTTTATTAATGGTGGTAGGTTGGAGGTACATAGATGGTCTGCATTGTTACCTTTATTCAGTTCTAATTAGCCTGTTGTGAAGTAAGCCATGATGAGAACTTTTGGTTACAAAAGTTTTGATAAGATGGAAGACATGAAAGTCAGTCCTGGTAAGATTGAGGTTGCTGCCAACTGTCCTATATATGACAAGAGTGGAGTATGTTTTGTATGCAGCAGACAAGTACTGCTTAGTCACTGTTCCATGGTATTGTTTCTTTGGTCATTTTCTGTAGAACTTTTACTATTATTTGACAGTGATAATTAAATCTGATAGTTGCTATAACTTCTATACACAGGAGCTTTTGTAAGGACAACAGATCATATAGACAGATGTAAGTAGTTGGGCCTGTGCGTTGAACCCTAAATGAGTGTGCATAATTCACCTGATCAGTTCATTCCATCACTGTTTCCCTTACAGTGTAATCACACAATTAAAATAGGATTCATGATACAAACAGTTAAAAAACCAGTAAACATACTTACAGAAGAAAAACAAACTTTTTACTTCCCTTTTTTGAAGTAGTCTGCTATGAAGGTGTTATTTCCTTGACACATCAAAATGGCTAATTTGGAGTTGTGATGCTTGTTATGTAAATAGACCATATGTTGAATCTCTATAGAAAGTTTATTTGCACAGTGTTGTAGTAATGTATAGGATCCCCTGAGTACCATAGCTGAGAAAAATAATCTGTGAAGCTATTATCTCTATATAATTTTCATTACTTTTGTTTAATAACTAGTATTTTTATATTCTTATAAATTTTAAGTGTTTTCTATTGGTACATCATATGCATTCTTATCTCTAATACCAATACAGACACTTTGTTAATGGACTTTTCACAGGGGTGTCCTACTGTCAGGTTATTTGAGTACAGGTCTGATAACAAGCTTTTCATATTATCTGCTAAACTTGTTCTGGTGATGGTGAAAAGACTTTCCATTGCTTAATACTTTTTTTGGTATTATCCAAACTGGAAAGCTAGAATCCACCCCTGACTCTTTTCTGCTTTTTTCCCTCTGGAAAACTGTGTCAAGTCCTATTAATTCTTCCTTTGTAACAGTTTCTCCAAGAGCCCGCCTCCACATTTCCTTTTCATTCTTCACTTCCCTTGGAGCCCAACCCTCCGCCAAAACTGTTTGCTACAGTCCTCTACACTCTGGTCTGTTATTGCATCTGATCTGTTATTGCATCTTCCCATTCTGTGCACTTCCATCTCATCAACCTCCCTAAAATGTTTCTTTTAGAACTCTTTTCCAAGGAGGTCTCACAATAACACTCACTGTGTTGAACTCAGGTTTAGATGATTCTAAAATTAGTGCTATTTCCAATATAGATGATCCCTAATTTAGGATGGTCCTGCTTAGGGTTTGTCAACTTTATGATGGTGTGAAAGCAATGCTTATTCAGTAGAAAACTGTAGTTTGAATTTTCATCTTTTCCTAGGCTAGCAATGACGCTGGGCAGTGGCATCCAGGTGGCTACCAGTTAGTCGTGGATACTCTATACTGTACTGTGTTGCCCGTGTTTTTTGGATACATGCATTCAATAAAATACATGAGATAGTAAATGCTTTGTCATAAAATAGTCTTTGTGATACAGGATTTTGCCAGACTGTAGGCTAATGAAAGTGTTCTGAGCAGGTTTAAGGTAGGGTAAGCTATCATAGTCTTCAGGTTAGGTGCATTAAATCCATTTTCAACTTTTATGATATTTTGAACTTTAATCGATTTAACAGGACCTAACCCCACAGTAAATCAAGGAGCACTTATATTTCAAATACTTTGAGGGCTCTGCTCAGCCCTCTTGCCCTCAGCATACAGTTCAGCCTCTCAACCTGGTTTTCATGTAACTCATAGGCTTGCCCAATTTTAACATGTCAACCTTATTTGCCACTTCTTTCCAATGCCAAACATCAGCTCTTACTAGTTGGAGCATCACTGTCCTTCTTAGATGACATGCTCCTTTATCTTGTTCCCTTTTGTTTATACTCTGCCTTTTAGAATGCCTTTTCATGCTTCTCTGACCTGACTACACTTTTCAAGTTCAAACCTCGATCTGATCTTGTTATTCCCATTGGTTTCTTCCTCCTCTGCCCTTTTGTCTGCATCATTCTTTAGACCGTCTTAGATCCTCTTTCCACTGTTGTGTGCTTCATTCTTGCTTATCCAACTAGATTGAAAGTTCCTTAATGGCACAGATGTACCTCATACTATGTCTTTGGACCAACTATAGTCCTGGTTATAGCATGTACTTGAAAAGTACGCCTGTTGAATGAATAACCCACAGGGTCATTTGTTTTTAAGTGATGGGCCTTGATACTGTCTCTGTGCTACTCACCAATGTGTCAGCTCACAACCTGACACATTGTCATGACCTCAATAAATATTTGTTAACATAGAAAGTAATGTTGAAATTGGAAAAAAGAGTCAGGCATTTGAGGGAGGCATCTGTCAAGGAGTTTCTCCCACTTTTCTTCTGTGGTTCTAATCAGCCTCTCCATTCATCAGCTGTGAGGATTTTGAGGACTCGGCATTTCCCAGAGTTCAGATAATGATGGAGCATGGCAGTTGTGAGTTGGAGCTTAGAAAGCTACAGTTATTTTAAGGTTGAATCCCAGTAGTGAGCAAAAATAAAAACATCAGACTTGATGCCAGTATTTTATACATGATGCAATTTGGCTAAAGTTATCAATTATATAAAAGTTTGTTTAATCAGCCCTAAAATTCCAAACTCAACCTTTTCATTTAAAAGCATCTATAGATAAATTGAAAAAAAGAATCATCTGGGCAATCCATCTAAGGGTGAAAGGTGATATAGGGATGCCATATCCATCATGTTGTATTCAGAACCAAATTCAATTCTTTAAACCTTTGGTAAGGCTTGTTTTATATACGGCACTATTTCTGCTGAGGACTTTGTAGTCTAGCAGGAAAAATAATACAGGCATCCAGGAAACAATAGTCGAGCTCAGGAGAAAAATTTCCTTCTGTTTGAGATGGAAGGGACTGCCCTGGAATGAGAGCTGTTTTGGCTGATGATTTAAAGGATTTGGATAAGGGCTGGGGATGTGGCTCAAGCGGTAGCGCGCTTGCCTGGCATGCGTGCGGCCCGGGTTCGATCCTCAGCACCACATACAAACAAAGACGTTGTGTCCGCCAAAAACTAAAAAATAAATATTAAAAATTCTCTCTGTCTGTCTGTCTGTCTCTCTCACCTCTCTCTTTAAAAAAAAATAAAGGATTTGGATAAGATTTTAATAGCTATTATTGGAAATATATGAATGGAGAAAGGATGATGGGGGTCGGGTAGGGAGTAGAGGCCTAAATTCTAGGATTTTTTTTTTTTTATTCTAACATAAGTTCTCCTTTACATGACTGCTACTTCTAAACTGAAATCCAGCTAGGGTTCTCCTGGGCACTAGGGATCTTCAGTGTTTGATTATGGAACATAAATAATATATAGATACCTGTAATAATTATATATGATGCCAGGTGTTGAACTGGCCATGACATAAAGCACACAATAAATCTTGTAAACAATATGACCAGTATGTTCCTGCATAGCATCCAGCTTGCTTAACAGTGCTTGAAAAGGCCTCCCTCATTGTGAGTGCTGACACACAGTAGTATAAGTACTGAGACACCTACACCAGATTATTGTCCCAAGCGGCCATTCAGAGCTCAGTAAATGCCATTAAAATGGAACCCTCATTCTGATTCTGTAGAACTACCCTCAAGGACTGTTAAACTAGGACAACAGGTATATGTTTCAGTAGGACACATTTGGGGTCAAAATAAGAGACCTTTTCCTATTCTGGATTGTGCTATTTCAGGGGTTGGTAAAACTCCCACCAAAAAACATGTACAAGGCTGTATCAGGCAATGCCTTATTTAATTACATGCATTTTATCTTTCTTTCCTAAACACAGTGCTATGAAATACATACTTGTGTTACCCCATTTTACCAAATGTAAAACTGAAGCCCAGAAAGGTGGAAATCTAGGAATTTGCAAAACAGGTATCAAACTCAGGCAGTTTGAGGGCAGAGACTGCATATGTACTATGATGAGGAAAGGTTACAAATATCTGATTGTTATTTGGGTTTTTAAGGTCGCTTCCTATCATTAGACTTGATTCTTCTAAGTCTCCTTTAGGAAATAAGATGCTGATTGTTGCAAAACACTAATTCATATGTTAGAGCACCCAATTTTTAGAGATTTCAAATTCACTGAATGCATTCAGCACTGTCATTGTTATCATCATCCTCATCCTCATCTTCATAGTTATCATCTCATTAGACCTCACAGTGAACTTGCAAGGTAGAAATTACGTACCTTTTTAAGAAGGGGACATTGAAACTCAGGGAAGTTACATAACTTGATTAAGTCTTCAAAGTTGATAAGGGGTAGATTAATTTGGTGTCTGGTTCCCCAAGCTCCTGCTTTTCCTTATGCCATCCTGTGAGTAATGCACATTGACATTGAAAATATTTACTGATCATTTCTGTGGACCAGTCAGAGAGACCTCAAGCTACAAACTACCTCTATGGCTCTACAGATGAAGAACATTGCCTGAGGTGATGTTTAGGTGAACTCCAAAAGTGTGTAAAAGGCTTATAATATACCAAGATAAGATCTGAAACTTCAGAAAACTAGTGAATTTTTCCTGTGTTCAACTTTATCTGATTTTATGCATGATATGTAGTATTATTAAAGAACAAAAAAAGCCTTCTTGTATAATTATACAGTTGGCCCTCTGTATCCACAGGTTACCTCTCCAAAGGTTCAATCAACTACAGATTGAAAATACTGAAGAAAGATTCTTTGTCATTATTCCCTAGGCAATAAGTATAACAATTATTTACATAGCATTTACATTATATTAGGTGTTGCAAGTTAATTTAGAGATGATTTAAAGTACACTGGAGGATGTGCGTAGGTTCTTCTGCAGAGACTATGCCATTTTCTACAGGGGCTTGGGCATCCATGGATTTTGGTAACTGGAGGTAAAGGCTGGTCCTGGAACCAATCCCCTGCAGATACCAAGAGACTATTGTATTTCATTTATATTTCTAATAATGAAAAATATTTTAGCAATGGTAGTGTTCCATCTTCCTTATAAATGAGAGTCTTGGGGCTGGGATTGTGGCTCAGTGGCAGAGTGCTTGCTCACATGTATGAGGCACTGGGTTAGATCCTCAATACCACATAAAAATAAATAAATAAAACAAAGGCATGCTGTCCATCTAACTACAATTTTTTTTTTTTAGAAATAAAAATAAAATAAATGTGAGGATCTTTCCCATTCTCTTCTTCTCTTTCCCTTCTTCCAGTCTGAAGCAAATTTTCTGGATGCCATCCCTTCTTGCTTCCTCTGTTGCCTTGCTCTCTTATATCTTTTTGTCTTCAGGATCTTTTTTTTTTTTTAATTGGTTGTTCAAAACATCAACCTTTTCTTTCAGTGCATAAGCATGCATATGTCTTTTTCACATTTTTTAAAAACAGAAAATGAAAGACAAAAATCCCTTTGGCCTATTCTTTCTTATCCTGGTTATGATCCATCTCATTTCTGGTCTTAGAAGGCAGCTTCTGAAGGGATGGGTCCTCATGAATTGCCTGTGCCTCTTCACTTTCACTTCACCACCACCCTTATGTATTCCTGTCTCTCATGATGACTGCCCCTGTTCTTCAAACCCGTAGATGTATTGTCCAGAGTTCTTTTCTATTTCTTGACCTGATATAGCATTTGGTGTATTGATTACTCTCTTTTATGTGAAACTCTGCCTACCTGTTTTTCAAATCACTTCTTTCTCCTGATTGTTTTCTTCTTACTCAACTACTCTTCATTGGACCTCTTTATAGGCTCTTCTCTTTCTGCCAAACTTAGCGCTGTAAAGAGTTTGGCCTTCAGCCTCCTGCCTGCTCTTCATATTTGCCCTGCAGTAGATTATCTGTTTACTTCTGCTATCACCTATGTGATTCTTTTGTTTGGGTCCTGAACTCAAGGTTGCTTTATGACTGAGATATAGCTACACTTCCCACCCCCCTTTTTTAAACTTTTAAATTTTGAGACAGGGTCTCATTAGGTTGCCAAGATTGACCTTGAATTTGCAATCCTCCTGCCTTAGCCTCCCGAGGAGCTGGGATTACAGGTGTGACCCACCTGGTGTGGCTTGCCATTGATTCTTAAATCTGTGTATTCAGTCATGAACATTTTTCTTACAACTGCTTCAGGTACCTTAGATTCAGTAAGTTCATAACTCTACTTCCCCAGCTCTAAACCTGCAGATTCCTCTGCATTTTTTTTTAATTCTCAATAAATGAAACCCACTTCATGGTTGAAAATCTAAGAGTTGCTCTGGATTCCTGACTTCTTCAGTCCCTACATTTTCTTGACAACTAAACCCCGAGAGACTGTCTTTTCAAACTCTCTTGAATCTGCCCTCTCCTGTCTGTACCATTACCACCATTACTGCCTTGGCTCAGGCCCTCATCCCTTTCTTGAGATTATTACAGCAGTCTCCTAACTGATCTCTCTGCCTTCTGTCTGGCCTGTCTCCAATCTGTTCCCCACACTGCTGCCTTTCTAAAAGGCAAATCTGATCACGACTCTCTGCTGCTTAAAATCCTTCAGCACAGTCACTGCATCTTCAGGATAAAGTCTAAGCTCCCTGGCATGGCACAAAAGCTCCTTTGTGATCTAGGCCCTCCCTTCATGTATGTATCAAAGTCTCCTCTAATGATCCTGGTCCCCACTGTCTACCCCTGCCCATAGCATCTGTGCTACAGGAAATGAACTGTTATAAGAAAGAAATGATAGGAGAGATTATGGAACTGCAATGTCCAGTACCATAGCCACTATTGCCTGTGACTGTTGAGCGTTTGAAATATGGCTAGTCCAAAGTGAGATGCACTATAAGTGTGAAAGAAGACTTATTGTTCTTTAGGGTTTTTTAAAATTAGTGCCTTGTGGATATATGTAAAGGTGAGATTCACTGTGATATAGAAAGAAGAGTTTATGTGGAAAAAAAAAGAGTGTAAAATATCCCATTAACATTTTAATATTGGTTGTATGCTGAGATAATATTTGGTTTATTTATAGTTGAGTAAAATATATTATTAAAGTTAATTTCATATTGTTTTAGCATGGCTACTAGAAAAAATGTATTTACCACATGGGTTGCATTACAGTTCTATTGGACAGTGCTGTTACAGGACATCTCATTCCCAGGAAATGTGTCCTATACAAGCCAAACCCATGAGCCTCTTGAATGATTCAGTCAGCCCTACAGTATAGAGAAGCAACAGTGGTTTCGTTTCTTAAATCTAGAGATATAAAGTGCTTTAGGTAAGATTCAGAATCAGAGAGACAGATTCTGAACACTAGAGGCAGGAATCATACATAGAATGTACACAGCTTGGAAAGTACATTAAAGTACATCAGTCACTGCAGGCCTCCCTAGACCCCATCAGGAGTGGGAAGCAGGTCTTGTAGTGTAGCAGAGGGAGGATTTGAGATAGATGGGAAAAGCAAGGAGGAGAAAGTAGAATTACATCCCTGGAAGCATTCTGCTTGTGAGGTACCAGGTGAGAGGCAGAAGGCCAGACCTCTGAGATGCCCTGCTATCGATCTTTCCCAGTGAGTTAATTCCCAGTTCCCACTGTCTAGTTCTAAGATCCTGAACAAGTTAATGAATTAATGAGCCTGAGTCTCGATAACACACACACACCATACAATCACTGTTCATCAAACAAAACTGTGGGCCAAAAACCCCCCAAAACCAAACAAAAGAACTGATAAGTGCTCCATGGAAGTCAGTTTTGCTTTAAAACTGAGGGTAGCCATCTGTGCATCACTTGGCCCAAAAGGCTTTAGTAAGGGAAGGGTATGCGGGGCTCTCAGAAAACCCAGAGGGTAGGTAGTATGTTGTGTCATAAAAGATAGGCAGAGCTTTATTCATGTGTTCATGGTGGAAAAGCCAACTAGTGACAGGAAACCAGAGCTTGTAGGGTTGGAGCAGGAGGGAGAAACCCTCCTGGAGGAGGCACTGGGAGAAACCAAGACAATTAAGAGAAAAGTTGAGAAGATTAGATTCCAGTGAAGTCTGGAATAGGCAGTGTGACTAGGTGTCTTCTCTCCTGGGGGGTTTCATGCTGCATTCTTCTGAGCCCTAAGGTTCTGAAAACAATCTTCCTCCTTGAAGTCTATATGAATAGCTGTTTTTATTTGCTTTACGTGGTGGACATTTGTATAAGAATATTTGTTAAGGGGAAATATTCTTTTGCTAAAAACAAAAAGTTTGAAAGTCATTCATCTCCAGACAAGGCCCGAGAGGAGTGGTGAAAACCCTGGAGTGGTTATCGCTCCTTTTTCTGCAAGATCTGGGACCAGTTTAGCCCTTTGCAGGCAGAGGCAGCTCCCTTGCATCTCTCTGTCATTGACTCACCTGACATCAAGCATGTAGTTTACCCAGGGACATGCAAATGCAGCTGCAGTATGCAGAGCTCGGCCTTGTTCTTGGATATTCAAGTTTTTACTTTGTATTCCAAGTTCTACTTTGTCTCCTACATTCACAAGGCCCTGCTTTGAGTTCTGTGTGGGAATCCCAAATCATCTTGAGTAACAGTGCTGTCATATCTCTCCAGGTTCTCTTGGGACAGTAGTGTTGCCTCTGAGCTGCAGACCTTAGATCCATGTCACTGTTACTCTCTTTTAGGTCCCTTCAATACTGATACATACCAGCAGTGGTCAAGACACTTAATAGATGTTTTTAAAATTGAATAATTTATCTGTATACTGGCTGTATTAGTCCTTTTTTATTACTATAAAAACAAAAAAACCTGAGGCAAGCTAACCTTATTAAAAAAGGAGGGGGGGCGTTATTTAACTCGCAGTTTCAGAGGCTGAAATTTCAAATAGCATGGCTGCAGCTTTATCATGGGCCTCATAATAAATGGCAGAAATGCATGTGGGAGAAAAGAGATCTCAAAATAGGAATCCAGAGAGAGATTAGGATCCCATAATCCCTTCTCAATGACCTAAGGACTTCCCAGTAGGCCCCAACTCTTAAAGGACCCACTTCCCAACATTGCCATTTTGAAAACTAAGCTCCTAACACACAAACCTTTGGGAGACAAATGACATCCGGACTATACCACTGGCTGTTGGGGTTCCAGGCCCCTGACAGCAAACACTGCTTTCAGATTAGCTGCCCCTCTTGTTTCTACATGCAATTTGGAAAGAGAAGAAGACAAGCAGTGAGCCCATTTTCTTAAATTAGGATACATCTGTGTCTTTGACTCCAGTGGGAAGGCTGGTCTGAAGGGTCCATGAGAAAGGTGGCTGCCTTGGTGGTGTGATTTCAGAATCCTTGCTCCTGGAAAGGATACTTCAAACATTGGCAGTTTCTCTTTCATGTTTTCTAACATGTGAAAGTCTTCATTAGAAAAATGCTGTTTTCTTTCCTAATTCCAGTATTTCCTGAAAGAAAGAAAAGATGAGCTTTGGTACTTGAAAAACCTGACTTTGGCTCCTGTAATTAATTGACTGGCTGTATGATCAAGTTGTTTCATCTTCCTGAATCTCAGTTTTTTCATGTATGAAATGAAATTAGTAATACCTACTGTTCTGTTATGTCTAATTAAGAGAAAAAAGAAAGTGCCCAGCACCAGGGCGTCAAATGCAAATGCTATGGAAATAGGAACTTAAACTTAGAAGACATTTGCTCATTAGATTGAATAATTATATAGACCTTTCCCTGAGACGGATAGGGAAGAGAATAAGAAATCTGGACCAAGGAGCACTGGTGAAAAATGACCGGAAGGAAGCTGCCTTCGTATTTTGCTTAAGTCCAGTCCTGCCTAATGGTTTGCATTTGTAAAAATATTCATCTTGGATTATGGATCCAGCATGAAGCCATAAGGGAAAAGGAAGCCAGTTTACATCCTCTGCCAGGATAACAACAATAAGCAAAGCATGTGTTTGAATCTCTGAGTAGTCAGGTGCACTGCCTTCAAAATAAACTTTTAATTTCTATTCTTTGCTGATAAATTACAAATTAAGGAAGTCTCTAAAATTCCCTGAAAGGGAAGGTTCATGTACAAATTAGACACCAAGGACAGGTTTCTTTTACACTCATTTTGTTGGAGCTATTCTTGCCTTAACTGAAGGTGTTTGGGAGGTTCTTTTATTGCAGCCTTTGTTGCTTATGAGAAGGAGGGAAAAGCTTCAGTACACTAAGGAAAGATGATTTTGATTAGAGGCAATATTGTTCTCAGTGTGGGCTGCCTTTCATACATTATAGTGATTGCTAGTACATAACTGAGGGAAACCCTCTTATTGAAGTGCTGTAAGCAGCAATGAGATAGTCTGATCTGACATACTGCTACTTCTGATCGACAGGTGTTTATTACAGGAATGTGGGCAGACTTACACTCTTTAAAGAGAAAAGTGGAAGATATTATGCTGGTTACTGTGACTGCTAATGTCCTGATCTAGCAGGTCTTTGTCCTTTATCATTTATTTCCCCTGTGAAATCTGAGCGGTGGACTGGATTCAGTACATGCACAGGTTTCTGCCTTCCTAGGCTTTTGATGCAATTGATCACCTCACTGTAATACTGTGGCCTACATGAAATATTATATCAAAATTATGAACTTCAAGGAGAGAGCATAAATCTGCTGCCTCAAAAATTAAAAATAAAGGACTTTAAAAAATGTTATTTAGTGCTGCTTTGTGGCATTGAATATATAAACTCATTTATTGCTCTGATAGTCCCCGAGCAAGAACTATTTTGGCTGCAGTAAATGATATCAACTAAGGTTTCCATGGCAGCATCAACTTTTAATTTTCAAACTTTTGTAGATTTTTACCTTCTGGACTCTTATGGATTGAGTTTAAATTTGAAGGTTTTTTTCCCCCTCATTTATTAAGGCAAAGCATTTTTAGGTATTGCTTGAATTAATGTACTAACATGAAAATTACTGTTAAGAAATTAGAGGGCTGGAATTGTGGCTCCGTGGTACAGCACTTGCCTAGCATGTGTGAGGCACTGGGTTCAATTCACAGCACCACACATAAATATAAATAAATAAATAAATAAATAAAGGCCATTGACACCTAAAAAATATTTTAAAAAAAGAAAGAAATTAGAAGCATACAATGAGGGCATTGGAAAGAGATAATGAATACTATGCTTCTAATGTCCTACCAACTGCAGGAATCTCTTCCACAGTATCCCAGTTGCAATTGAGCCCAGCCAGGAATTTATAATTTTATGATATCAATGCTTCCAATGACAGTTGTCTGCAGTTCCTAAATCTTAAGCTTCTCTTTAGATTTGAGTCTTGTCTTATTTGTGATCATACCAATACTCCTTATTAAGCACAGGCAGACAAAATATTTTTTTTCCTCATGGTGTGCTGAAATCCACCTCCCCACAGCTCACCTGTGGTCTTCACATGTCCTTTTGGTGCCACAAAATAAATAGGGAGCTTCTGTGAGGTAGCTCTTCAAATATTTGACCATATCTATTGTAACTACTAAAAGTCTTTTCCTTTCAGAGTTATGTGGTCACAGTTGTCAACTGATATTTCTCCTGTTGCTTACACTCATCTGGACCCCGCCTCTCTGTTCATACCCACTTAACCATAGGGTATCTTGAATTCAACATCCTTGGCCTGACTCTTCTGAGCAGTAGAAACCAGGGCTACTGTTGACTCACTTGGCCTTGGTAACGTCTGTTATTAACCTGTTCAAATGTGGTGACGGCTTCCTTTGTAAATCAAGGCAGCACACTGTTAGATTATATATAAAGTCAAATAAAACTCCCAAGTCTTTTTAACACCTTCTACAAAGCTAGTTCTCCTTCATTCTCTGCTTGAGCAATCAATCATGTGTGCTTGTTGGAGGATTTCACATTTGTCCTTGTTAAATTTTGCTTGTCTTTTTGTCAAATTACTTTTCTTCATTATCAAAAAATTTTTGAATTCTTACTTTTTAAGTCAATCTGTTAGTCATACTTCCACTTGTTTATCAGTTGCACATTTGAAAATGGTATTATCTCTGTGATGGATAAAATGTTGTCCAAGAAAGGCCAAAGATAGAATCCT
Organism: Callospermophilus lateralis; assembly: GCF_048772815.1. NCBI lineage: Eukaryota > Metazoa > Chordata > Mammalia > Rodentia > Sciuridae > Callospermophilus > Callospermophilus lateralis. Next base: position 34,741,209 of record NC_135313.1, on the reverse strand, counting down.
GAAAATTTCTGTAAGCAACTTCTTGACATCAATATAGTATTAGTTTTTTTCAGGTGCCTCAGTAACTCTATCATCCTTGGTCCTCTAGTTGCCAGTTGAAGAGAAGTAGAATGAGATTAATTTGGAATAAATTTGGATCACACTAATTTTCATTTTTGAAAATTTTACTAGAAATTGCTTTTTACCACTTCATTCAGTTGTCTTTACAGAATCATTACTCTTAAAATGAATTGGTGAGGTGACAAGAAATTATTCCTTAGGTGTCATTCCAACACAGTATTGTATTCACACCTCCCGGGACAGACAGTAATCAGGCTGAGACATGTCCAAAGAGTTTATTGTGCCTGAATAAATGGCTCCATAACTTCTCCATAACATGACCATGACAGAGAATGCACTGATGGCATTATGTCACCAATGGATTTGTTTTCTCTAAAATCTGTATTATTTGTAAAGAGGTTTTTTTTCCCCTTACATAATTTTTTTTTACCTTTTTAGATTAATATCAGATATCTGTCAATAACACATGACAGTTCTTTCTGTACTATATTTTATAGTATTTATGTACAAAATTGCCCATGCTTTTTTGCCTGGGACTAGATAAAAAAAGAGTAAAAGAATAGTAGTTCAAGAAACACAAATCTATGATAAGTCAAGTAATAAAAGTTATTGCCTCACGAAATACTAGCATTTTGTGATACTTTATTTTTTGAAGTATTCAAACATTTTGTTTTGAAAATAATTTGATTTTAAAAATAATGTGTACCCCTTAAATCTGGAAATCACTGGAAAGGATAAAAAAAAATGAAAAGTCAACTAAAATTTTACCACCCACAGATTGTTACTGTTGTGACTTGAGTATTTTCTTTCTAGATATGCATTTTTGTGGGTTGTATGCATGTTTAGGAGTGTGCATGTGTGCATGTATTTGTGTGTGTGTGAGTGTGTGTGTGTGTGTGTGTGTGTGTTTAAAAGTTTTAAGCTAGCCTCATCATGGACACAGGAAGTTTGTACTGAAGAATCATTTTGGCATAGTAGTAGTAGTTAACAGTGCTTTGGGATCTAGAGTGTAGCTTAGTGGTCTCTGGATTTGATTTCCAGCATGAAAAAAAAAAAAGAAAGAAAGAAAAACGAAAAAGAAGTCTTTGGAGTCAGACACAGATACATTGAGATTCCATCTTGTTATACTGTTAATATAGTGACTATAAATTACTGAAGCTCTCTAGACCTCAATTTCTACTTTTATAAAATTCATTATAAGAATTAATAAGATATAAAAAGTTTATTATAAAAATTAATAGATAATTCATGTAACATATGTATGTCATTCTTGACCTATAGCATGTATTCAGTAAGTGTGAGCTAGTATCATAAAGGTTTTATTTTCTATTTTCTTTACCTAAATTCTAGGGTAAAATTTTTCTTATCATAAAACATTATTTGATAATATTTGGAATGACTGCATAAATTTCAATATATGAATATACCTTAATGTTATCATTTCTCTACAGTTAGACCATTTCCAATTCTTTGCTGTCATAAAAGTGCCACAGTTAATATTCTTTACATTATTTTTTGTGCATAGAAAACAGATTAAAAAATGAATGAATAATGACATTCTTACATAGAAAAAAAAAACCCTAGCAGTTCTTTCATGTCTACTAACATACCAGATTATATGCAACATTCTTTACAGCAAAATTCTCATTTAACTTTTGCACAACCCCTTTGAGGTAGTCTGTCATCCCCATTTTCCAGATGAGAAAGTTTGAGGGTAGATAAGTCTTTTGCTTAGGCCTCAGAGACAAGTGGTAGAGATGGTATTTGGAGTCAGCAGTCTGATTCCAAAGCTTAAGCACTTCCCACTCTGGCATGCATTCATGCCTATCTTTTTGAGGCAGGCAGAATGAATGGATACCATTGTACTTTCTACAAAATGTCACTTGGTGCCACATAAAAGGTAGGACACTTGTCCTGAACTCTGGGCTTATTCAATATAGTTCCTCTTGTTTTCATATGTTTTAGAATCAAGCCTCATTAAAATAAGGCATTAGCTAAAGGAAGTGAAGCATTGATATGATTACTTGACAAAAGGAAACTTCTCGGAAGAAAACATTTGTTTAGTCAACAATATAAAATGCTTTTTTTTGTTTTAATTGTATGGACTAGGCCTGAATCATTTATCTCCCTAGAAATCAGAGTGTTTCACACAAATCAGTTTAGGAATTAAGCAATAAGAACAAAGTAAATTGACACTGTCAAAAGAAATTGTACTTTTTATTACTTGTACATTAAGGGTTGAATGAAAAAAATATTAACCTTAGCTATAAGATGATACCAGCAAAGAGCTGTGATAAGTACAGATTGAGGGGGAACATAAAGTATACTGGGAAGTATAAAGTACCCACCCCAAAGAACTATTTGATGAACTGACAGGCTGTCTTTAAAGTCAGCCTTATGGAACAATTACCTTGGCAGCTCTCAAGTCTGACTTACAGCTTGTAGTGTGGCAGCCAGTTTTGTAGGAAAAATACATAATTAATACGAAGAAGAAGGTACAGGTATTGCCAGTCAGCACCTCATAGTTTGTTAGAACAAAGGGACAGTCAAATTTGTCTTTTAATAGGGCAATTCTCATTTGTCACTTTGTACATTTCAGTTCTTAGTAAAAATAGAAGCAAAAATTCTAGCTTACAACTTGTACTAGCTTACAACCCTAGTAGTAATATTTCATATGCAAGAGGTACTTTGTTGCAGAGTTTGTAATTTTTATAGCCCTTGAGCTTGCACATTTTTTGTCTTGGAATTATTCCTATTTTTCTTTGGTTGTTTACTTCTTGCAGGGGAGAAACAGTGTCCTCAAGGCCCAATAGCCAATAAGGTTTTGCACCTTGACAATATCACCCACCAACTAACTTAGACCGTTAGTGGTGTTTCCCCATGAGTTATTGTAGATGGAAGGGCCAAACAAGTAAAATTCGAGTTCTATGTACAACTAATGAATAGTTAGATTGGAACACAGAATTATATGTGGAATCTACAAATCAGTTCTGAGACATCTATTACTTAGTAGCTGTCTAATCTGGGGAAAGAACTTTACTGTCTGAGCCTCCAGTGATAGTCAGAAATTATCTGGAGGATCAAATATATTGAATAAGCTATTTTGTCAACTCAAAAGTTATTTGTGATTCTTTTCATAATTATTAACTACTAACCACAGGTCATGCCTCTTGGGGAGGAGCTAACATTTAAAATATTTACAAATGAAGAATGATGAAGATATTTGTGGTCTATATTACCAGATCTTTCTAACTCTTTGCTTATATTTTATCCAACAATAATGGGACAGGTCCTTCCTTTACCCTGGAAACCTGTGGTGCTTAGCTTTGAATCTCTCAAACTTTGGATTTGGAGAGGCTGGGGTTGTGCCTCAGTGATAGAGCACTCTCCTAGTATGCATGAGGCAATGGGTTCATTCCTTAGCACTACATAAAAATAAAATATTGTGTCCACATAAAACTAAAAATTTAATATTTAAACAAATTTGGGTTTGGATGCTCACTCCAAGGCATATTCCCCTGAGGATGGAGGGGAACCCTTTGAACACGAAAAAGACCTTTATAAAAGTAGACATTAGATCTGTTGTGTTGTTTTAAGATAGAAACAAAACTGGTATGTGCAATGCCTATTTTAGCTTTCAAGAAAAAGGCTCAAAGAAAAAGACAAAAAGGTAGAAAACCTATTCCAAGATTGCATTATAGAAAACTATAGGAAGCTCTTTGGTTATTAGAGGATCATGCTGCTAGTGGCAAGAGGAAAGAGAACAAGAAGTCAGGAATTCTGTTGCTGGGTGACATCATGTAAGCTTTTTGGAACTCTCCCATCCCCACTTAACAAGATAAGGGCTCAGAACTGCATTTCTGCCCTTTCCCTGGGCTGCTGTGGGGTTACTGCTAAGCTTCGCCTCACTTTTATTGCCTCCCAGATGGTCATAGAGGATGGCCCTTTCTCTCTATTAGAAGAGTAAGATTTGTCCATTGGCCATCCTTCCCTGAGCTGTACTGTAGGACCCTTATGAAGGTGTTTTGGGAAGTTAATGATTGAAATGTGTCTGTGAAGTTGCCCAGGGATGGGAGTGAACTAAGTACTGTTCCAGACAGCAAGCCACTGTGACCACTTAGTTGGGAGCTGACTCAAGGCCACTAGTCCCAGGATGCCCTGAACCTGCTGCTATTCTCATTTTGAATTGGTTTCTAAATTTTATTTCTCTTTCTACACAGGAAACTATGCTGAATTTCCCTCCTTTGCTTTGAAATCCAGACCTTCTTCATTAGCTATTTCCTGAATGTCTGTCTGCTCTGAACTAGGCATGGTGAGAGGAACACTGAGAAATCAGACATTGGAAAGGAAAAACATGCATAGGTAGAAAGCAGGATGTACCTCCAGAGTTGAGAGAAGGGAGAGGTTAAGTTTGTAATGATTTTCTTTTCCCTCTGTACTTTCTGCAATAGATTGTACTACATAAAAATCTATAGCAATATTCATTTATGTAGCAAATCCTATAATAGTGAAAATCCCTATTATCTGTGACTTTGGCATGCATCTGTAGTACACAATTCCAATACAGAGAAGACTTTGGACAGTCCCTTGGAGTGAGCTGAAATGGGATTTAACCTATATATCAAGCTTTTTATGGTTTTGATATTTTTCATTTCCTCGTGTCAACAAATACCTGACTTGATATTAAAGCCAGTTAAATCAATATTTCTTGCAGTAGTCAAGGTACAGCAACATATATCCAAGGGCACCATATCCCTAACAGCCATATTTTGTTGTGTACATATATTTTATCATAAACCTAACTGAACTGTCTTCTGATGAATAGATGAAAATATCAACATAGCTACCATAAAAAGAAAAAAAACCAGAGAATCTTTAATCTTGTTCCTCGCCCATCGTTTAAGCAATTCTACAATTTATTTTGCTTACTTTAATCATAAGGAAGGACAACATGAAAGGTCTCTATTGTGGTGGTTGTGGTTTCTTTATCTCTTCCCACATTGATCTGCTTTAACCTTTCTCCCTCTTTCATCCCTACCTGAGGATGTCTGACCAAATACAGGTGGACCCAAGAGTCTCAGACTGCAGGAATCTGGTCATTGTAAGGAGAAGGAGAGTGGGTGGAAGCCCATTCCTACTTACTGTTTTTCCTGAACTTGTAACCATTAGATTTCTCAAAGTTACCTGTTAGAAATTCATGGTATTTCTAGAAACAAATGGCCAGAAACATCAGTTTATAAACACCAACAAATTCATGTACTGTTTGTTATCAGGAAAGCCTAATGGACCTTCCATGTACTTCAGTACCTGCATTATTATTCTCACTTTATAGATAAAGAAATGTGTGAGACTTGAGCTGCTGAGTGAGTTATCCAGGAACATTGATAGAAAGGAATTTGGACCCAAGTTTGTCTGATTCTAAAGCCTTTTCACTTTTTATTACATTAGACTGTTTAATATATATCATGAGATTGAAGAATAAAATTTTCAAGTTGTTAAAGTAATAAATACATACTTACTATAGAAAGTTTGGAAAGCAAAAGACATTATAAAGAAAAAAATTACTCATCCTTAATCCTTCACCCCAGGGATAATCACTACCAGAATTTCAATTTTTTTTTCTTTTCAGGCTTAACGAAAGCTATAATTTAGACACTCAGATGAATACTATTGCCAAAAATTGTCATCTTTGAATTTAACACGTGTACTTCAACAGTGCTGCCATTGCTTAAACTTCCTTGGAATCATTTTGAGAGCCAATTTAGGAAACAAATTCCCTGTAGACACCCTTATCCAGGGGACTTTGGTAGAAACAGCAAAGACAGTGTATCTATTACCTGAATACCTATCAAAATAATACATAACATGTTTGACCATTTTGCACCTTCTAAAACCATATGCTACAGCTATTTAACTGTCCTATAAAGAATACCATCCTTGCCCTCTCTAAAAGTAAACACCGTATTCCAACTTCAGTTGCCGTGGGGGATGGTATTTACAAAAACGCTGCTTCTTACCATGTCAAATATTGATGGATATTTTGGGGTATGTTTAAAAGCCTTTATTAAAAATTAAATCTATAAATGTTTAATATCTTATTTGACAACTCATTTATTACATTGTCAACACAGCAGTGTTTGCCTTTTGCAGTGCATAAAGAAAAACCAGAAAATTGTTTTTGTCAAAAGTTTGAAAAGCATGTTTTGAAATCAATTCCTTTGTAATGGAAGAGTTACTCTCAATGAATTATTCCCCTCCAAGGAGTTTTTGTGAAAGCAAATTTATCTAAGTGTGATGAACTGATCTTTAAATAAAGTCAGTAGCATCTTGTGTAGCAGTTAATGTTTCCCAAGGAAGGAAGCATGCACACGCGCGCGTGCGTGCACACACACACACACACACACACACACAGAGATTGCTATCAAAATGGCCATTGGTATACTTTACTAAAGTCTAGAAAGTCAAGGAGTTAAGCACCTGCATCCCATCAACTTATTCTGTCACCCTACCCCAAGACCACTGGGCACCTGGGACTCCTGGATCCTGGATTTTGGATGCCTGCAGAATTCCTCAGGGCGACTCCCAGGGTCGAGGATTGGGAAATCTGGGCATGTGCACTTGTCCACAGGACTGTGTTCTTCCCCATCTTCTGATTGCCAAGATTTCCTACCATAACAATTCACTTTGCTTTAGAGCTAATTATGAATGTAGGTCATGTCTGTGTTGAATGTCTTTGTACTGTCCTGACATTGTGTCCGTTCACGTTTGTTGGGTAATTGAAAGGTTATAATATATGCTCTCGGAAAATGGACTGTTGGGAGAAAAAGTTAGTCTGATTGAAAGAAAGTCAGAGTCAATGGTAGATTAGAATCTCAGGGCTTCAGAACTTCCAGGTCAGTGCTCTCATTGAAACGTGAAACTTAGGAATGTCAGATGACTTGAGCAAGGTCACCCAGAGGTAGTGCCAGAGCCAGGCGTGCAGCATTAGCATCAGCTTTCCTAAGGAGTCCCATTCTTTCCAGCACCTCCCTGATCTTGTTTCCCACTGGTTCCCTGGAATTCAGCCTTCTGAGTGTAGGATCACTGACCAGAGCATCCAAATCCCCACACGGTGCTTAACACATTGGAGATATAGGATTCATCACTCAAAGAGAGGGTCTAGTGAGTGCATGATTTCTTGGTTGACCTAGGACCTTTGCACACATCTCTGTGCCTAAGTGATTACTGGCTGACTGCTGAGTTCTGTAGGTTTATGTGTACATTGTAGGCTATCTCTCCGAGAAGAGAACATTGGTAACAATAATAGCCAAGATTTATTTTTAATACTTTAGGCAGGATATCATGTGGCTACCAATCTAGGCTGATTGACATACAATTGTTGATATCCAATAAAATGGTAATTTTTTTAAATGAATCACTGATATTTGGATGAATATGTCAAAAGTCTTTACTGGACTTTTCTTGAAAAGTCCTGATTGGCATCGTTGGAAGCACAGCCCCACTGTGTGTCTTGTATAATTCAATGAATCAGGTCTTTGGACCTCTCTGTGCCTCATTTTCTAACATCTGTAAAATGCCAGTGATGACACTGTCTCCCTCAGAGTATTGAAGGAGTTTGCCTTTGTGAATAATGCCTAAGGACAATGCTAGGCACTTTCTAAACAAGAAATGAATGTTAGCAACTGTTATTAAAATATCACTTTTATGTGCTAGGTGTGTTAAATGCATTGCACACATTTGATATCATCTATGACTTTGTTAGGGAGATACTATCATTACCTTCGTTTTGCAGTTGAGTAAACTAAGGCACAGGGTGGCTACTCCACCTACCCAAGGCCATAGAGCTATTAAATCATGGGTTAGGACCGATTCCTTGTCTACCAGACTCTAGATCCTGAGCTCAAGTGCAGGTATGATGGGGAATGGATGGTGTGGTCACTAATATGAGACATGCTTGACCTTCCAAATTTCCTTTCTTTATAGAACACTCCAGAACCAGTCTGCTTCCAGGAACATCTCTGTGGATTCCAAGGTAAGTAAAGATGGTCCTTCTCTTCTCCATGACCTCCTCCTGCCTATATAGCCAGCTGACTCAGCACCCACATGTGACTCCTGTAGGCCCCCTTACAGCTGCTTCTCAGAGTTTGAATACCAGAGTTTTATTTATAGTGTGTAGACTGATGCACTCCTGCTAGGGCCATTGGGGCCAATGGATCTGAGGTATGTCTGCCCATCCGCATCCTCTTTCCCACCCATCTCATTATGTCTATGGATATTGTTAGTTCTCATGCATCTAAACTACTTTAGAATACCACAAAAAGAAAAAGGAAAAAAGGTCTTTTATATACATGCTTGTGATTTAGAAAAGAATTACCATTAAGAGTGGCAGACTCTGGAGCCAGACTGCCTGGCTTTCCATCCACACTGATAGCCTTTTTCACTCTTGTCACTGTTGTTGAAGAATGTGCCCCAGTGAATCTAGAAGTCTGACTTGCAATTCCAGTGCTCAGTCAGTATGAAACGGGAGTGGAAGGACCCAGGCCTCAGAACCAGACAGCCTGGCTTTGCCTCCCGCTTCTGATTAATAATCACACAGTCTTTGCACTTCACTTCTCCAAGCCCCAGTTTCCTCCTCTGACATGTGGACGAGTATGCCCATCTTGCTGCATTATTGGGATGTCTCAAGTTCAGATATGTAAAGGAAACTTACCCAAGCTTGACATCCAAAAAGATGGTATCTATTTTTCATATCAATCCTTGATATTTGACTGGATATGTCAAAATTCTTTGCTGGACTGAAAGTATATTGTTTTAGGTTCATACATTTTCTGAAATATTTGTATCCCCCTCTCCCAGCAGCCTGTATTCCTTGGGAAAAGATCATCTTTGGCCCAGATCCAGTCAACAAATCATAAATTCCAAACTGGGCTGGTACAAATTAAAGAGGCCTTAGTGATTCCTGTACATTTTCATGAATATTTAATCTAAACTTGTTTTTTTTTTCCATAAACCCCACCCCAAACTTTAGTAGTAAGATGATTGTAACTTTTTGAAAAGAGCCATTCACATAGGTGGGAGTTGGTTGTTTTACAGGCATATACTGTAGTGCTTAACTTCCTTATATCTGAGTTACTGCAAAAACCCTGCTTTATAGTTGTTTAAAGAGAATTATTCTGGGAAGAACTAGTTGATTTTTCTCTCTATCTCTAGACACACACACACACACACACACACACACACACACACACACACAGCCTAGTTGTCCTTTTGGTTAGGCAGCTGAAGAGTTACTATGTAAATTCTGGCAACCTTCTCCCCATCAGACAAGCAAGGGCACAGTCAATTCCTGTTTTCTTGGAACGTATACCAAATAATCAGAAACTCTGATTATTCTGCTGGAAGGCAACAGCTTGATGGAAAGATGTACCAGTTGAAAACAATTCTGATCATATTTTTGTCAGGAGAATGAGATGCCTCCAGCTGTCTGTCACTAATCATATTAGAGGTGGAAAGCAGGAATGTTTTGGCCTGCAACAGATTACTCTAATCGCATGTTGGAACGCTACTTTTACTGGCTGCTTATCCCAGAACAGTGACATTAGACGTTCCTGCTGTAACTGGTCTTGCCAGTTGGTAGTAGTCTAAAACATATGCCACATGAGCACACTTAAGGAATTTTCTAATTACAGCTCAAAGGCTTTGCTTTTATCTTTTTATGCTTATACTGCAGACTTCACTGATTGAAATGATTTCTCCCTCAGCATAATCTTATTGCCAGTAGTTACAACAGACTAGGAAGATGGTAAATGAAACCCACAATAACTGAAGAGGTGTCCGAATTCAATTAGGAGGAAGCCTGTCCCATGTGGACACAGAAGCCATATAAATCCATTTTAATTGTGAGCTGTGGTACTTATCTGGTCATGTTTATTTTGGATGCAAGTGCCAAAGCTGGATTTAGACCAGAACTCCAGATCTTTGAGCTCTAATGACTAATTTGGGTTCCCGTTGAATCCCTTTATTCATTTCTTAATTCATTCTCCTAGAATTAGAGTTGCTTGGTTGCAATCATTTCATAAATTTCTTGTAAATCAAAACAAATATACATAGATTTTTTTCCCCTGATGGTGCACACATATTGCCCTGATCTTAAAGAACTGTTCTTGGTATCAAAATAATAATAACAGTTTCAACAACAAAAATAACCTTTTGCAAGGTACTATAGTGGAAAACAGAGTAAGGCCCCAGGAGACAGAATTTTGAATCTCAGCTCAACTTCTCATAGTTGCGGGACCTTGGTCAAGATTCTTTTCTTCTCTCTGCCCCAGTTTCTTCATGTAAAATGGGATGAATGGTAGTACCTACTTCACTGAGTTGTTTTGAGGACTAAATAAGCTAATATATGTAAAATATGAAATGTGCATTTATATGTGGAAGATGCCTGGTGCAGTAATGAATGCTAGTCATTAGGTTTGTTATCAATAAGACGGTGGTAGACCAATAAGCAGATTTTGCTGGTACCACAATATTCTCATTTAAATATGTCCTGTTTCTGCATTCCATTTGGAGAACATTAATGATGATAATGAAAACACTGGAGACTCTGAATTTGGAATTAATCTCTATTATTTGTATTGTACCCTTAATTTGGCTACAGAATTAGCATTTTTTGGCTTTCCAGCCTTGATCAGTGGTAACCTGAATCCCTTTTGATGCAAAATTGCTTTAAAATTGGAAAGAACATTTTATTCTGTCAGCATACATAACATTGGCCTTTGGTAAAAAGAAAAGTGTGATTATAATATGTAAAACAGTGTGTGTGTGTGTGTGTGTGTGTGTGTGTGCGTGTGTGTGCATGTGTGTTTGTGTTTGTGTGTGAGAGAGAGAGAGAGATAAAGAAAGAGAGAGGAAAAAGAATAGGGGAGATATTTGGGGGAAGAATCAGCTCTGATAAATGCATTGGAATTTTTCAAGCTATTTTAACAGTAAAATGTGTTTATTGTCATGTATGAGCTAAAGTCTACAAAAAGATAAGTCTGGTAACTTAATGATCTTTCTCCATGGCTACATAAGAAAGAGTATTGAGTAAATTGATTGCCAAAAGATGCATTGCAATTATTTTCCCTTAGTTTTTTTTTTTTTTTTTTTAAAAAAAACTACAGGAGCTGTTCAGGTATACATGTGTGTACCTGTCTATCTGTTCTAGAGAAATGTATATCCATGTGCATCCAGTGATGGATGAAGTGTAATTATATGTTGAAATATTATAAAACAATGAAAAAATTAACCAGAGTATATACAATTATATGGGCATGTTACTACAGATGTAATGTTGAAAAAAGACACCAAAGAACAATACATAGCAAACTTATTACACTTTAAAAAAATATGAAAATAGACAAAACTAAATTTGTTGCTAAGGTACATATACAAAGTGGCTAAAACTATAAAGAAAAGCAAGAAACTTATTACTGAAAAATCAGGTATGAGGATAGTGGTTACCTCTCAAGGAGGGAGGAGAAAGGACCTGAAGGTTAACTGGATATGAAAATTCTACATTTTTATTTTAACAAATTTTTACAAACTAGCAGAGTCTTTTCTGCAAAGAATTTTCAGAAACTAAAGATAATTTTAACATTATAAGCAACAAGACAATGTCAAACTTTGAATTGTCAAACTCTGTCATTCACTTTATGAGGTAGTGATGGTGACTTATAGATCACATCTGGAAAGAACTGATCACCAAAATTCTGAATTATCTGGGAAACATACAGATTTATATCTACCATGGTTAATCATAAACCTGTACATATGTGCCTTGATATATCATGACTACAAACTTGACAATATTGTCATTCTGCTTACCTTTTTTTGTTCATGGCTTATAAAATACAATGTGTTAATACAACAGTACATGTATATGAATTGTAAACAAGCAACCAAATATATATTGGGGATACATGTTCAAAACATGTGATAAAATATCTTGGATACCACTACTGCATAGCTCAAATGTATATCATAGTTGTGGGATATACTGTCACTACCAGTCGTTAAAATGTATAGAAGATGGAAACTTGCCATCTATGTTAAAGGGAGACACATCTCAGCCCTAATTTTTTTTGTTGTTGGCAAACCTCAATACTGAGGCATTACTTTATATATTTTATTGCATTAAAGCTTTTGCAGAGCCATTAGGTTTGGGTTGCAGTAGAAAAGACAGAAGGAGAATCTCAATCTCTCTTCTCTCTCTCTCTCTCTCTCTCTCTCTCTCTCTCTCTCACACACACACACACACACACACACACACACACACACATACACAGAATAGCTTTTTTGTTTGTTTGTTTGTTTCTGTTTTGCTTATATTCCCTGTAAGATTCTTTTTAACTGTTGGGAAAAAAATATTGAATACCCTCAGATAGGTTTTCATGAGGCAAGAATACTGGAAAGTATCAGGTGGCACATGTATCATGGCTTGTGCCATCTGCAAGCATCCAGACTTCAGTACATAGGCCTCTCTGAGCCTCCATTGCCTTCTGTCTATCCTGCAGGTGATATCAGCAACCTTTCCCCAACTCTTTTTTTCTGTTTTCTTTTTTTGGTACTAGGATTGAACCCAGGGTACTCAACCACTGAGCCACATCCTCAGCTCTATTTTGTATTTTTTTTAGAGACAGGGTGTCACTGAGTTGCTTAGTGCCTCACTTTTGCCGATCCTGGTTGAACTCACAATCCTCCTGCCTCAGCCTCCCGGGCCACTGGGATTACTGGCATGTGCCACCATGCCCCGCTTTCCCCAACTCTTATGGGGCCATCTATGTGAAAGTATCTGTAAAATGTTGCATTTCCTACAAATATAAAATATCATGATGATCCTGTTCCTTCTATTTCTTGTTTAACACAATATAACTTTTTATGAAGTTCTGATGTCCTTAACCTGCAAAGTTCTTTTGATTTGAAGATACAGAAAATGACTGTCTGGTTTAAATTTTAAAAGTAGTTATTTAAATTTTTTTACTCGAAAGATCCTGGGGTGTCTCAGAAATGATGAATGGTTGAATCAAACCAAATCACATGTAGGACATGGGAAGCTCAAGGGACCTCAGCATTGGACTTTATGGTTCTTTTCTCTTAAGATATTGCTATTGTTGTGATTGAGCAGTAATGACTGCTCAAGAGAGAATTTCATTGGTCCATCCCAGGTCAATTGATCACCTTTTGAGGGGATGATGTCATGTATGACAGACATGATTCCAGGGAGTTCCAGCCCTGCATATCTGGGACAATTCAGAGAATAAGGGATGCCTCTGAGTATCTGCTTACAACTGGTATAAATGTTTCAGTAGCTGTTACAGACCCAACTTTCTTTAAGGAACTGTTCTAATAAAAAATTAATCAAAGAAATATAAATACAAAGGTGAGGGTTTTCTTCGGTAAATGCCAGCATCACCTGCTTATGTTCATCTTGTGGAGTGGGGGGCCAGCAGGGACGGGGACACCGGACTTGATGTCACTTTCATTAATTGCTAAAAAATTCTTTGAAGGTCCCATGAAGCATCCTGTGCTTTGGCTCTTTTTCTGAAGTTTGGCTTTACTTTCACCTTTAATGACTGTTTTACCTCTTTTAGGAAGAAGGCATTAAATCAGTTTTAGCATTACTAATGTTGATACTCTCTCCACTAACAGCTTAACTTGCCTTAAAATTTTATGCCAGTAGAGAAGATAAGAGAGTTACACAGAGTCTGCATACCACAGACAAGTCGTCATTGCCATTAAAAGTCCTCGAGGTTTTTTTTCTTATAAACCTATTATATTTGAATATATCATAACCATTCCTAAAAAAATGCATATAGCATTTCTCATGTGAAATGGGTATCCAATAAGTAGCATTTGTTCTACCAGGGTCTGAACAATTACTTGTAATATTCCCAGAATGGAAATAATGAAAATGTTCATATGTCTGACAAATGACAAACTTCCAAAACAAGTTGAACAAGTCAAATATGTCCTAAATATTGAGTATCCTAAACTGTCTCTTTGGAGTGTTCATTGTAAGCTATAAAAAGTGCTGCAGATTTTTTGTTTTTCAAGCACAAATATGTCTGAAATAAACAAACTTCATATTGTTCACATTTGCTTTCTGTATAAAGAAATTTTTTTTTCTTAGAGAAGCCATGCCATTGAAGAGACAGATACAGTGATAACAATCATTATTTACTTACCTTTCATTTTCCAAAACGTGGAGTTATAATGTAATGTATAGTGCATACTTTTTAACCAGCTTTCAATACATTATCAATCCAATTCTCACACTGGTTATAATAATAAATTATTATTTGTCAGATTTTAAGTACTGACTCATGAACTTCTATTGGTGGCTATTGTCCAAAGGTTTGCAGGTGTCCTGATTAATGCTTTGAAAGACCAGCATTAACAATAAATCATACTTTTTCTGTAGTGGAATGGAAAGGATTTTGCATTCTGGGTTCTCTAAGCTTTGATATTTGGGAGTTACTTAAAGTAAAGGGGTAAAGCATTCTCAGGCTTTAACCCTTGAACTTTAGGTCAGCCATAGTCAATAGCAAAAGCATCTTGATAGCTTTGTTCTCCTAACCCTGAGATTTCTTGACTATGGGAACTGACAGAGTGCCAAGTAAAGGCCTAATTGCATTCCTTGTTACTGAGAAAAAAAGCTCAAAGGAATTTTCCTTTTTTCAAAGGGATACCTGAGCATTAACATTTTTGGAGGATAGCAAAATTGTTTATAAGACTTGCAAACCTTTCTGAATAGCTTGAAGAGAGGTCTGGAAGCCAGATAAGAGGCATGTGTGGCTTACTTAGAGCAGTAAAGGGTTGGGGAGTGAGTTAAAGGGTAGGAATTGACTCTGATCAACAGGCTGATGATCTTCTTCCTTCTCTGTGGTCTGTTCATACTCAGCTAACTGACTGTGCGTCAGTTCTGTTCACCAGTATTCCCAGTGTCATGCCAAGTGTGTGATACTGGTATGTGGGAGATGTTCACTTAGTATTTGTTGACTGCATGAAAATATTCAGGCCAATATTTCTGTGATCTGTGTGTTGGAGACTAATGTTTTGGGCTGCATCTCCTCTGAACCAGATTAACTCTAGCTAACTCTAGTGGATTGAGATCTTTAAATACATAGAGTTTATATTCTAGTGAGGGAGCCAGACAGTGAGAAATCAAGTAACCAAGTGAACAAATGCAAAATTACAGCTAGAGCTAAGAGTGGTAAAAGACCTGAATGAAGAGAGTGCTGTGATAGATACTAAGGGCTTAGAGAAACCAGACCCTTGGATCAACCTGAAAACCCGGTGTTAGAGAAGGACTTGATACAACCTTTCAGATGGCTCAGTTTACTTTAGAAGTTATGTGGTCCAGTGAAAAGTCTTATCTTGTCACACTTTTTCTTAATGCAGTGGTTTGCAGAGTTCTTACCATAACAATAACGTCAGTTTCTACCATATAGAATTTTGCTTCCAACACCTCAGTTGCCTAGTGCTTGTGCCCAGGCCAGGGGTCGTTCTTTGCCTCACTTCTCTTTTCCAAGCTGCAACTTGTCTCCCAAAGCTGGTCAGCTGCCTCCCAAATGCACACCAGAGAAAGCCAGATGACCAGAAGAGGGTAGATCAGCACAAATTTATCATCAAAGCTAAAAGAAAGAGAGCCTCAAAGTGAATGCCCTGCTGACTGTGGGTCAGGGTGTTATCTTTGTATCTCAAGGACAGAACATTTAATAAAGATTTGGGTACAAAGTACACTTCATCCTCCAAGCATGCTGAACTATGTCAACCAGAAAACTGTTCTTTAGGGTTTACAATTACTTCTCTTTCCTAAATTAAAAAATGCTAATGTGAACTGTTGACTCTCAACAATACGTTATTATCGTATATAGGGCAAAGAGTAAATAAGACACTTGCCTAATGAAATAACCATTCATTTTAACTCAGCAAGCTGGAAGTAATTTTAGCTTCCCCCACTCCCATTTTCCATGCTTCTTTGTGGAAATAGGCCAGAATCATTTTTATTCCACCATTCTTCATAACCTTATAGTATGCTTCCTGTTTATGCTTTAAGAGCTGTTTTTAAAGAGCCTTAAGGGATATCCTTTAATACTTTCTCTTTTAAAAGGATTATTCATCTACAGTACCCCCTTAGAATGTTTGAGGGTTTGGAAATATAGAAGCTTCTTAATGAGATATGGTTAATGGTCTATGCAGGGTATCACAGTGTTTACACCTGGTTTAGTTAACATAAATTGTATTTAATTAGTCATTCTCGAAAAGAAGTAGATATTTTAGAATAGATTTAGTACCTAAAAACACAGTTTGCATTTTATGTATAACAGCCATAGATACTGTGAGTAGTATTTATAGATTAAAACAACGTGTTTGCAGTAACATAAAGTCAATTCTTAGGAACTTAAGAAGTTACTTGAAGTGTCTTATTAGTACATGCAAAACATCCACAGAGAATAGAAGATCACTTTTATAAAAATTCTTCATGAACTTCAAAATGCTGAACAAATGTAAAGCAATCATGTTATTTTTGCTATTTTTACATTTGTGGCATGCAGAATTTCCTGACTGAATGACAGACCATAGCTTTTTGTTTTAATGCTGAATGTGTTCCTGTTTAGAGTGAAATTTCCCTTTTCCCATATGACCCTGTGTCAGAGGTGCCCTTCAGTTCCTTAGCTGGGTTCTTTCATGCTGCACTTGACTTTTGAACCCTTCAGACCATACTTTTGCCTCCACATGATGCTACACATGACACTTTAGAAGCAGGTATTATTGCCAGGAAGGAACCATGTCACATCTGCAGTCTATAATGACTTAAAGAGTCCACTATAGCTGTCTCCCCCAGCCCCTTGCATGCTCTAGAACAGAAGGGAGCAATACCAGTCACTGGTCTTATGTGGCACTCTGCTGTGGTCCTTTCTGACAAGTCAATATTTCCAGAGCTCCCCAGTGACACTCTTTATTCTTGCTGTTGTACTATTGTCTTGAGACTGGTACTTTTTTTTAGCTAATTGTTATTATTATCTTAATTATTCTAGCTACCTGAGGTTTTTTCCTGCCCAGGCTGTGTCTTGGTGGATCTCTTTATTCTTCCTGATCCCCCAACACCAGATTCCCCGTGTGTTACTCTTTTTGTCCCCACTACTACAAGGTACAAGAAAGCATGTGCTAGTAATATTCCCTGCTCGGGTTCTCATTCTTCTCCCTGGGGTGAGGCTGCTCTTTCCCGAAGCACTCCAGAGGTGCCAGCTGTGCCTTTGTTCCACATTCATCTCAGAAGGCTCCCCTGGAGTGGGTGCAGTGGGAGGCACGGCCCTTTATCCTTGGAGTGCTCCTCCAGGGAAGTGCTGCATTGTCCCCCTCGAGGACCCAGCCATGGGAAACAGACTCCCTGACAGTCACCCTGGGTTACACAAATATTACTTCCATTTGGCTTGACCTTTCATTGTGCTAAAAAATGACTGAACATACTTAAATCTTGTACAGAATTTTTCTGGAAACAAAAATAAATGGGGTTCTTGCAAGATGCCACACTCGAACTTTTGCCCTTGCTCTTCCCTTTTTGAGTCATTATGTTCAGTTCAAGGTTTCCTTTTATCGTGTATTTTCTTGTTGTAAGAAATAGATAATTTCTCTACTGATAGAATTATGAATCACAGAAGCGACATGATTACTAGAGATATGGACACTTCATGTGGCCCTAAAGTGTTTAGCTCTGGGAATAGAGTCTTGCTGACATTTCTTAAGTGCTCACATGTGCACTTACGTGTCACTGGAAGACTGATTCTGTGACTGCTCTAATGCAATGGCCCAGCTTATCTCACAGCAGCCCTGCAAAGAGGTGGTGTCATCACCCACCCATGTATTTTAGAGACACAGATGCAAAGGGAGAGTGAAGTTAAGCAACTGGCCCAAACTCACATGAACTGTGGGCAGGACCAGGCTTCAGAACCATGGAACAACTAAACTGCCCAAATGACTTAGTTTTCTAAATATAGCGCCTGGAATCCTTGGTTTTCTCATCTCTGAAATGGAATAGTAATACCTACTTTGCTAAACTGTGAGGATCAAATAAAAATAATTATTTGAAAGGGCTCAGTAATTTGTAAACTGCCAAAATATGAGGTTTATGTCTGGGCTCAATGTTTAAGATATGTTCTGTTAGTCAGGTGAGTCTCATTGAGTCTGACCCTTGCTGTTTGGATGTACTGGTAGTTCAGGTGAAAACCTGTTTTTTTGTGTTTTTTTTTCCTTCTTGAAGCTGTCCAGAAATCATGGAAAACATATGGTTTCACAATGAAAATGATCTTTTTCTTTAACAATGAGAATGATCATTTTCTTCCAAAATGGTGGCATTTAGAAGCAGTTAGAGCACAAGCAACAATTACCAGAAAATTTTTCACATACCTAATAAGTTCAGTGTCATTGTTTCCCTGTAACCCAAACCCTCATCAGTGTAGCACTTAACACCTCTCTTTTTCTTCTAAATTGTGCTCCATCAATTTTCTTCCAAGTATCTGTTTCCCACATACTGTGGGCTTGTCAGTAACTGTCCTCAGTGTGGAACTGTGTCCCCTGCCAGCATGGGGCCCTGAAACAGAAGATATATTGATTGGACCAGGGCTAGGCCAATCAATGGAAAAGAGCTGGAAAACAAACTCAAAGATAAGGATTTGGAAAGGCCACAGACTAAAAAAACCCATGCTTCAAAATGTGGGACAGGAGACCAGAGCCAGCACCACAGAGAGGTCTGCTGGGTGGTGTCAGAAGAGTTCCAGGAGCTGGGAGGAAAAATGAGGAAAACTCTCCTTCCCCTCTGATGCTGGGCCTGCCTTCCCTACAGGGACTCCTCCATGTTTCCTTTTGCTTCCCGCCTCCCACAATGCTCTTCCCCGTCATGATGGGGCATCAGATCTCTCACAGTCCCTTGGGGGAAGTGAATAGCCTGGAGGAGAGCTTTTATGAATCCTAGAAATTGAGTTTTTCTGTTTTTTTTTTTTTTAATGGGACTCATATTGCATACCCAGGGTCACCCTGTTTGGCAGGTCTTCCAAGCAGGATTTGTGATCATAATGAATGATTTTTTTCCCCCTCTTCTCTTTTCTGGATAAGAACAATATCCTTGCCATTCAGTCTCCAAATATAGCAAGCAGTTATGATAGAAGAATGTCCTTATGTTAGGAAAAATGTTGGCAGTCTCAATGATGTGAAAATGTCCAATTTAGAAAACATGTTTAAAAGGAAAAGCTGTTGTTCTGTCCTTTTTTGAATCAGGTGGACTATAAAGGAATAAATAAAAAATTCAGAAAAAATGTGTGGTCTGACAGCACATTCCACTGTTTCTCTTTAGTCTTATAGGTACTTGTTGATTTTGCCTAAACTTCAGATGACATTTCTATCATTTCATTAACATGCCAGGCTGCAAACTGGTCCCCGCATCTAATTGGGAGCATAACTTGCATGCAGATTTTCCAGCTGATGCATGTAATCAGAGCACTGCAATAATGTTGCTAAGGACTAACTGCTTAGAATGTCCTAAAGAATAGTGGTGAATGTCAAAGAAGTGTACTTAGCATAGAGGAAGGAGAAATGACAGCAGGTACCCAAGAAAGAGCCCAAATGGAATATACTAGTAGTTGTCCACTCCCAGTAGATGCCTGGAACCCTATATATATTATGTCTTTTTCTGTTTACACATGCCTTTGATAAAGTTTAATTTATAAATTGAGCACTGTAAGAGATGAATAATAGCTAAAAATTTAAAAATTGACAATATGCTATAATAAAAGTTATGTGAATGTGTTCTTGCCCTCAAAATGTTTTATTGTACTGTACGCAGCCTTCTTCTTGTGATGATGTAAGTTGATAAAATGTCTACATGATGAGATGAAGGGGTGAGTGATGGAGCACAGTGATCTAGCAATAGGCTCCTTCGTAATGTCACTTGAACTCAAGCACAGCAGTACTGCAACAGTTGATCTGATAAGTGAGTGACCAGTGGTAGGGTAGCGTTTATAGCATGGATACATTGGATAAAGGGATTATTCAATCCCAGGCTAGCTGGAGCAGGACAGTGGGAAATAATGATCACACTTCTTAGAATAGCATACAATTTAAAACTTAGGAATTGTTTATTTCTGAGAATTTTCATTTAGTACTTTTGTACCTCAGTTATCCACAGGCAACTGAAACTCAGGGTAAGGGGAGGCTACTCCATGAATTAGTCACGGCGAAAGTGTATAAATAGGGAGTATCTGGTATGACATCATCTAATTGATGAAGGCATCTGTAGTTATTATTTATCAAAATAATAAGCACATCACTTAAACTTGACCAACTCAGGTGTGCCTATGCAGCTTTTCTTCATGCAGTGCTGAACTGCTCATAGCACTTAATAGGGAAGCAACTCAAGTAAATGAAATTATATGACTCCCCGTCTAGAGAGCAGTTTGACATTTTTCAAATTATTATTTCTTTTAAATAGGTCTACTGTTTTGTCACAGAAATTTTATTTGTAGGGATTCATGTTAAGGAAATAAGTACAGATATGTGTAAAGGTTTTAACCACAAAGATGTTTATTACAGCATTGTTTATAATATGGCAAGTAGGAAATTGCTTAATCAGCAATAATAGATTAAATATTTTATGTGTATTGTGTTACAGTCATACATAGAAATAATTATTTGATTACTATGGATATTATAGATAAATATTAATAGTGAAAAGATTTTTATGTTATATTGTGATAAAATGTAACAAAAACCCAAATAGGTACAATGTGATCACTTGTACATTAATGTATTAATATATTCTCAGAAAATTACCTGGAATTATAATTAAGATTTTAAAAGTGGTTCTCTGGGTGGTAAGATTATA
The DNA here is from genome assembly GCF_048772815.1 of Callospermophilus lateralis. Classification (NCBI taxonomy): domain Eukaryota; kingdom Metazoa; phylum Chordata; class Mammalia; order Rodentia; family Sciuridae; genus Callospermophilus; species Callospermophilus lateralis. The sequence goes on along the minus strand of NC_135313.1, from coordinate 34,720,229 downwards.
AGAATTTAAAATGCTCTTTCCTTTTATCTGTTTTAATTTTCTTGTTCTAAGCATATATTGCTTTCTAGGAAAAAAGGAAGGAGGGAACAAGGAGGAGGAAGAAGAAAATAATTTTTCATTGAAAAGGAGAATATGGAGCCAAATTGTATGAAAGAGACAGACTTTGGATAACAGAGCCTTCACATGATGATTTCTATCAGAATTTACTTGTAAACACATTTCACAGTTTTGAGAATAGTAACTGCTCTTTAGTACTCTTGATTTAGTTAAGGTCATTACTCTTTATCCAAATCTTCCCTGCGGAATAAAGGAGCTCAATTTATTAGGGCAGCTCTGGGGTATCTTCCTATTCTCAAATCCTAGGTCTACACTTCCCACTTCCTGGGCCTACATTTTCTTGTGTCTACACTTCCTAGGTCTATACTTTCCAGGTCTACACTTCCTAGATGAACATTTACTGGGTCTACACTTCTCAAGTCTACATTTCTTGGGTCTACACTTCCAAAGTCTACACTTCCCAGGTCTACACTTCACAAGTCTACCCAGAGAGACTGCTAAATGGGAGACTCTCTGCATTTCTCCTATTTACAAGCTGCCAAGCAATGAAAATATATGGTGAAAAATTCATTGAATTATTTGTAGTATACTAACCCACTCTGAAATATTTTACTTGATCATCTGCTTCTTTGAAGAGAGGTGTTTGCAAAGCCTAGCTTTCCATCACTTGTTGGTTACCCTAGTTTTTACCTTTGCAATGCATTTGCAAGGTCAGGGTTACACAATTGAGAACTGCACAGTGTTTGAGGGGAACTTCAGCTGTAGGTGGAAAGCAGTTGAAGCAACCTGTAAAAAGGATTCCCTCCCATCAGAAAATAAAAATTCACCCCAATTGATAAACTCTAGCAGCCTCTCAGCCTCTTTCTTTTGGATCAAGGATGCCTCTGTCCTGTCTACACCCTGGACCTGGTTTCATTCTATAAGACAGGATATCACATATTTTTCCTCATTAAATCACCTTTGGCATATGTCATGGTTGGAAAACTCATTTGCCCTACCTTTAAGAATATCATTTCAGAATGAATTCAAAATTAAATGTATAGGTAGGTAATACAGCTGGCAGGCTGACACCCTCATTCTATAGCTTCTGAATGAACATTGGTGGAAAGAGTATTACTCTACAAGTTAGAGTTCATATTTTGGTCCACTTGTTGTGGAACATTAGAGATGACTTAGCCTTTTTGGGTCTAAGTTTTCTCCCCAGTAACAGAGGGTTTAATTTGGTCATTTGCAGGCTTCCTTCCAGTTCTGAAATGGTATGACTGTCATCTACAAAGGCATTCATTGTTGCCTAATAACTCAAGACCAAAGGCAGAGGGTCATCAAACAGTCCATTCCTGTGACTCCCCTGCCACCTGACTCTCTTTGTCCAATAAACCATTCTTCTCTTGTTTATCTTTCTTTTCTTATGCCATGCTGCATAATTTCAGAGGCAATATCCTTTTGGCATTCTCTATATCCTCTAACATATGATGTATCTTTGTGAACTAGTGAAAAATTCTTTAAAGCAGCTACTTCCATTATTCTCCAATTTTTAAAACTATCCCCTGGGCACTAAATGTCAATTTAAAGATTCCTACATTTGTTACCATTTCTAACCTAACCAATAGAAGTCTGAGGCATAATTTGAAACAGAACGATTTCTGCCTGGAGACAGTAGGCTCATAAATATGTAGTTTGACTTATTCCTATCATTCAAGAAGAAATTAGGATTTTTAAAAACATTTTTAGCAATATTTTATTCAGTATCTAAATTGAATATGCAAAATTGGGCTGCTGTACATGCTTGCAGATCCTGCATTTTTAATTGTAGATACATTAGTTTTTAATTGAGTAATAATTACAAGTGAAGCTACTGTAAAATGGAAGTCAGGTTATTGACTAATGAAAGATTTTACAAAATCAAATTCGTTTGTGTTTTAACTTGCTTTTTAATTTTATAGACTTAAAATATGTTGTTCCTCCTTTGCATATATCAAGTATCTGCCCTTTTTTTGTAGTAAGCACAGAAAACCCAACCTAAGCAGGCCACAGAAGAAACTACCGATTTCCCAACCATTACCCATTCTTTCCCTCTTCCCTAGTAACACACCTTGATTTTAGTCAAAGGAGTGATGTGCCTAGCTAAAAGACAGCACTTCCTTGCTTTCCTTACAGTTAGGAGACAACAGAACAATCATTAGATGAAACTTGTAGAAAACCTCTTCGGTGGGAAGTGACTGGGTTGCATACTTCTTGATTTGCTCCTTTTTGGCTCCTTTCTGAGCTCCACCGGGTCGCAAGAAGGCAACCTGAGTTGCAGCGTCTGCTTCATTCAATCCCGAAAAGAAAAAGTCCAGTTTCCTAATAACTTAAGCAGAGCCCTAAATGTGGTTGTCTTTGGCCTGATTGTCCATTTGGGGTTGCAGTAAACTCACGTTGATGGAATGATGTGCTGATGCATCATTTTGCATCAGATAAACCACCCCAGGCCCCTGAGAGGAAGTAGCTTCAGTGGGTCTCCCAAACAAAGTGAACTTCTCTGGCTTAGAGAAGTGGGAGTGGATGGATTTGGGATGATCACGCCACAAATATCCACCCCACCAAATTTTCAGTTTCTTTTGAGTTATTATAGTGCCTAGCAAGCTAGTAAACTGAATGCTTTGCAAAATTACGTCAACAGTGGTTTGGCCATTGGATTCATTTATGGTAAAAGAAATTGAAGGCAAAGCCACACCATTAATCCAGATAAGATATCAAAATGTATTTTAGTTTTCCAGAGTAATGTCTTACAATAAGCCATGTAATTTCCCTTTCTCATCAACACTCTGTATATGGCCCTCTGAAAGGGTTGAATAAAGAGCTAGCAAAAAAAAAAAAAAAAATGTTTTTAAACCCACAACAACCGTTTTCCAATATAGCTTGCTGATGTAGCAGAGGACATTGTTTCTGAACATAAAGTTGTATAACATGTTAGAGCTAAATGAAATTTAAAACAACTTGTGACAAACCCTGAAAAAGTACTGCTTTAAAATAGTAATGTCAGCAGGCTATTATGCAACCATAATACTAGTAGTGTTTTGAGTTTAGATGGAGGAGTAATAGGGCAATGACTATTGTGTTTTCTTTGATATGAATTATCATGTAAAAGTGACTTGGAAGTGACTGCTGCAGGTCCACATTGGGACATGGTAACCAACAACACAGATGATCATGGCCACAATTCTGAAAGTGTTCACATGGCCCTCAATTAGCTCTGGGCAAGGCAGCTTCCTGCAGAAGCCTGCATTGATTTTTCAGAATGCTTCCTAGCATTTCAGCAGACCAATTGTGTCGATCCTTTGAAGCCACGGGGAACATCCTTACAGGATGAACTGTGGGAAATATTCCTGCACTGGCCAGAGACTGGCTCTCTGGGCTGAAGAACTGGTGGAGTGAGACTGAAGTGTAGTGACAGAATGTGGGCTCAATAGGGAGAATGGCCTCGGTTGGACGCTGGTACCTCCACATGCACTAGAATATCATTTAAGCTCTCTGAGCCTCACCTTTCTCATTTGTAAAATGGAGGCATGTGATAATCTAATGCAGGCATGTGAAGCATCTCACCCAGTGCTTCTGACCTGTCCTGAGTGTTCAGTGCCTGTCAACCATATTGTCTCATGGCTGACCCTAGAAAAGGAATGTTGACTCTTCCACTCTTTCCCCCTGAGTTTCATTAAGGAAAAAAGGAAGAAACTGGGTGTGGAGAAGTTGAGTTTGGGTTGGCCTCAGCTCTAACAGTGCTTTTACTTTTCTATGTGGAAAAATGGAGTCAATATTGGAATGTCATAGGTGCTTTCAGCTGCATTGGGTCCTGTCCTTACTTTGAGTACAAGTCTGCTTAATGTAGCTTCCTTCTAGAAGAATGCCATTCACTTGCTACTGGAGAAGAATACCAAGAAGTTAGCAAAGCCCCAGGCCTGCAGATGGTACCATGTGAAAGACTGGTAGACACTCTTGTTCTTTTAGGCCTGTGAGAAAGAGTATCACCACATCTCAGAACATCCATACCCAAGGACCCATAACTCTTTAGTTTACAGAGGAGGAAACTGAGCCCTAAAAAAGGAAAGGTGACACAAAGACCACATCAAGAGTCAATGTCAGGGCTTGGGTTGTGGCTCAGTGGTAGAGCACTTGCCTAGCATGTGTAGGCACTGGGTTCAATTCTCAGCACCACATAAACATAAATGAAGGCCCAACAACAACTAATAAAATTAAAAAAAAAAGAAAAGTCAATGACAGAAACTAAACCCAAGTTTCCTGATGCCCAAGTCTGGGGAAATAAGTATTCTAGCCACCAGCTGACAATGCATATTTTCCAAATCTCTTTTTTTCTGGTCTTCTATTAATTGCCAGTCTCATTCAACCACTGAAGGACAGGAATTCCCTCCTTTCGGCAAACTGATTTCTTAAAAGCCACCTCCCACTTCCCCAACTGTCAGTATCTCTCAGTCTTCCTACTGAGGCCACTCAGTTTCTCAGGAATGAAGACCGTTATCTCCTGCCTTGGGGTCTAAAAGGGGCCCCTGCCTTTGGCTGTGAATGGAGAAGGGCTGAAGGCCTCAGTCTTCATATCTAGATTTGCTCCCAAGCGCTTGTATTGAAGATGACTCAGTGTGCCCTGCATGGTGCCTGGAGTCCTTCACTTCAGGTTTGATTTTTCCAGAGAATAAACTACCTGTGTCCCACAGTGGTGGGGACAGATTGTTGCCAGGCCATTCTATCATCCTTCTGAGCTTTACCAGGGCTCCTTGGGGTCCACATGACTGCCTGCTCTTTTGTACTCTTGTCCTTGGGCTCTTAAGTCTCAGTGTGCCCTGTTGAATCAAGTTACCACTCCTCTGTCTGCTTTCCAGCTTCTAGAATGGTTATGTCAGGTCTCGGCCATATTTGTCTCCTCTCCTAGTTTTTCTTCTTGGGGCTTATTATACCTTTTATATTTTCACCATCCTAGTGGGATTTGGAAGGAAGCAGAGATTAGCTCATTAGTGTTAATTCCCCTTCCTTCCTCCATAGAGATGGTAATAGCCATTTTTAGAGTATATTGTCTAAAAATTCATCTCCATTAAAACAGGTTTTAATGTGATTGACCAGAGCTGAGTGCAGTTAAATTTTTTTTTCTTTTTTTTAAATGTTGAGGATCTTGGCCTTCAGCAGTACAGAGAATGGGTAAAGGAAATCGCAGTTCTCATGTGTGAGGAGTTACCATCCGTGAAGATCACACCATATGTTCAGTCACTGCCAAGAACCTTCTGAAAAACGAATCTTCTCAGGTTTTGTGTTATCACCAAAAATTAACCTCACAGCATGGTTCACAATCATGTTTATGAAAGTGTTTTAAAAATGAAGTGCAGCATTCTGCAAACCGTGGGTGGGAATCGGTGAGAGCTCTGGGGAGAGTCAGAGCTGAGGATTCCTTCTGGAGCTGAGCACTTGCCGGGAGGGAGTGCCAAACATCTCTGTCAGTGTTTATGTTTTTAGATGCATTCCAGCGACACAAAGCTTCCCTCCAAGTGTGTACACACGGGGAATGCAGAGGAATAAATGTTTGTTAAGTGAATAAACTTAATGTATGGTAGATTTTGTGCCTACACCAACATGTTTGCAGCAAAAACATCTGAAGTCGAGACACTTTTCAAAACCCTAGGAAATTAGAATTAAATGAACAGCACATATTTTATTTCGCCAAAGACTAAAATTTTCCAGGAAAATATAAATATACTACCTTGTCAGTAACTTTTCTCTAACACCTGATATATTTTAGTTAATACCACATTATTCTTGGTGTTCTGACACACATAATTGTAGCCAAAGGGATTCATCTAATATAGTATTCGGAATTGATGGCTGATTTACGTAGCCTTAAACTGTGAAGGATGGGGCAATAAAATCTTCGTATTCACTCCTCCCTCCCAATAGCAAGGGTTTATTGATTGAGTTTTTCTTTTTGATACAACTATAGTTCAGCCTTGTGAAAACAGAAGGAACAATCATGTAGAGTTTAATATAAGGTGGTTTTGTGTGGACTGCTTTATTCAGGAAGTGTTAGATTCTAGAACTATCTGAAGGCTTTGGTTATGAATCCCCTGCCCCTTGATATCATTCTTTGAGGATGGAAGCCCCATGTTCCATTTCATTCTCTCATATTGGTCTGGTTCACCGTTGTTCAGGCCTACAGATGGTTGCCTTCTATTCCCTTTAGTGGGTCCTGAGCATGTCCTTATAGCTCTTCTCCAGTTTCTGTGGCCAACTTTCTAGCTTGGGTAATTCCCCTTTTCAGGGCACATCGTAGTTTCACATTAATGTGCATGAAGAAATAACCAGAGTCTGATTTTTTTCTTTTTCTTTTTTTGCATCCCACCTCTTGCTTTTCCTAACACAGGGCAGGACCAGATGACAGTGCCTCTTGTTTTACAACCAGAAGAGGTGCTTGCTGCATTTGTGCTCTGTTTGTTTTCTTATGTGAGCGAAACTGACAATTTAAGGACCATAGAAAAAAGGCATATACTTAAAGACATAAAATGAATTTTTGCAAGCTCTATATAAAACATAAAGCATTTTGATTTTGAGGCCACTGTATAACCAGCAAAAGTTTAAAAAAAATTAAAAACCAACAGCATTATTTTTCTTTCTCTTTTAAACATTATCCCAGATAACTGGCTTAACTAGTTTTCCTCCCACTCTATATCGATCAGTCGCTCTGGCTTTGTGCAGAGGCAGCTCAGAATGCTCTTGTAAATCTGATGCTTTTTTTTTTTTTTTAAACCCCTGATTTTAAAATAGGGGGCCTTCAGACTCTGTTCCCGAAGGCTCTTTTCCTCCCACTCCCTTGGAGAGGAAAGCATTCATAATTTCTCCCCTTCTCTTTTGATTATAGGAAAAATCAGGTTCGGGGGTAACTGAGTGCCTGGCACACCTCAGTTTAGGGTTTGGTTCCCCAGACAATTGCTGTCTTGTTCCTCAGCTTCCAAGGCCAGGGGAACAGAGAGGGTGAAAGGGTAATGAATTCTTCTAGGTGGTGATAAGAGCTACATTCCAAGAGGATTAACAGCACAAAAACCTTCATGTGCAGGGGGAAAAAAATGAGAAAATGGGGGAGGGGAGCACCCACATGGACACAAATAGCCACAAAGGGGAACTTTTTCAGGTGTCCTCAAAGCCACATCTAGTTTCAACTACTCTGGCAAGAGCATCTACATGCTGTGCATGACAGGAACGTCTTTAAAGGCTTGGAGCACTTTTGCTGCTGTTCCAAGGAGGGTGCCCTGTGTGGTTTCCTTTGCTCTGCCACAGGATTACAGCTGGCCCCTGTCAACTACCTCCTTCATCAAAGCACAGAAAAATTTCCAAATACCTTGATTTTTAGACTTTCCAACCTAAAAAGCAAAGAAAAGGGAATGACAAAGTGTCCATGTAATCTGTTAACCACATCTGAGAAGGGTTCTGGAAATGGAAATTTGGCCCCGTTTAAACTTTCCTAAAACAGCATGATCACAGCATTGAAATTGGGGATCTTGATTGTGCAACTCAAGAGGAGGTCCCTTGTCTGTGTTTTGACGGAAGTATTTGGTGAAATTTAAAGGCAGTATCATTGCCATCTGCTAATCAAGGTGCAGACCCAACCCACACACATCTGCTCCCTATCCTCACTGTCTGTTAGGAAAATAAGCCTCTCGTTTCTTGTTTTAGTTTTTCCCTAAGTCACTAACCCTAAAGCGGAAAACAAGAGCAAGTAGATGTGGCCCCAGGATGTTTTCACCCCCTTGTAGCATCTTCTACCCACAATAGCTGTAACACCTCAAGTTTTCAAACTTTGTCTAACTGCCCTTGTCTTCCTGCCTTCTACTTTTCAGAAAGAGTCTTATTTTAGCTTACCCCCCCAAAGGAAAAATCTAAAGGTATTTGCTATTCAGACCCATTGTCCTTTAGAAATAAAATTCAAGTACTGTGCGATGGCCTAAAATAGAAATGTGTCCCACTATTGTAGGAAACTACAGCTTTTTACATTTTCTTGGCAGAACTCAGGTCCTCTCTTTAGGGAGAAGAGAACATTCCACAAATATCGAACTGTGCCTTTGGTAAAGATGCCCGATCCATATTTTGCATGTGGTGTCCCTTGGAAATGTACCCTCTTGATGTTTAAATAAGTTAAACATTTGCCGAGTGAGTTTGTTTGTGAGAGGATTCAGTTCAGGAAGGCATGTTAGAGCAAACCTTAAGCTTTGCTAACCATGTGTAATTATCTGCCTGTGTCCATAATTTTAACAATGTGAATCATTAGCTCAGACTCTGCCTGTCTTTTATCCCAAAGAGGGAAATTCTTGGCTAAGACCAAGAATTTTAGTGAAAGCTCTTTGTTCTTGGTAGAAAAGGATCATGTTTCTTACCTTTTCACAATGATGCGATAAACAATCCTAGAAGTGAGGCCTTAGGTCTTAGGTCATGTGACTTATACCTTGTAAAGAATTCCAAGATCTGCTGGACTATCTTGCCTACCTGCTTAATTCTCATGCATTTGAGTTCCTCAACATCAGAGAGGCTAGTTATTGCCAAGGATTCTTGTTGCTGTCCTTTTTTCCCATTTGGGGGGACAATTTATAGAAAATATAAGTAACTTTTAACTGCCTATAGATGTATTTTAAAGTGCTTTCTGAGGTTCACAAGAAAGAACTTTTCAGTTGAAGAGAAAACAGCCATTAGTGTGTTAGTTATTGGCTGTGACTGAACAAACCAGATTTTAGCAACAAAGGCAATACCTTTGACGCCTTGCCAGGGTTGTGTTTTGTAGCTAAACATGACATTTAGGAAATGTCAACTATGAATGACTTAAAAAAAAAAAAAAAAAAACTGTGGTGAGGTACAGTTGGATATACATACAATCTCCGACTTACAAGAACTTGACAAACAAGTTTCCCGTGGACATTAAAGGCCACCCTTCCTCCATCTCTCCCTCTGAGGCATCCTTTTCACTTTCCTCCTTCACCTTTCACTCTTCAATGCCAGAGCTCCTTCAGCACTGCTGTGGAAACTCCCCGTGGAAAAACTTGTCTCTTCTAGGAAAACTGGTTTCTAAATCAAAGAAGAAGTTTTGCAAAGTAGACATAGCTTGCGGGTCTGACCCCAGACATAGTTCCTGGGCAGGACCAGATGGGTTTCCCAATATTTTTTCTAGCATGGCGTGATTACATTTTAACTTTATTTACTTTGACTGATTTGGACTTCTGAGAATCCGTTTTAAAAATCCATGAATCCATGAAAGGACTAAGGAAACTCCCTCCATTCATTGATATGTTCACATGAATGAGGTAAAGCTAGTGACACCACACACACACACACACACACACAAACCTCATGTGTGCTCCGTGATTTATATTTCATTATTTACAAAAGGTTTCCACACACACATGTGGTCTTGACAGCTTCTTTACAAAAGGTAAAGTTGCGACTCAGATAACTTGAAATATTTGAGCTGCTGAAAGCAGGACTACAGGTTACAAACTTTAAATTCTGAATTGAGTTCTCTTTTCATTCCATGTTTTATTGTGTGTTCCACTGTACCTTTTTTAACAGTGAAGCAAGCACATTTTGAGGTGATTGGAAAATAGGATATAATTCAAAGACTCTCAAAACCATCTTCGACCTTAATATTTGTCTAATGTGGAAGATCCTTATACCTGGAAGGTGAAAATTAGATGACTGAGTGTTGTAAGGAAATAAAGAAGTTGTTTCTTTACTTTCAATTCTTTAAGGAATGAGATTATTGTATGAACCTATAAAATACAGTTAAAACCAGAACGTTGAGATTTTACAACTTGACTGAGAAATATCTATGTACTGATAAATTAAGTAATTAATAAAAATTAGAAACTATATTCCTATTTATGGGCCTAAGCTGAACTTATATTTGTGAATTTGAATTACTTACTCAGTCCACGCTTGGTCAGTGGGTGTTTGTATCTACAAAGTTTGTTGGAATTTTATACCAGAAAGCCAGGCTCTTTAAATATTTTCATGCGATAACCTTTCTGATCAAGGCCTAGATAACACATTCTAAAAATGATAAACATGCATAAAAGCACAATATACAGACCTATTTATAGTAATAAATGGCTCTAAACAGATTGGCTCACTGGCAGTGAACATACAATGGGAACATCATAAGAGATGAACTAGTACCATTTTCCAAGATAGAAAATTCTCACATTTTACATAAAGCCAGAAGTATAAAAATGGTTCCAAGAAAAAACATGTGTTAAGAATTATAAGTGTTTAGCTTAGAAGGAGGGGAAAATGGGTTATCACAAACATTGCTTTTTTTTTTTCCTACCAAAGTATAGAAACAGTTTCCATTCTCTGACTCCATGATGTCATGCTCCGAATACGACAGTGAAAGAAATGGAATTATGCAAATGAATACAAATTCAGCTGCTTTAATAGGAAGTGAAAATCTGAAGATGGCTTGGCAAATAACTTAGAAAGCTTTAAGCATCAAGGAATTATTATTTTTCTAGGATCTAGGTGAAGTATGTTGCTGATTAAAACTATAACATTACCATCTGATTCACAGGTATTGAAATCTGTTCATTTCTCCTTTATTTCTGCACCATGTGTTTTTGGACATGTGTTTACCCTTCCAATCTGCCTCTCTCAGAGAGGCCACTGCATTCCTGATGGTCCTTTCATTGGCTTGTCGATAGGATTATGCTTTGGATTTTGCTGTAGTCTTTAGCATATCTGGCTAAGTGAGCTACTGAGAAATAAAGCCAAGCCCAAAATGTCATTAAAAGGCTTCCCAGCTATCTGAACATTGGCAGGAATTTGGAGGCTCTGACTCTCAGCTCACCTGTCACTTTCTTTGGAGAGAGGTAGTTATTACAAAGACCATTGATTTCTGCCTTTTGAAAAACCTGGAGAGGAAAAAGCAACTGTATAACTTATGTGATTTCTTTTATTATTAAATGCCTCTTTTCATAGTTTAAACAGGATTTGAAAAGCCAACCCAGACCAATTACTTTTTCCATACTTTAATACATCTTGGCTAACTTTTAAAGCACAGGCTGCGTTTTATATAATGAGAACAGAGAAATTTTATTCTTATTTCACATGAAATGACAAGTACCATGACTTGGTTTAGATCAAATTACATTCGAGTAGCCCATCAATGTTACCTGTGAAATAGCACCAGATTTTGAAATCTCTGCAGTTAATTTTAGAGCATCAGTATGTACATGTATAGGACCAGTACCTGTCTCAGAGTACATTGGAGACGTTACCTTTGAGAGATGACAAGGATAATCAGTTTGACTTCATAGCAGAAGGCACCCAAGCACACACAGTTGCTTAACCACCGAGACAAGGAAACTGCCCTGAAGTCAAGCAGCTCATGTTCTGTCACTTGCCAAACACTCCTGCTACAAAGTCATGTTCTGAAATTTTCATCAACCAACTAGATGAATAAACTATGTGGTTTGGATTAAATAATATCTGCCTAAAAGGAAAGAAGTGAAGATAGCCAGAAAGCCAGATGGCAGATGTATTTTCTGCAGAACTCTATTTGGAAAGTGAGCTTTATGCAATTTGGAGGCGTTTCTTACCATCTTCGGAGACCATTTTCAGAATAAGTCATTGAGGAATCTAGCACACAGCTTTCAAAAAATGAATGGCACAGATGTAGGCACATCACATAATCTGTGCACAGAACTATAGCTACCTGGTGAAAATGCTTGAATGTCTGTTTCTCCCAGCATTGTTATGACCTCTTCCTCTATCCCATCTCTTTCATCATTCATTTGATTGAATTTATTTGACTGCATTATCCTAGAGCTAAACTTCATAGCCAAGAATACTGTGGAGTTCACACACAGGAAAGATCTGGCTGAAAAGTTACATGAACTAATTATCGCTCTTTATCTCGTGGTTGATTAGATTGTTCACTCATATGCAGAAAACCAGCAACTGTCCACTACATACACACAAAGATAATTTCCTTTGTTTTCAAGGAAAAGCATCATTCTAAAATGAGTCTTGCAGCAAACTTAGTGGTAGTCTGGGCTCTTAAAGATTTAGCCTGTCTTCCATATTGAACACATTCTTTGAGGGTATAGGGTGAGCCCTAAGCTTTTAAATAGAAGCAAAGAAACATCAACTCACACTGGGGCTACTTATACAGCAAATCAGGATAAAGGTGAAACTTGAAGAAATCAATTATGGCTGCCCATTTTCCAAGTGGTTGGATCATCTCTATAGTATTTGATTTTATCTTTTTCTTTATATCTTAACTGGTCTTCAAGGCTTGATCATATTCCTTCTACCTGACTTTATTCTCCATGCTCACCTTTGTTATGCTAGTCAGACCCTAAGAGTTTCCTTCCAGACTCTTCTGAGTCATTCTAACCCAAACCAAATATTTTCCCACCCAGTATGCATCTTAATGGCATGATTTTGTTTATATATAACACTCTCTGTGGTTCTATATTTTGTTCTACTGCAAATCAAATCCAGATTTCTCAGCCTCAATTTCATGGTCCAGGGTAACCTGCCACTTCCTCTCTTCATTCTCTCCTCTGATGACCAACTGTATTTACTACTCTTCTACAGTTCGTTGGTGCTCTCCTCAGTGTGATGAAAGCCAGTCTCTTTCCCATTTCTGCCATGAGTATGCTCCCTTTTTACTTCTAAGTCCCACTTATTCAGCAACCATTGGCTTAGTCCTCACCTTCTCCTTCCAGTTCAGCTCAACACATAACACACTGAGCACCTGTTATGAAATCAAAAGTCACCTCACAGTGCATGGAGGGGACTCAAGGCTGTTGCAGAGCCTCTTTTGTATCACTTGAGTCTTCTGGATTCTCCAGACTCCCAGATCCTTCTCTCCTGAACTCATGTAGTACTTCATGTCTAGAACAGTGGTTTCCAGAGTGGAGTGCTTAAAATAAGTCATGGATTGTAGGAAGAATATACTGAAACTTATGCTGATATTTTTTTCATATCTTTACAAATTCCTATTTTAGTATTTCTATACAGTACATGATATATTAATACAGAAGTACCTTTGACATTTATAGGTAAATAGCATATATACAGTCAGTCTTCTGCGTCTGTACTGTATCCATAGATTTAACCATCTGTAGATAAAAAAATTCAGAAAAAAATCTTGTACTGAGCATGTACAGACTTTTTTCTCTGGTAATTATTCCCAAAACAATACAGTATAGCAATTGTTTACATAGTATTTACATTGTATTATAAATAATCTAGACATTATTCAAGGCATCAGGAGGACATATGTACATTACACACAAATACTGTATCATTTTATATGAGGGACTTGAGCATCCATGGATTTTGGTATACAAGGAGGTGTACCAGAACCAGTAACCCACTGATACCGAGAGACATCTTTGTGAGTGCATAATCCATATGCAAGCTATCCACTATAATTATGGATAATCTACTATAATTAATGGAGTAAATGATCAAAAATATACAGACCCTCAAATTTCAAAGAACAATTTCATTGGACTTTCAGGAGGTCAGCAAACTGAACTGCCGAAATCCATTGATTCTCTCATTCAGAAATTGTTTACTGATTCCCTACAGTGTGCCAACTAGTGGTTAGAGAGAGAGAAGTCTGGCAAAAAGAGATCAAAATGTCAGCTTTATTTCTGAAAGAAGCTTGCTGGAAGATATGGCTTTATATCTGGGCAAGGATGGTTTGTAATACCTTGCCCCAGCATTTGGCAGACCCAGTCACAAGCAAAGGGGGCATTTCATCCCCTTATCTACCTCTTTCTTCCTCAGCCAAGTGCAGAGCCTACACCTAAAGCTACTGCAAATCCAAGAGCAGGTGAGGAGGTAGCCTCTTGGCTGGCAGGTGGAAGGATCCTAACAGTGAGGACTGAGATGTAGTAGAGCCCACCTGTTACCCTTGCAAATGCACCCATGAAAAAAGCCACTCCTTTTTTGGGGAGGGGAAACAGGTGGCAGGGGCTCAGTAATGTCCAAGTAATATGGGTTCCCTTCTAATAAATAAGCCACTAGTATTTTTTGACTTTTATCATCTCCTAGTAAGTTCTGTTATTTCAAATGTGTCTTCCTAGAAAGAGTATTCTTTCTTTTTTCCCAAAAGAACTAGCAAAACACATAAAACAAGTTGACAGGATTAGAATTGGCTACAGTGAAGATGTATCTGTACTTGAGACCTGAGGCTTGCTGCCATTAGATGACCCTTCTCTGAGTTCATCATCCAACTTCTCAGTGCTGTGATAGAACTGATCGGGGGGTGTGTATGTGCATGCACACTCCTGCCTGCCTATCCATTGAAGTGTCTTCAATATCTAAAAAATGGCATAGCTGTTAATCACAACTGGATTCCTTGTGAACCTCCTTCCCTGGTTCTACACCTATCCCCCGCCCCCCCCGCACACACTGACACACACACACACACACACACACACACACACAAACACTGTTACCACCATCACACTTTGCAGAGTGTGGCACATGTACAATGAAAGATGTGATCATGTGAAACAAATCTTCTAAGTGCAAACAAAGAGAGAGAAAGAGGAAGGAGGAGGAGAGAAAAGGCATTAGTAGGGCATCATGGGCTAGAAAGTGCTAGTCCCTGGATGAAGGACTGCCTTGAGGCTATCTTCCTTCCTGCCTGCTTTCAGAGGGTAGAACTCTCTAACATTCTGGAAAATTAAACTCTTTTCACATTTTATCTCTTTATAAAGAAAGACTCAGTAACTAAGATGACTAAACTCAGGCTCAGGAAACAGTTTTCTCCAAATTCTGAAAGCTTTCTTGCTATATTTTAAATGCGTCCCATTCTGTTCTGGAGGGGGTTGTTCAGCACCATCCTTTGCCTGAACAGTGATATTAAGTTGACTAGTAGATTCATGATGGAACAAGCCAGTCCTATGCCATCACACATCTATTGTGTATACACGTTTTTTAAATCCCCTCCAATTTTACACATCCTACTTTAGTTGTGGAAACTAAATCTAAAAATCACTTGATACTTTCTAGTTGCTTCTCTGTATTTATCCCACATATTCAGCTGTTTATAGGACTAATGTTAATTCAAAATCACTTCTTTACCTGTCCATCCTTATTTCTTCAAGGTATTAGGACATTTATACATGGATCTTGAGGATATAGAAATCTTAATCCAGTGATATAAATGTTGGAAATTTCACGGAAGTTAGTGTGGGAATTTTGGGGATTAAATATTAGGGTGCTGATTTGGCTGCTCTTATAGAAGGTAAACAGAAGCAGCTTAAAACTGTAAAATCGATTTCTCTGTCATGTAAGCATGTAAGCACACAGCCTGATGCAGACCAGACACCTGCTCTGTCATTCTTCCACCCCCACTTTATGGCCTCCATTTCAAGATCTTGTCTCACATCACCACAAGAAGGAAACTAAAGGAGGTGGGAAGCACACACCTTCCTTTCAGAGGTACCCAAAAGTCATAGAGATCATTTCCACTCACATCCATTGGCCACAGTTTAGCTGTGTGGACATTCCAAATTGCAGAGAGCCTGGAAACCATGGCCTTGAGTTTGGTGATCATGTGTCTGGGTGGAAGGAAAGAGGGGATATTGGAGACAACAGTTCACGCTGCCTCTGGCTTTGTACAGCCAGCCCAAGAAGCATGTTTCAACCCTGAGTTCAGCCAGGGGACTAGGAAGCAGAGTAGAAAATGCCTCAGGTTATAGAAGAGAAGAAATGCTGCTCTGCAGTGGAAGCTTGGCATTGCAACCTCGTGCATCTTAGGCCTCCAGTTCTGTGATAAGACTTATGCCTCTTTACTAAAGAAGTTGAAGCATATCTCCCAGGGATACCATTTGCTATTGCATAATTGAATTAGAATAGTTTTCTAGTGAAATTTTCAGGCTTAATAGATGCCAGAGAACAAATGTCATTGTCATTGTCATTTTGGGTCACGGAAGCCTTGCTGCAACCTCCAACCACACTCTCCTTTCAGTCTAAGTTATTGCTACACTTCTATGTAAGAAGCAGTAATATAGATTAGAGGCCTGCAATGATAAATATTAAACTTTTAACATGCAAGTAAATGAATCTTTTTAATTTTTTTTTAAATGGTACTTCTGCCATCCTTTTGTAAAATCTGCATTCCTTTAACAATGTCTGCTCTAGGAAAATAGCCATAAAAAAATGTCCTGCTGATTACAGTGCTACACATACCCCATCTGGGACTTGCATTTGTTTACTTGATTAGCCAAGCGCTTTTTCCTGTTAGTGTCCACATTCATCTTTTTCAATTATAACTCTGGTTTTCATCTCAACCTGACAATTCCAACCTGGATTTTGACAGTCACACTGATTTTTATCTATTTAAACTGCTAGAAGCAAAATCTGATTTTGCCCCTCGCTTTTATTATTGGCAAAAGTAATAAAAACCAAGGTGGAATTAGATCATGGACATCCATTATTTTAGCCAGGAATGAAGAATAAATATATAGTTTTTTCTAAATTTGGATTAATTTATGAGTATGGAGGCTGTTAAAAATTACATTGGAAATATGCTGGTCATTTATTTAAAATACAATGTTAACAATTTGCCTGTTATGGAAAAACTATAATACTGATAACTCTGCAGTAATCTCTGTGGTCAAAGCTCTGGTCAATCCCACTGAAACTGTATGACTGGCACCCAGCAGAGGAAGAGGGATGGTGGGGAAGCTTAGTGTAAGACAAACAATAGGTGCTCCCTTCAGTATCATTATTCCCATTCAGGTAGATCATGCATGCTGAATAGGAGGGAAATTGCATCCACTTCACAAGGAGTAAAGAAATCAGATACTAAGATTGAGGTCAGAGCAGAGTCATTGCTGCAGTAAGTAGGAAAGAATAGCAGGGGAGGTGGGGCATTGCTGGCTTTGGAGATGAAAGAAAGAGAGGAATGGAGCTAAAGACTGGGGTCACTTCTAGAACCTGAGAAGCAAGGAAGTAGAGCCTCCTCCAAGGCTTTCAGGAAGGATCTGTGATGAGCCTCTGACCTATAGTACTGGAAGATAATAAATTTGTGTCATTTTCATTAAATTTGTGCTAATTTGCTACAGCAACACTAGGAAAATAACATGTTCAGTTTCCTCTCCTATTCAATGAGAAGACTAGAGTGATCCATTTCATCAGTTTGTTGTGGGGGCTGAACAGAATGTCCTGTGAGAAGTCTTGCTGCAGGGTGGTGGTGATGCACCATGGCCCGATCAGCATTCGGTAGGGACTGCTCACTGAGTACTTGCCCATCTCAGGCTGCTGGTGGACTTATTTATTTGATATCACTGACAACAGTCAAGTCCTATGTTGGCCTTGTGACTTTAAAGGGACTTCTTACTGGTATCCCTGAGATTCATCATGAATTGATTTTATATTCTCAATCTCAGAAGACATTTTTATCCCACTCATTGACAAGTCATGGGAAGTTCCTTCTAGTGTCTTCCATGTACCTTACCCCCCAAAAATTCCCCCTCTAGTCTCTTTCACCCTGGTAGGAGAAGTGTCTGGTGGGGTATGTGGAGAGGTTAGAGAGGGAAATCCCTAGCAGAGAGAAGAGAAGGGTAGTCTGTCAAACTCCCAGGTAAGGGTAAGAGAGATGTCCCTGTGGGCTGCCCTTCCAGAGCCAGATATTCCAAGTCAGGGCCTTACTAGGCTGGGAGGAATAAATCTGGTTACTGTTTTCTTTTTTAACTTATGGAAAGTTTTGTTCGTTTGTTTGAATGTTTGTTCTTGTCTAATGACTCAGAAAAGGAGAATCTTTACAGTGTAACATTCATTGACTTGCTGAGGCCAATTAGGTCATTTGGGTTGAATGGTGTCAATGAAGTGAAGGTCACAGGATCTTCTGTATCTTAGTTGAGTTAGATTCATGAGGTGTTTGCATTGTCCTAGGAAAAGAAACCAATAGAATTGCATTCCTACTACTCTGGTGCTAATCCCAGGTGGGTTTGCAACATCACTACTGATACTGCCAATTACCAGTGAGGAGTCCTGCTTCTTCACATGTTGAAATATAACATTAGAGAATCACGCCAAGGCAAGCATATAAATCAGGGTTTATTTAAAAAGGGTAACATAGACTTCTCCCAAGAGGGAGAAGGGGGCCATAGCTGGTATCCTGGTATCCGAAGAAGTGAGGTGTTCCGCCTTTTTTTTATGTCTTAGGCTTCCTTTGTTCTCCTGCTCTCTTCCCTGTATCTTTCTCCTTTCTGTGCATGTGACTAGACCCAGGAATGCTTGGTGGGATGGCCAAAAGGTGGGAATCGGGTGGGCTGAAGGGGGATGGGAAGGATGGAGCAGCCCAGGACACATTAATTAATAACTTTATAACTCCCTGTAGGGAAGGGAAATTCCTGGGACAGGTTACTTTAGCAACAGGTTGTGGGGGCAGGGTGGGCAGTTTATCTTGATAGGGTGAAGGAAGGGCTCTGAAGGAATTAACGTGTCAATTCTTGCATTCTCTGGATCTGACCCTTGTCTATCTGCCTAATTCTGGCTTCATTATGAAGTAGAATTATTACTTGCATTTCCTGTTGAGGAAGGGAAAGTATCCTTACAACATCACTATGAAACGAGATAGAAGTTGTTATCCCCATCTACAGCCGTGGACCCAGGAGCTCATGGAGGGTGGCAGCTGTAGGGTCTGGCTATGTGACCACAGTGCAACCCCTCCCTGGGGATGGTGTTGGGGCCTCTCAGCTGAGACCATGTTTCAAAGCCTTATTTCCAGTCTTCAAAGTCTACACTGGGCTCCGTGAACTCAGAGATGATTGGGCTCTACAGTGGAAATCTCAGGCTAACAAAGTTTCCATATAATGAGAGATCAACCAAAAATCTTTTATTTTCTTAGGGTGTTTCCTTCTTTCTAAGAATTATGTGCTTCCCCTTTGGTTGGCTTTTGGTTGGTATCCCCATTCACATGGCTAATTCAAGACCCAGCTTACACCTAACCTCCACCTGGAAACTTTCCTTGGCTCTCCTAATCATGATGATTCCTCACTCCCACCTCCAACTCCAGGTGTTCTAATAAATCATTGTGCTTTCCCTGTAGTAACTGACATTGAATTATGCTCTGTGCATTTGCCTGATAACCCTCACCAAAATCAAAGTTCCTTAAGGCCAGCGTCCATATTTCTTTTCTTTCTTTTTTTTTTTTTTTTTCTTTTTCGTACCAGGGATTGAACTCAGGGGCACTGGACCACTGAGCTACATCCCCAGCCCTATTTTGTATTTTATTTAGAGACAGGGTCTCACTGAGTTGCTTAGTGCCTTATTTTTGCTGAGGCAGGCTTTGATCTTACAATCCTCCTACCTCAGCCTCCTAAACCTCTGGGATTAAACTCGTGGCTTCAGGGTCCGTATTTCATTCACAATTTTCAACTAGTGATTGACACAAGTCTACCTGTATAGGAAATGCTCAACAAAATATTCTCAAATGAATAAAGAGTGGAAAACCTATGTTCAATTACCAGCCTTGTCACTTCCCCCCCCCCCCACTTTCTTATTGTGTGACTTTTAACAAGTTCCCTATAACAAAGGCTCTTATATCCTTAGGGCCTCAGTTTTCTCATTTGCAAAAAGGAAAAACTTTGTTGAGATAATAGGAAATTTTTTTCAAATATGAATGTACCAGGATTCTAATGTAACTCATTAACCATCCAGGAGCCATAAATCAGAAATCACATCTTGCAAATGATAAGTCGGGAACATTGCCATGGACTTCATTTCTTCAACATGAATTGATTCTTTCACTCCATCTACTTGCATACATTAATGGTCAACAGACTCATACCTATTTTTGTGTTGGTAATTCTGTCTTTGACCTAAGGGTTTATTTCCTACAGGATGCTCTCTTCATTCAGACTGATTGGTGTATCTAAAAGGAACTCTTTCAGCCTGAGAAAATAATGAATTATGCTTACATTCACTTTTTTTTTGTTCTATGTCCATCTATTTTTACCAGAGGCCGTTAGATAAAATCTTTTGCTGTACTGAGAATTTCAAGTGAAGATAAATAAATTATTGTAAGAGAAGCATCAGTATTAAACAAGAAAATAAGTCAGTAAATATTGTTGGTTTTCCATCAACTTGAGTTGGTAATAGACCTAATACCATATTTTAACTGTGTAGAATATTTGATGAGAAAATAAAGGAAGAAAACTTACTATTAGAATGCCAGCAGTAAAAGTGTGAATGTCAATTGTAAATAGTTGCAGTAGCTCATACATGGTGTCTGCCGAGTTAACCCCAGGGTAGAGGAATTCATGTCAAGCTAGATTGGATTTGAGACTTATACATTTTAGAGGTTGCTGCATTCTGTGTTCCCAAACTTATTACTATAGGAATCAGAATCTTACCAGGTCTTAGGCACTTCTTACTAGTAAGGTAAACACAGCTAGACATTTCATTAATATATCTTATGTAATCAACTGAAATGGTAATTCACTTAAAATTTGTATAGGTACACCTACTTTTTCCTAAAATTTGCTGTACATTTTCTGGTGATTATGACTAATTAAAGCTCAAAAGCAGACTCAACATTTTTTAGAAATTATTTCTTAGCCTTTCTGCAAAGTCTTTGTTGTTGGTCGCCCAGGTTGACCTTGAATTCCCAGATACAGTTGACCCTCCTGCCTCAGCCTTTTTGAGTAGCTGGGACTACAGACCTATGCTACCATACCAGGATACTTCACCACAAAGTCTTAATATTTTTGAAATATAATACCTGACAAGATAAAACATTAGTATTCTAAATAAACTCACTACAAATAATTTTTAGCCTCTATTTAATTGAATGTTTTTTCCCAGTGCAGAATTTTCTTTTATCTTTGGACAAAAATTGTATTCAGCCTAGCTAGTAGACTAATTAGCATTAAGTTGGGTTTCCCCCCTCCCTCTCTTCCCATTACTTTCATAGCTTGTTGCTTAGTTAGCAGTCCATTCTGATCTCTGACCTGCTGACTCAGCAGAGTCCACTTCCAGGTCAGGTGGCCATGACCTCTGTGGACAGAGCCCCAACTGTTAGCAACACACCAGGAAAACAACAAAGACAAATGGATTTGTTGTTTATCTGTACACAAGTTATTCTGAGCTCCAATCCCAGCCAATAAAAATGATTTGATGACTCAAATACTTGATACACAAACCTTGATGAAAATCTATACATTTCAAGAAAATAAGAGTGTATATTTATTTCATACTGAGAATAAATTTTGGTGGCTTGTTTTGAAGCCACCTTTTGCATTTAATCATAGGTTACTTAAATTACTTTGCAAAAAGTAGATTAATGAAATTAAGAAAGTAGTGATTGTATTTACGTGTCCCAGGATTGAAAATAAATTCCAACTTTTAAGCTTCATGTATGGCGTACAGATATGTAAATTAAAAGTCCTAAATTTAAAAGTTACTAGTCATGTTGATGATCAACTGAATAACTGAATAATATTGTAAATTGGTCTATATTCTTTTAAAACGTTACTTATTCCCATTATTTAGATCAATGATTCTTAACTGGAGGGTGATAAGGGATGTAGTTTATAATGTAGTACTTTATTAGCTCTGATATTTAAATTACAATACTTAATTTGATATTAAAATAGCATTATACAAAAGTCTAAAGAAGTTTCCTTTATCAAAACATTGAGAAAGCCGGTTTTAACTCATCTACCCTAAAAAATAGGTTGGTAAATGGCAGAATTTGTAACAGATCAGAAATAGAAGGAAAAGGGATTTTCCACTGGAATAGTGAAGTGGGTGGTTCCTAGAGCAGGAATCCAAAGCAGGAATCTTGCTTTGTAGAGGAGGCAGAGGTGTGAGGATCCAAAAATCCCAGAGAGGACACACACTTGTTGACGTGAAATGGAAGAAGAAAGAAAAGCAAAGCCTGGAAATGGTTCTTTGGCACTTAGTAAACATTCCATAAATAGCTTTGAGTGAATAAATGAACTTCAGACCACTCGGCCATAGCAAGCATTGGTATAATTTACTTCTGATGCAGCATACAAAAATGACACAGGGGTAATAAGTCAGAGTGATGAGAGACTTAAGCTGTTTGGACATCTGTTAGAAGTCTTGTTCATGTTTAAGTGAAAACAAGGTCTCGGATACCAATTTGCCTTACTGGCATTTTCATCTCTAGGAAAGTAAAGGAAATGAAGGGAACCGCTATTTTGGATCTAATTTTAACCAAGAAGAGATTGACTGGAGAAACAGAAGAAGAGGGAAACTTTATCCATTTACTCAATAAATATGTATTGAGACCAGAAGTCATTTTAACTTTTAACTTTTGTGACAGCCGAGGAGCAAACAATGGATACAGCCACATATCCTATGCATTTTAGGAGAGAAATTTCAAGTATTTCAGAGAAGTAGTGTACAAGACCTAATATATTTAATGAATATATATAAAATATAAATATGATTATAATATACATTAACATAATCAATATTATGTTGCAAATAGTACACATAGTATGTATTGTATGTTCCAATTATTATAATCAATAAATAAAATTCTGGAAGCATAATTATGAATATTTTTCCAAATAATTAAAGCTCCTGTGTGCACTCGCACACACACACACATACATACACATACATACACACACACATTACAAGTCTAACATGCCGTGATTCTTTGAATGATTAGAATTAGAGGTGTGATAATTCTCAAAAGTGAGGAAGGGAGATGGCTGTGGCTGCAAAGGGCACACTCAAATTAACTCAAAATATAAACATTCATTTAAAGAAGAATGTAAGGGGAAGAAAATAAATAAGAACAAATATTAAAGCGAGAGAGAACCCCGTTAGAAAAATGTCAGGGAGCCTAGAGCCCAGGGTGAACTGAAGTACGTAAAAAATTCTAAAAACAACAAAAGAGACTTAAAAAGCTGGCAAGGAACAAACCTTCAGAAAATGAAGTTGACAAAATAAGCCAGATGTAGACAACTGGAATGCTTGGGATGTCCAGTGAGTTGTACATGTTTTGGAAACACAATGATATAATTTCCTGTCAAGTGGAATAGCATTTCTATTATATTTTTCATTATGCAGTTTTGTTTTACATTTGTCAAGAAAAAAATAAGAGAGATAAGACCTCTGATGAGAAAAACAAAGGACTATTCATAAATTCTTATTCTTGCCTATTAATCAAGGATACCAATTTATTACCTGGTGAGGAGAGAACTGAGATCAGCAGTGTCATGTGAGACCCTTGACCCTTTATCATGGATGGGGTCTCCTGGGCCAGGCTTCTTCCTCAGGCCTAACACACCTCTGATTGATCCACTCTAGTCAGTTATTTTAGGGAATTTCAGAGAGAGCTCTCCCAAAGCCTAAAGATTGACAAAAAGAGAAAACATAAAACCCCAGTTCGATTTGAGAATTTATTCTGAAAACAGAACACTCAGAAAAATAAAGTGATAATCATTTGGAGCCAACAATAAGTTAAGCAGGACTAAGTGATTTTCCTGTTCAGTGGCATAACTATAATGCAAAATGAAGGAAATGTGGTAGATATGGTGTATATGAACCTCATCAAGGTGGTTTTTACCACATCTCAGGATTTCATTATGGATTTAATGGAGATTTAACAACAGAAGAGTTAAATGGATTCTCAACTAGGTTTGTATATCCAAACCCAAAGTGTGCGAAAGAATAGATTGATGTGATTACAGAGGGTGACCTGTGTAGACATCTACTTCTGCTTACTTCTAGATCTCTTTATAAATGGTGTGAGTTATGATGTTTGATGAGAACAATAGAAATAACTGATTATTGAACTCTTATTGTCACTTTCTATTATTTTCTGTGTTAACTTATTTAGTCCCCACCACAATTGCATGCAGTTGATACTTTTTTATCCTCACTTTATAAAAAAGGAAATAGCACAGAGAGTTTAAGTAATTTCCTCAAGTGTCTGCAGTGTCTAAGTGACAGAACTGATTCAAACCCATTACATAATGGCCAAAGTGACATAAATAATATCCTTCAATTTGTGAATGACCAATGCAAAATGAATATCTAACATAGAAAGTTATAGATTTGGTACCCAAAAGAACCCTAATAGACTTGGAAAATAAGCCATATTAATGAAACAAATTAATTTGAGCTAAATACAGACTCATTCATGTAAGTTCCCAAAAGTCATTTGCAAGATTGGGAAATGGGATTCTGTGATATATTACATGAAGAAGTTTTGGAGAGTTTAATTGACTATATTGCCATTATCACCAATGTATAGAGTGATGTGATTATCAATAAAATCAATGTTAGGCTCCAATTAAAATAGAATAAAACTATAGAAAGAATGAATGATGAATGAGTATACTCTCAAAAACAGAGTTCTACAGGTTCAAGAAGATGAAATACCTTAGCTACAAAATAATGTTGGGATTTACAAAGTCTTTTTCAACTCTGTCATCTTTTTATCTTATGAATAATTCTGTACTAGAATAGAGAAAGCATACTTAAAATGAACCTGGGAGTTTGGGGAGAGTCGTCAGATTTAAAGATGTTTGAAGGCAGGACAACAGTATTATGTGGGAAGTTACAGGAAGGAGTTGACTCATTGTAGCCAAGAATTTAGGTGTATAAGTGGCTATCTCAGGAGTGTTGAGTCTCCAGTGGAGTTGTATTTGTTTGAGTAAGAGTTGAATGGTCACTTAATGAGAATGTTGGTGAGGGAACTCACTTATAGTACAGAAAGGAGGGAGATTTCTTTGTCCCTGATAACCCCAGGATTCCACTAGAATAGAATTCCCAGCCCACTCTCTGGAAACCAGCTGTGAGGGATGGATATTATTCAGTGAAGGGTTGAAGCGGTACCAACTTGTAGGTTTGTAGCTAAGTTGAGACCAGAAAGATGCTTCTCATGGGAGATGGATTGAGTTACAAGCCAAATCTAACACAAAACTGTTTGACAGAGGTGTTTTTGTCTCCTGGTGGCAGTTTCTTTAGATTTTGCTTCAAATAATAAATCACAAGTTGTCTTCTGATAAATCCATATTTTCCAGGCATTTCTGGCCCTGTCAGTGCCAGGCTTTTTCCATTACCATCTCAGACTTCTAGGCACGAAGAGTCCAGAGGAAATAATTGACTTCTGGGTGTATGCCTTGTATGTATCAGTGGGACTTGGTTTCAGTTTTCATTTCAAGCTTTCACATGATACAGGTTTACAACTGAATGAAAGTACTCTGGATTCTTCCTGGGACTCAAAAGTAAAGATGGAGAATATGCTACAATACAGGCATTGTTTCTCCTTTTTGAATTCTGGAGTTACAAGGCACTCAGAGGTCACCCAGCTTCCTGAACTGAGTGTATCTCCTCTCCAACATCTTCACGGAGTGGCCACCCAACCTCTGCCCAAACACATTCTGTGACAAGAGACTCACTAGCGCTCAGGATAGCTTCTGCCTTTAAAAATACCAGAGGTATCTACCAGAGGTGTCAGACATGGTGGCACCCACCTGTAATCTCAGCGACTCAGGAACCTGAGGCAGGAGGATTGCAAGTTTGAGACCAGCTTTAACTTAGTTAAACTTAATGAGACCCTGTCTCAAAATAAAAAATAAATAAATGAGTAAATAAACAGGACTGGAGATGTATGTAGCTCAATGGTAAAGCACCCCTAGTATTCAATCCCCAGTACCCAAAACAAACAAACCAACCCAGGTGTAACAGGAAGAACTCAGGGCAGAAAGAGAACTGGGGTGAGGTGAGAATGAGAAGGAGTTCTCTTATTTGCTAAAAGCAAAGCAAAGCAAGGATGTTACAAGTGTGTAACTGAAATCATACCATGTAACACCTTCTCCCATCTTCTGCCTTCTGAGATCATCTAATTGCTTACTTCCTGATATCCTATCTCCCTACAGGAGCCAATCTTAAAATTTTACTGCATTACAATTTACATTAAATAAAAACACATAG
Source organism: Callospermophilus lateralis (assembly GCF_048772815.1). Classification (NCBI taxonomy): domain Eukaryota; kingdom Metazoa; phylum Chordata; class Mammalia; order Rodentia; family Sciuridae; genus Callospermophilus; species Callospermophilus lateralis. The sequence goes on along the minus strand of NC_135313.1, from coordinate 34,694,198 downwards.
TGGATCCTCAATAAATATTTATTAATTGATGTCCTCAATAAATATTTATTAATTGATGTCTGGCCATGAAGTGAGTAGGTTTTCTTTCTGGCTTCACTCACGACTTACTTGTTTCTGCCACAGGTTTCACTCTGTGCTTTTTCCCTGAAATGCTGTTCCTGTCAACGCTAGTGGTATTGCCTCTAGGCGGTGAAAAATGGCACCTCCTCTCTGAAGCCCTCTCTGATTAATGTCACCTCAAGTAAAGCCTTCTTAGCCCTCCAGAAGTTATAGTCATTTCAGAATGATTAGTTTCATACTGTTACATTCCTGTTTCTCTACAATATACACACTCCTGCAATAATAGTCTCAATTCTCAGAGACACATGGACACTCTCTACCTACAACTATCAGGCTCATAAGGAGAAAACTCAAAGGGCATGTTCCACAATTGGATAATGAAATTGTTAGCATGGGTTAAAGAAAAAAAAGAAAGAAAACTTTGATTACCTGTCTCCATATAATTTGCCAAGAATGGTATAAATGGAATCAAGACTGTAAGGGATGGATCTGTTTCATCAAACAGGTGATCAAAACCTAATGCAGTTACACTTCAAAATTGCTTTAAGGTAGATTGGATGACTAACAGAAAGTCTTCCGATGGGAAATAATATACGGTATTATGTTTAGTCAAGAGGCCTGTACAATATTTGAGCTATTGTACAAAAAGAGTTTCGATTCATTCAATCTTCAGAAAAATGATTTGGAAGAGATTAAGCTACATACTGCTGTGGCTTATAGACCATCATGAGTATCTGGTACTTTCTGAATTTCCTGCATTGTGAGTTGAGCCATCGGACAGGCTAGAGCTCAGTGCAAAGTGGAAAAGATATGGCGTGTGCTCTCAGGCCTTTTAGGCTATAAATTATGGGGTAGACAAGATAGGTCATGAGAAAAAAAGGTTTCCAAAGAGTCCATAAAAGGCATATAGGTGTCGGCAACAACAAAAATCCATATCTTGCTGGAGTTTGCGTGAGTATATAATGGTGAGGTTATTGGTCAAACCTGTTTGCACTGGGTGGAAATGAATTATTTTTGTTTTCTTATATTCCATAGAAAGATAAATTTTATTTATTTATTTATTTGTTTGTTTGTTTATTTATTTATTTAATTTGGATGGAAGTATGAACTTTGATGGAAATGGACTGGAGGACCTATTGTCACTTGGTTATGTAGTGCACCATGGCTGTGTTGACAAGAAATGAAATAAGTGGTGGATGCTGGTGAAGTTACCTGGTTAAAGAGGTGGGATATGTGGGGTCCAATAATGATGTGGAGGAAAAGGTGTTGGTATTTGGACCTCAACTCTGCTAATGACAAAAGGCATTGCAGGGTTAATAGGACAGTGGGGAGGAGGACAGGGGGTTACGCCCCTGTTCATGGAAGGGTGTGTGAAGGGATGCAGGCTGGAACAACATTTGACAATGCAGATTCTAATGGTGCCATTTAAACAGATAACTTAGTACAAGGTGTTAAAAAAACTGGGAGATAAATTATTAAAAACTCATTGGGACCAACAAAGGAAGAATAAATGACAGGACATGCATTCTCCTTCCAGCTGTCTCTGCCAAACATTTAGCTTGTCACTAGCATTGTACTCAGTACCTGGGAAAAAGAAAGGCCAAATGGAACTGATCAAAAGCAGACATTTTAAGAGGAAGGAATTCTTTTTTGTAGTTTCATTAACTTTAGGCATGTCTTATATATTTGAAGTATTTTAAAAGTATTTACTTATTTTTTCCCATTACAGCATATTTCCAGTGACAAATTTCTATTTTTTATTAGTCAATACAACCTCTAGAATTTGAGCATATCAAAAAAATGATCAAAATGAGCAACTGAATCCATCCATATACGATAACCTGAAATCAGAATGAGTGGAAGGAGAGTTAGTAGTCTTTAGATTTCCCTAATTAGCTCTAAGACTTTACTTGAACTTTGCTCTTTTTGTGTAATAACTGCTCATTGTCTTCTAAGGATAACCACCTCAGCTGGGAACTTGGTCATAAAGCACAATAACATCCAGTAGCCACCTAGCGTGGCCTATGGGGAAGAGGTATTGTAGTAGTAGATTTGCTTCTGCTTGGGTTTAAGTTTTAAGAGCACAGAAAATTAGTGACCTCTGGATACTGATACAGCTCTGAGCATTCCTGTCTCCTGAGTATGCTGCTGCCAGGCCCTGCCTAGGACTGCCCCGCCCTTCTTTCTGAAGTTGCCCTGGCCCTCTATCAGATGGCAGTTCAGTGGGAGGAGGGAAGGGTGGAGCCACCAGAGGGCAATGTGTGGTCAGAAGGTCAGGTTTCAAGAGCCAGCTCTGTCACCTGCTGGATGCATAAACATGACCTCCTAAGCCTCAGCCTTTCACCTGTAAAATGAGGACAGAGAGAGATCTCCCATGCAGACGATAGGGATTCTATTTATATTCCTTTACAGTACTTTTATAGTACTAGCTGTGTGCCAGGCACTCTTGTAATCACTTTAGAGATACAAACACATTGCAGTAACACCCTCTGAGGTAGTTACTATTATTATCCCAACTGTACTGATGAGGAAATGGAGGTAGAGAGAACAAGTAACTTGCTCCAATCCCCAAACTAGTAAGAGGCAGAGCTGGGACTCAATCTTGGTAAAGTGTAAAGAATCTGCGCAGCAGAAAAAAGGCAGTGTTTCCTCTGTGTGGCAGTGACAGAGGCCCTTCTTACGGACACCTCTGCCACAGGGTTGATGCTGGCGGCTGGCTGGCTGCCTCTGTGTGCATAGCTAGTGGCCTCTGATGGGTGGGACCAAGTGAAGCCTGTACAAAAGACATAGTCTAAGTATGTGTAGAACACTTTAGTTTTCTAAAAACATCAAACCGGCCAAGAAGTAACATGTAGAGGAGAGCTAATAGATGATTCTAGTTGGGCCGAGAACCAGGAACAACAGGTTTTAGGACAGGGAAATTGCTTCAGGATATAGTACCGGGAATGTTTGCTGATTGATTAATATTCTAGCACTGGTGTCACCTGGAAGATGAGACTCCCTTCATGGACAATCTTACCCAGAAACTGACCTTTGGAGTGAAGACTACAGTCCCACCCTGTACTGTCTTGCAGCCTTTAGAGCCCTCAGTATAAAGGTTACAAGTTCAGTCTTACACCTTCCCTAGGGTAAGAAGAATGAAGAACTGGGCATTCACTAATATGGGCCTGAGGCAAAAATCAGTGGGTAGTTTTACAAAAAGGAAACAATCCGTCTCTGAGAAGGTGAGGCTCTCTGAGCTTCACGTGTCTGAGGCCACTGGCCCACTGCTGATTATTCAGCCACACCCAAGATCCTGCCACTGCCCGGGTTTCTGGCTCTACCTACGTCACTATTGAGATGACTTACTGTAAAAGCAAGTTGATAAAGGTGGCCAGTTGGGGAACAGAGCTTATGTGCTTGCTGAGAAAGCCTGTGGCTGGAGACTGTGCATCGAGGGCCCTGATCTGAAACACCAGGAAGCCTTCAAAAGTGAGTGGGGTTTGCATTTGCCGGGAAGCCTCAGGAAGGACGGTGACGGGGACAGAGGCAAGAGTGGGGCTGGCAGCCTGAGAGTTCTTTCCTGCCAGATGTGGATGTTCAGGGTCTGCCTTAGCTCCCTAGTATTTCTTTCCCACCAATCACCAGTGCTTCCATATGCTATTTTGTTCAGCGAGTGCCAGTGACATTTCAAGAAAGTAGGAGGGACACGACTTTCTGTGCTACTTTAAGAAAATCTTTCAATGTTTACTAAGAGAATTCTGACTTAATGAACAAGGACTACTGTTTATAAATGGGAATATACTCAGAAGAGATAATGGATTCCTGTTCCGGGTGTTTATTCCATGACAACTGAGTCAGTGTCCCAGAGCTAAATGTGTAGGTTAGGTTTGCCAAGTCTGGTTCGAGGTTCTCTTCCTCAGCCCAGAATTATATTACAGAACCACAGTTCGGGTTTTCTTTGGAGATGACTATGCAGCGTTGTCCTGAAAAAGATGCAAAGTTTTCTAAAGCATGGAGCCACACCCCCTCGAATAGCAAGCTGCCCCTAACCTTCCTCATGCCCTGCAGGTCTCTTGGACTAGATTCTCCAACTATACAGACCACAGTCCCAGCATGGCACAGAATCTGAGCTACATCAATTCCAACTCTCATTTCTTTAGTCTATACTCCAACTTCCCTTGTCTACCTCTATATATGGCTCTTTTCTGTGTTTTTGCCATGATCTCTATCTCCATTGTTGATCCGTAAACTCCTTGGGGGCCAGGAGATCTGGAACCAAGAGACCTGAGTTCGAATCTCAGCTCAGCATTTTAATAGCTATATACCTTGAGTGAATACCTTACCTCTCTATGCTTACATTTTTTTCTATAAAATGGAGATGATAACACAAGTTCATGCTCCATAGTGCTATTGTGAGACTAAAATAAGTTAATACATAGGAAGATATAAAAAGTGCTAGAGAAATACTGGGTATGCAGTGAGAGTTCAGCAAGGTTCAGCTTTCACCATTACCAGCATTCCCCAGGGAACCTGGTGCATTGTCAGTATTGAATGAATGTTTGTCAAATAATAAGGAAAAACATTGCCCTTTCTGTAGGAATTACTCATAGCTGGTTGGAGAGATGGGGGAAAGGAAAGGAAAAGATGTTATTTCTTTTTCAACATTTGGGGAGTTTGTGACAAGGTTCTTGGTGCTCTGGGGTGTGAAACACTGTAAAGATCTGTTGTCTAAATCCCTCTGGGATTTGAGATTTGGGATTTTCTCAGTGGGTGGTGGGATGGAATAGGGAAAGCAAATTCTTCTGTGATCTGCAGGGGGACTGTTTATAATGGCTTGCTTGCAGAGGGTGGGATTCTTCTGAACTTCCTCTCTGCTTCACATAATGCTGGCCACTTTACCTTTCTTGAGGCATCTCTGAGGATGGGCATATTTTAAAGACTTCAGCTTACATCATCACATCTTAAAAGAACAGAGCATAATTGAATTGCTGATACAAGTGGGTACTTGTACCAGGTCCAGGTCACCCGCATCTCTATGGAAACACATGTTTGCTTTAAAACCTAGCAATCAAAAGCAGATCTTTATAAGGAGCCAGTGTCGGGTCACTTTTAGAAAAAAAGCATCTATTTATATTCTCTAGCTGTCAGAGACCTATAAAATAAAATAATTTCAAATTAAATAGAAAAATCATGTCATAGATGAATGCTAACAAAACCTGCCATGCATCCTTTCCCTGCGCTTTCACTGCCTGAGATCTGCTGCATTTATTTTAGCTGTCCTTTGCTCTTTTGCTCCCATTTGCATTCTGCTGCCATGGGGAGGTGGTTTGGCACGTTATGCAAAAATGGTTAATCTTCATTCATAAGCATTTGCCAGTACTAAAATGGAAAATTCAAAGCTGGGCCTGCCATAAAGTGTGCTTTGTACTCGTCCCCATCGTATCTCTGTCTGTGCAGCATACACAACGTTGCCCACAATGCGGCGGACTCTGCCGCCCACATAAGCACCGGGGCTGTGGAGTGAAGATATTCCCTCATAAAGGTCTAAAACTTGCATCAGCACATCTTGCCCTAGATCTGCTCAAGTGATATTCTAAGTGATTGGAAGCTTTTATCTGCCTCCGAAAGCAGGCCTTTTCAAATAAGTATTGACTGTTAATGACCTGTTTAAATAAAACATTCAATTTTCTTTCTTCCCCCCACAAAGAACTTAGTAGGCAGCGACATTTCTCAACCAAAGGCTAACCCTGCTTTTCAAAAGAGGCTGAGCTGAGCTTTTAAATGTGAAATTTTTTTTTGACATTTGCCCTTAAAAGGCTTTTCAGTGAAGTTGTTCTAACAGTGGGTTGAGTACATTGAAGTGTCTTTGAATAAAAATGCAACCTTGAGGGTTTTTTTTCTCCCATTTAAACAAAAAAGTCTAAGTATCTTCATATGAAATTCGTATTTTAGTCACCATTCGGTTCCATTGTTTATGTGTTCTCAATGCTAATAATTAAAGCAACTCTTCTTTAAGGAACAAGACTCTACACAAGAACTTTTATTAAACTATGGAAGTTAAACCACAGATAAAAAGAGCTAAGGCCCTTGGAATCTAAGAGACCTCAGTAATTACAAGGCCAGATAAAGAACAGCAAAGTGTTGAGAGAAAAGGAAGAGGCACCCGACAGAAGACACAAGATTAGGCCACTGAAACGTTAAGCAGTGTTAAGAAACCTATCTAATAATAAATTTAGACAAAGTCTTAATAGAAGGGACACTTATTTCCCTCTCAAGCTGGCATGCAGGCACCCCAGATCATGCTTGGGAGATTGGATGGTTAGTTTCTTGACTAGTTCAAGAATGATATATACACAGAAATGGCCTAGTTCATCCAAGACACACCCATGCCATTTTGTTGTTGTGTTGATGAATTTCAGCTTTCTGCCATCGTGGGGCAGGTTGGGTGTTGTTCCTAGCAATTCTCAGTGTCCTTACAGGCTTATAATAACTGAGAGCTATAAAGGATCATAGAGGTCATTTGCTCCCACCTCTTATTTCATATCTGGAGACCCGAGGCTCACATGCCTGACTGTGGCCCCCGTCGGGATGAAGGGCACCCCTTATGGACAGATGTGTGGCCTTCCTGTAACTGAAAGCTCAGTTCTTGTCCTGGATGCCAATTAATGTCAATTTAATAAAGAGGACACAGTTTTGAGGAAAAGGAAAAAGTTGTTTTATTGCTTTGCTAGCTAAGGAGAAACACAGGGGACTTCTGTCCCTGAGGTTGTGGTTGTGCCCATCAGGGAAAAACAAAGGAGCTATTCAAAGGTCACATTTCAGGTATGCTGTAGTTGGGGGTCCTAGGGCTCCCTGATGGTGTGTTAGGATTCACTTTTTAATTTGGGAGATATTCACTTCCTAGATCCTCTGTCAGACATCTGCTTCCTGTGGAGCACAGAAAGCTCAAGGTAATCTTGTCCCCCCCCCCCCCAGGTTAGGGAGGGGAAGAGGGAGAAGAGGAAAAGGAAAACATGCCCCTTTTAAAAAATAAGCCTCAGAGCTATATTTGAAAGGTGAAGTGGACCACTGTTATATCTAGCCAGGTGCCATGGTGCACACCCATAATCCCAGTGATTTGGGAGGCTAAAAGGAGGATTGAAAGTTTTAGTCTAGCCTCAGCAATTTATCGAGGCCCTGTCTCAAAGTAAAAAGTAAGAAAAGAATGGAGATGAAGCTTAGTGGCAAAGTTCAATCCCCAGTACAAAAACAAAAACAAAACAAAAAAACCTTTCCCGTCCATTTTCCCCTTGCATCAGAGCACTACTCTCCACAGTAGGAGAATGAAATAAATCAACCTGTGATCTTGCACCTTCTTGCAGAGGCAATAGCATGCCCTAGACTAAGGCAAAATGCAGGCATCTCTTAAGAAGTTCACACTCTGGGAGGCAGCTGGATGCCATTTAGGCTGAGAGGCTTTCTGTTGCTTCTTAAATCATGTCACATTACACACAAGATTGGGCCTGATTCTTCCCCTCTGAAGCAACCTTCAGAAAATGCCTCAGGATCTATGTGATCACAGTGTCACCTGGGTATACCAAAGCCAGGTACCTAGACATTTTAATTACTTTAATTTATAACAAAGAAGCAACTAAATGCTAGACCCCAGGAATACCATGGAGCTCTTTGGTGGCATCCAACATTCAGGAAACCATCCACTAAATGCATCCCTTTGCACTCTCCCCTGGGAGTAGCAAACTTTAAAAAACAGCGCCTTCACTTTATAACAAGTACATGAAGAGTAGAAGGGTTTGCTCTGCAGTTTGTGCGCCCTTTATATGTACATCACATGCCTGCCTGGTGGGGTGGGCCCACAACGGCAGGAGCCTGCCTCTGGATGGTCTTATGCTCCTTAGTTTTTCCTGCAGTTCATAGACAACAGGTTCCATGACTGGTTTATCTGATGGTTTTGCTATTAGTATAGTGGCCTGAGACACCAGAGTCCATTGGCTTGGATTTGAGTTCTGGCTCTGCCACTGGCTGTAGGAGCTTGAGTTCTTCTTTGTGCCTCAGTTTTCCCATGTGTGGAATTGGGGTATTGTAACTTGTAGCTTATCACGTTGTGAGGGTAGAGTGAAAACATGTGTCAAGTACTTTGGCAGAGTACCTGGTGAATTGTAAGTGCTCCATAAGAGTGCTAATTATTATTAATAATATGTTGGTGAAGGAACCATTCCTTAACAATGTTATTTGCAAGAAACTGACCACCATTTATCCATCTAGGTTTCTGTAGGAATCTGTTTGTTGTGTGCAGAGATTGGGATCAAGGAAGACACCCTCTCTGTATATTCCCAGGAGGAGACTAGACTCTGGCGGTTCTCTAAGTTTACCCAGTGTGCATCCACTGAGCTACAGGGCTGGTTCAGCACCAACTGCTGCCCATCTCCAGAGCCCTGATTCACTCTCTGGTGAGGCAACCACTGTTTGCATTGCTAATAAATTCAAGGTGATATTGGGGCTGTTCCTCTAGGAACCATATTCAACTCCAAGATCTCACTTTCCAGTAGAGATATAACGTGAGCCACACATGCAATTGTGTATGTTCTAGAAGTTACATGAAGAAAAGTAAAAAGAAAAGGATGAAATTAATTTTTAATATTCTATTTTGTTTGACCAAACCTATCAAATACCATACTTTAAACATTAAAATCAATATAAACACATTAATAAGAATTTACATTCCTTTTTTGTACCAAGTCTATAAATTCCCTGGTGTTTTTTATACTTTCAACACATTCCAACTCAGACTCATTTTATGGGAAAATGACCTGGGTAGTAGCTGTTTTCAATCACTTCTCCACGCTGTTTGGAGCTGGGACTCAAAATTATTTTTTAAAACTCCTCAGTGGATCCTGATTAGTCAGAAAGTCAAGTGGATCCCCATCCTGTACCAACTTGGTTTTTTTTCTTTTCTAAGCCATAAATCATGATATTTGGCATTTATCTATGTCCTTCAATAATGTTATAATAATTTATTAAATATACTATTAACAGCCCCAAATATGCTTTCATGTATTTTATAATTTTTATGTTTATAAAAAATCATGTAGAAAATGTTGCATAAATGGTCTTGAAAAAAAAATCAAAATCATTATTTTAAAGTTTTTCTTATGTCTTTCCTCTGGTTTCCTAAATCCAGTTTAAGTGGAGTGATATAATATCTAGAACAGGAAAGTGAATTTAAGAGCAGTAATTGGGTTTCAGAGAAACAAAAGTGAAACTTTATCGCTGTCTACACTATAAAACATGGGCAGAAACAGAGATAGGAAAGTCATAAAGCCATTTGGCATTTTAGTATGATGTTTTAACTTTTCATGTTTCATATGATTGCATGGGAAATATAAAATATATTTTAAAACTTTGATTTGGTAATTGATCAGGTTTCCATACATGCTAAACTTTATTGAATTGTTATCAATTAGAAATGCTAAAACAAATGTATATGCCAGAATTTCTACTCTTCAGGCTTATTTTTCAAAATATAAGTTTATCTTTTAAAAATTTTTTTTAGTTATACATGGATACAGTATCTTTATTTTGTTTATTTATTATTATGTAGTGCTGAGGATCGAACCCAGGGTCTCAGTGAGGCAAGCGGTCTGCCGCTGAGCCACAACCCCATCCCAAAATATGTTTATTTTTACTTATAAACTAATAGATCTTCTGACTAGTATTAATGCATAGTATGTAAGATCTTTGTGCTATGAGTAGTTCAGTTTGATAGAACTTTGTGTTTGAAGTGATTGGTGATAATCATATTTGTACTTATTAATTTTACTCTGGAGAATATTAGAGATGATATATTAAAATGGGGAAATTCTTTCCTTTGTGATTGATGTCTTTTCCTAGTAAGTTTTAATGGCTTTCTTGATCTTCATTTTTCCCTAGGATATATACAAAAATTTGATATCTATGTTTATTTGTAATACTGTGACTGAAATCTAAATTTTAATTTTAAAGAAAATCTCTTGCAATTTATTCATTGTATAAATGTCAACACTTACATTTCTGGTATCTTAATTTTATATTGATTATTTGAAATGGTGCATGTGTTCACAGATTCAAATACAGTCTTGGGTTGCTTAACAGAAGGTATACATCTGAGTAATGTGTCTTGAGATAATATCACTGGTGTGGGAACATTAGAGAGTGTGCTTACACAAACTTAACTGATATAGCCTACCACACACCTAGACTACGTGGTATGCACCATTGTATAGGTGGGCCTTCATTGACCAAAATGTATGCAGCAGATAATTGTAGGTAGGCCTCAATAATTTGTCTGTTTCAAGAATAGCCTCAAGTGATAACAGGACCTAGAAACCAAGTTCTTTCCCAAGAAGTCAGAGATCCCAGTACCTGTCTTATAGATTTAAAGCTCTTGTGGTCCACCTCTGTTAGGGTATGAGCAGTGGTCATGTACAGCAGCATCACATTACTGAGTGTGATGACCAAGCATGATGTGAAGGAATTAGTCAAGTCTGTTGTCCCAGGACATCTCCCACTCACTGTATGACAGAAAAATCACAGCATTAGAGGCTCTTGTAGCTACACTAGATGTCTGCAATTTGGAGGGCTGGGGTTCCACATTACTGAACCCTGGGTTTGTCATGTGGAAAGAGGTGAAGATATGTTTGCTGGGGGAAGAGAAATCCTTAACTATCTAGGTTAAACAGTGAAGATTCAAGTTCAGTTGAGCTGTCTGGCCAGATACAGTTCATAGTAGAAAACAGATCCCCAAAAACTTATCAGCACAGTATAGTTTCCTTTTCACAGTGAAGAGCACAGGATGCCATGCAGATATAATGTGTGCTTCTGAACATTCTGGAGGGACCAGGGCCAATATGAGGCTGCAGACACTCAAGGAAGACCTACAGGGCACACTGCAATTTGCCTTTGCCTGTCCAACAGTTTCCCTGGCATTTGTCTTTATCAGTAGAACCCATCTAGCCACTAAAACTGATAATTTTTTAAGGCAAACCAAATTTATGATCTTTTTAGAATAAAACCCTTCAGATGTTTTCCATAACTGGAATTGTGGCCAATTTCCCAACTCTCTGTTACACACCAGCCAGAAAAAAAAAAAGAAAAAAAAAAAAACGTGATTTGGAAAGGATGTTGGAATCCACCTGGAAGCAGAGTCTGGAGAGGCAACTTTCCACATGGAAAAAAAATTAAGAGCCTCAAACAGGCAGAGAACAGCTTCCTACTATTACTTTTTTTTTTTTTTTTTAATACTTCAGCTTCAGAAAGTGTTGCATACTCAAGTCTAGACATCAAAAACCAAATGTAAAAACAAATCAAAACTTTTTCACACATGTGTAATTGCAAAATTAGACATGTCTAGAAAATTCAGCTGGTCTAGTCAAGTGAAAGGCTCTGTGGCTCATAGGCCCATCCTAACAAATGGCACTAAGGCCAATTGTCAGCATTCAATTCTTACAGCTCCATAGGAATATCTCCATGCTCCCCCATACATCACACACTGCAAAATCCATGCAAATACAGTGCATGTTTACATAATGCCAGAGCTTTCATTTGAATGAGAAAAATCAGCCATCTAAAAGTCATCAGGTATGATTGTAGACCATCTTACAGGCACTGAGATGACTGAAGTTTCACTCTTCATGACCTGTAAACAGAAACACTGAATTATTTGTTCTGGTACTTCACAGGCCATCTCTGTTTGCTGTTAGAGATAATAAGAAAGTTATCTTTTACTGGTAACTTTCAGAGGCAGGAACAAGTGAAAAGAAAATTCGGGTATTATTTATCAACTATATACTTACTTTCTCCCATATACAAATTAGAGGACATAGAAATTGCCAATTCGAAGACATGGGAGGTGTGTTAAAGGGAAGGGGCACACTGTTTGTAGAGCATCGAGGAAAGAGCTGCCGTACTGGAAATAAGTATGCAGGGTCTCTCCTACTAGTGTGCTAAAATGCACCTGTCAGTGGCAGCACCATTTGGAAACTCCTTTGAATAAAGTCTTAGTATTTTTAATATTTGATAACATCTATGTTGACTACTACTGAGAAAAATTAGAGTGGTAATAGAGTTAACATTGCATGTTGCCTGACTTTCATCCTAAAATCAGCAAAAGGTAATGAGTCTAAGTTCATGCCTTACTTTAGAACTAGATTAAAAGGGAGAAGTCAGAAATCTGTTGGGAAGAAAATCAGAGGGAAAAAGCAGATAATTTTTGCAAGTTATTTAAAACATAATATCTCTGCAGATGGGGGCACTTTATAGCAAAAGTCAGCAAGAATACAAGAAACTGTTTCAATGGTTCTTAATTGACAAAAAGTGTTCAATATGCAAATAGGTAGTATACATTAATACCTTGGCTTGATTAGCTATAGCTGCTAATTTCTGAAACAATCTGTTCATGCTCTTAAGTTATTTATTCTCTATCTCAAAAAGATTGAAACTGTATTAAAGATGTAAGATCTGTTTTCCATAATGATGGTGAAAGATTTTGACCATATGAGAGAAGCAAAAACACAACACCTTGATGTCGGAGATTCAGATCTCAGAGCAGGGTCACCACACAAAGAAGATTGGGCACCAAAGGCAGAAAACCTGAAGAGTTAGGGAAACACAAAGATTACAGACAATGTTAAGAGCTCATTTAGAAACCAGAGATCTTAAATTCGTGGTCCTCAGAAATTATGTTGCAGTTATATTTGTATTGCTCCAGAAACTCGTTCATGTTAGTTAAGGGAAATGCAAGTTTAACACAGTCATGTACTAATGGAGAGACAGGCAGGACCTGGAGACTTTAGGTAGTCAGGGAAGCCCTCTTGGAGGAGGCGATATTCAAGCTGCAATGTCAGGAAAGAGATAGCACTACTCAAATCTAAAGTAACAGCTTTCGAGATGGAGGAGAAAGAAAGTGTTTATGTTTGCACCTGGAGCCACTTCTGTTTCTTTCTATAGTGCTTGGTCTAGTTATGTACGGAAATGTCCATTAAATGCCTGTGAGATTACCTACAGGCTGATAAAAGCTTTGGGACAAAGAGAATTGAGATGTAAATGCTTAAATAGGTGCAATTTCCCTTCTCGTACTGTTTTTGACCACCTTTTTTTTTTTTTTTAAAGCACAATAAGAAGAAACACAGTTTGGGTTGCATTCCCATCTGTCTTTGTCATTTTTAATGTCAATACAGAATGAATAAAAGATTTTACATTGTCTTCCAGAGTTCTCATATCATACTTATAGAACAATCTAAGTCAATGCTTAGCTTGAAAGTATTTTTACATTCTAAAATAGTATTTATGATTATGACTGAATGAAACTGTTTACTATGTCAGAAGGGAGCATAAAAATAACATGTTGAGAGATCAATTTTAAAACTTCAATCTTTTTTCCCCCTCTTCCTTATAGGGCTTATTCCACTAGAAGCAAGATGGCTGAACTCAATACTCATGTGAATGTCAAGGAAAAGGTAAGATCAAGTTATACTGGCTTATAGAAACGCCAGACTGGATAACATAATCCCTAGCTGGTAAAAAGTCAATTACAGGGCTTGGGTTATGGCTCAGTGGTAGAGCACTTGCCTGGCATGTGTGAGGCACTAGGTTCAATTCTCAGCACCACATATAAATAAACAAATAAAGGTTCATCGACAACTAAATATATATATTTTTAAAGTCAATTACAATTGAAGAAGGGAAAAATGGTTTGGGAAGATATATAGTAAGTTTGTCACACTATTCAACTATTAACAGAAAGAATGATAAGTTGCATTTACTGAATGTATATTAAACACATTACATTCATTTTCTCATTTGCTCTTGACTATAGCCTCATGAAGTTGGTACTGTTGTAAATTTCTGTTTTATAGGGGTAGATATCAAGAAACAGAGAGATAATTTGGCAAAGTTTACAGAGTGAGTAACTGACAGAACTAGGATTTGAAGCCTGGCAGTTCCCCTTAAATGCCAAGATTCTTGACCAACTTACTTGGTTGCATCTGAGAACAAGGGTATTACATTACCTTCCAGAACTGGCTTCATCTAGAGATGACCAATGCTTTACCAGATGGCCCCTGGGTAGCCTTTTCAAGTCTCTTTCAACCCTCAGAGTTCATGACATTGAAAATGTCCCTTCCTCATTATTTGTTGGAGACCAGTTATACTTCAGAGTCCCTCTAAATCTGTGACACTTCCTCCACCTAAGCAGTCCCTTATTTGCCATACACACTACCTTAGCTCTCAGCTCTTAATGACCCATGAACACAGACCATGTAGATAAACCTGTCCAACCATTCATCTGGCACCTAGAAATAGAAGCCCTAGAAGTGAGTTGCCTGTGGTCATCCAGGTAAGCAGAACAGCCTGGCTCGAACCTAGGTCTCAACCATGTTCATGCCACCTTCCCTTGGGAACCTCTCCCTCCATTGCACCGCCAGTCACTTAAGGGTGGGAGTTGGTCTTTCATCTCCTTGTATCCCCTCCATATGAACAATACAGAGTGAAGAAAGAAAGAAGTAACATTTCTGGAGTCCTTACTATTTCTTCTTTCACTTAGAAAAGCTGCCATGATCCCAAACACTGTTCATGCTGGGAATATGACTGGCACTGAACAAGTAAATGAGGTTCCTGCTCCCACAGAGCTCACATTCAGGGCAGGGAAGCAGAGAATGAACTCAAGAACATATAAGTGAGCACAGTCATTTCTGACAGGGATAATGACTATGAGGAAAACATGCTGGGTAATTTGATGGAAGGGAGGCAGGGGAGGTGGCTACTTTACATGAGTAGCCAGGGAAGCTCTTAGAAGAGGTGATATTTGAGCCTCATGAGATAAAGACAACGGGAAAGAAACACTCATGCAGATCTGAGGGCAGAGAATTATGAGTAGAGAAAAATTGAAAACAGTTGCCTAAAATGGACCAAGTTGAATGTGTTTGAAGAGCAAATGGCCAGTGTGGCTGGACTGTGAAGGGCAGAGCGGATGGGATGGGAGCTGAGTGCAGGGGGTACCACTTTGCTGGGCCCATGGACCTCCAATGGATATGAAATCCAGAGTCCACGAGCTTGGATGGGAACAAATACATTTTTATCTTAAAATATAAAAGTACATTTTTGTCACCACTAACATCTAAAGGAAATTTAGCATTTCCTTCAGTCATGAATGTCGGCAAAGAGTAAAAATAAACCCATAGTAACAGCAGCAGGACCTGTTACTTTCACAGCTAGAAACCATGAATATTTTCATATCAGATTACATTTGTTACAGATACCATGAAATGTTATTTGTTCATCACTGCTTAAAAATTATTGTAGTTCTAGAACCTGCTGCTGTATTATTTGATGTGTTAATGGAGAAGTGCATATTTTACTGTAGCATGAATTTGCTTTTTATTAATATTTTAACTGTATTTCAATGTGAGTAGTTTCTTTTGTAATCATATGTATTTTATAGCATGAATTTTAACACAGTATCCTGAGAAGGACCCCAAAGGCTTCACCACTCTCATGGAGGAGGTCTGTCTACCAAAAGGCTTAAAAACAGTGATAGAGCCATTTAGGGCTCTATTCCAAGGGCGAAAGCAAGCTGTTTGAAAATTGTAAGCAGGAGCTCGATTTAGTCTAACAAAGCTCATCCTGGCTTCATCAGTGACTATGTTACATGTTTTGTAAATCTCCTTATTAAATAGCTTTCTGTTTGATAAGGGCACTGAGGCTTGTGATCAGACTTGGTCAAAGTAAGACTCAGGAAATGTACAAGAGTGGGGATTCAGGCTCAGCTGTGTCTGGTTCTAAGGCCTGTGTCCTGTCTACTACATGACTGCTTCTCAGGGTTTCTACCAAGATATTCCCAAGAGCACAGAAGAACAGACTTATTATCCAATGTCTCTGGAGATGTGGTCAAAACCAACTTCTACCAACATGTAATATTATTGGAATTTTATGTGTTATTGTAAAAATGGATGCCATTTTTTAATTTGTTCTAATTAGTTATGTATGACAGTAGAACACATTTTGATACGTCATATATAAATGGAGTATAACTTCTCATTCTTCTAGTTGTACATGATATAGAATTACACCGGTCATGTAATCATATATACACATAGGGTAATAATGTCCAATTCATTCTACTATCCTTCATACCCCCATACCACATCTCCTGCCTTCACTCCCCTCTGGCTAATACAAAGTACCTCTATTCTTCCCTAGCCCCTTTCCTTATTGTGAGTTCGCATTCACATATCAGAAGAAACATTCAGCCCTTGGTTCTTTGGGATTGGCTTATTTCACTTAGCATGATATCATGAAGCTCTATCCATTTACTGGCAAATGCCATAATTTCATTTTTTAAGGCTAAGTAACATTTCATTGTGTGTATATAACACATTTTCTTTATCCATTCATCTATTGAAGAGTACCTAGGTTGGTTCCATAGTTTAGCTATTGTTGAGTTGAGCTACTATATAAACATTGATGTGGCTGTGTCACTGGAGTATGCTGATTTTAAGTCCTTTGGGTATAAACTGAGGAGCTGTGTCAAATGGTGGTTCCATTCCGAATTTTCTGAGGAATCTCCATACTGCTTTCCATAGTGGTTGCACCAATTTGCAGTCCCACCAGCATCGTATGAGTCTACTTTCTTTCCCACATCTTCACCTGCCGAGACACATGACTGAATCATTCAGGTTCACTCCAATGAACTGGGCTGGCTACTAAATAACCACACAGAGATAGAAAGTACCTCTTTTGGGGTTCAATGATGGTTCCTTGACCTCAGCTTCCATAAGGGAGGCCAGAGAGGCCTGCAAGAGAGAAAGAGAGAGAGAGAGAGAGAGAGAGAGAGAGAGAGAGAGAGAGAAGGAAGAGAGAGAGAGAGAGAGAGAGAGAGAGAGAGAGAGAGAGAGAGAGAGAGAATGCCTAAAACCCCTCCTATTTATTGGGGAGAAGCAATTCAAGAATATTACACCCAAACAAGGCAAGGGATTGTGTTGTCCCATTGGGTGATGCCCACTGCCAGAGCTGCACTTCCTTGCCGAGCGAAAGTGAGGTCCACCTGCTTTCGTGCTATGAGGGGAAGCCAGTTTCACACTTTCATTACTCAAGGCTTGAGGGTACGTGCTCAGCTCCTATGTGCTCAGCTCCTGTTCATGGCAGCCCCCAATACTCACCAACATTTATCCTTGCTTGTATTCTTGATTATTGCCATTCTGACTGGAATGAGATGGAATCTTAGTATATTTTTGATTTGCATTTCTCTAATTGCTAGAGATGTTGAACATTTTTTCATATATTTGTTGCTCAGTTGTACTTCTTCTTTGAAGTGCCTGTTCATTTCCTTAGCCCATTTATTGACTGTTTTTTGTTTGTTTGTTTGTTTGTTTGGTGTTTTTTATAGTTCTTTATATGTCCTTGAGATTAATGTTCTATCTGAGGTGCTTGTGGTAAAGATTTTCTCCCATTCTGCAGGCTGAGTCTTTACATTGTTGTTTCCTTTTATACAATTTTTATCCATTATATTCCATAATGTAAACTACAGATCATTTTAATATAAACTATTTTAGCTTATTGATAATTGAGTAAACAATAGCAGAAAGTTGTGCACTTTTGATAGCATGGCTTCATATTCTCCCTGATTCACAGTCAGATATTCAAGTGAGAATCTGTGTTCCCCATTTTTGAGACTCTGGGTAAGGTATAACAAAGATTGGCCCCTTCCCAGCTGTATTGATGGATGGATTGAACGGCTCTCAAGCTGGACTATGGGAAGGAAAAACACTTTAAAGAACCAAACTCCCTACAACACATAACTAGTAGACCAATATGGTAGAATGAGCAGTCAACACTTGAGTGTTGTGTTGTATTCATAACACAGTTGGCATCTGGCCAGTATAGGGAAACAGACTGATCTACATACACACAGACTGCCATGGTTAGTGTTAAGATTCCATGTATTGGCTCAGGTGCCACATCCATCCACCTGTCATGAGCATCGTCAGATACCCATGTGAAGCACCACAGTAGATGTTTGCCATTGCACTTCAGTAGCTTATCAAAATGTTGGCAGTTATTTTGAAAAAGGGTGATGTTTAAGTTGTAAATATTATCAATCTGCATGACAATGAAAGTAGAGCCCCTCTAACTCAATTAGTGAATTCCATCTTCCCATGTCATGAGGTTAATAGAATTTTCAACTCGATAAAATAAATCATAATAAACAACTGAAAATTCTGATCTTCTATAATTTTACATTAATTTATTTTAACATACTTGCTTCCTTTAGTTATTAGATTTTATGGCCTTTTTATGATTAGCTTGTTTCTCAATCTGTCACACAAAGCAATGACATTTCGATGCTTGAGAATAATAACAACTGTTACATCTTACATTACAAGCTTTTGGGGATTAGAGAACAGAGCCTATGTAGTATTTTTAATGCAATATCTAGTCAAGCACTGTGGGAAATGAAATAGACATGTTGAAGTGAGTTCTTTGTTTATCTCTAGTGGCTTTGTGATTGGATGGATTAATTAGGAGTAGCTGCTTTGGTGAAGAAATAATTTTTGTCCTCATGCAGCTTTTAGTCCAAAGGAGGAGCTAATAAAGTTTAATATTCGAGTCAAGTGAAACTTACAGTAGACACTCTGTGACAGTTTTATTTGAAAATATCCTCACATATTTGGATTATAACTTGATTTAAAGTGGAAACATCGTTGGAGTCCAAGTTCATTCTCCTTCGTGTGACACAATGCTTTGATCAGACCCCAGTCTTCTTTGACACTTTCATCTCCTGCCACTTCTCCACATACCCCTTCAGTCCAGCCAGACTGACCTTGAATACTTCTTCCTCTGTGCCATTACAAAGGCAGTTCCTGCATGTGAGATGTCCTCCTCAGGGACCTGACCTGCACTCACCTTCCTTTGAGGAACTCTTTCTAAACATCTCACTTTCCTCTTGCCCTGTCTGAATTTCCTGCACTTCCTCTGTTGTCTGTCTTATATTTTGGTGGGATTCTCTGCATTTTTCACTGAAGCTGTTATTCCACATAGCATAATTGTTAGTTGAATCTCTGTCTCCCTGTGTGGACCTGCGCGTTCCCTGGAAGGCAGGACTGGATCTTAGTGTGCTCCGGATTGACACATAGTTGACTCCCCAGTTAGCATTAGATAAAATGAATGGATAACAAATGAATGAACACACCTGCTTGAATAGTTAAGTTCTTTAGAGACTACATTTTCCATTCATGATATTTTGCAAAATCTCGAGCCTTCTTGAAAAATGAAATGTAGGTTAATGGAAATGTCATCTCATTTTAGTACTGTCTTTGCTATTAAAGTGTGTTTTAAATTACTTCTAAAAACAGAAACTTAGGTTGCTTAGGTTGACTACCTCTTGTTCTGCGGAAAAGTGGCATCTTTATGAGATGATTATCAAATACAAGTGGTTTCAGGTAAGATTTACAATAACAACTGAGGTTATTAGGTGAGTAACCAGCCATATTCTGCCACACCAAAATAAAATAAAATACATTGATTTATTTTAACATACTTTCACTCCACTAAAGAGAGATACCAGAACAAAATCTTTGGAGTAATCAGGGATCTTATATTTAGGACATAATTCATTTTTCACAGCTCAAATGATTTTTAAAAGAAATTCAATCCTAGAAACTCAGATAAATTAGTCAATAGTGACTATTGGATTATTTTTTTGCTTGAGACGCTTGGGTACTAAAATGATTTATAGTTTTTTAAATATAATTCTCAAGTGAATAAGAAAAGGATCATTAGAACTGATATAGACAAAATAGAATTTTTAGTCACATGTTATTCATGCATTATTATGAATGAGTTTAAATCAGATTCAATTCAGCAATAGAACTTGGAGGTGGAAAGTAAAGCAGATCCTTGTTTGTAAAATGGGGTTAATATTTGCTGAGTGTTCAGTTTCAGAGTGAGAACTCATTATGATGATGAGAGATTCTTAAGCCACCCTGGGGGATCCAGTATCTTTAGGAAGTAATGTCTAGCGAGGTAGAAGTATGGAAGGAGTACAGAGTTTGGAGATAGGTGTTATTAGTTCCCCAGTTTTTAGTTGAACAACCTGGAGCAAGTCACTTATCTTTTCTTGGCCTCAGTTTCCTGATCAGTAGATTGGATGTGATTATAAAACTTGCCTCACAGAGCCATCAAATACAATAGTAAGTGCATAGCTGCTTTATGAACTCTTAGTAATATGAACTATAAACAATCTGTTTATTTTACAATCAGAAAATTCAAAAAAGAGTCCTGATTTAACATTTTGTTTGGAACTCAAAAGTATAAATTTCCATAGAACTGAAATTAGGGGAAAAAAATTAAAAGTTCAAATGAGAGAAAAAATATCAAAGTGGACTTGACTTCTTCAAACTTTGATAGCTATTGCTGAGCTTCACAAAAAATAATTGAGACTAGACAATATGATGATATTGAAATGGGGAATAGCTCCATCTATAATATCATTGCTGAGCTGTGCCACTTATTGCGAATAGCTTTTAGAGCTGTTAAAGTTATAGAGGTAAATTGGATTGTAAACAATAATCGTATAGTGTCATTAAAATGAAGGGGAAGGAATAAAGAAGGGGAGAAGAGTCTTTTGTCCACACTGGGTGCAGAGAGGTGTCATTGTCAGCATTTCTTCAGATGACTGAAATAGAGGGTGTCCATGCCTCTATGTCCTGGAGTCCACAACAGGTGGACAGATTTTTTTTTTTGATAAATATATCCTATTTTATTTTTTTCCTGTAACTGTTTTGATCTATGTTTTACCAAGTACTAAAATGTAGTTCAGATCTTTTCATGGGACATATATAGTCAAAAAAAATAAAATATTTGATTAAAGAGATGTTAATGGGATGATCATATAGAAGAAACCCTCATTATACATCTTAAAAATATTAATTCCATTTGATACAGAATTCATTTCATGGGGTTGGAAACGAGTTTTAATGATATGCAAGAACAAACCATGCAAGCTTTGGGGCAAATCTTAATTTCATAATTTTGCAGGAGCGTTTAAGTTAACTTAGCCCAGCCCCTGGATTCAAACAGCAAAACTTCAGCTGCACAGCTTTCAGATTTCACCATGAATCGGTTCTTGTCATCATTTTCTCATAGGAAAGGGTCATTAAATTTCCCTTTCAAAGGAAGGAGAAACATTGACAATAGTGATTGCCTAATGCTTATATACAGAACTGCTGTTATTGTTGCTTGGCAACTAGAAGAGATTTGACAAGGAGTCTAAAGGAACTGAATGAATAAATGGAAATGTCAGCATCAGTTTCAGGGGATAAGAAGAAATTTACTATTGCGGGATTAGCATCACATTGCTTTTTCCAAGTTGCATGATTGGAATGCACAGTGTTTCTGATCTGCTTCGCCTGCCCACGTCTCCTTCCAGCCTTTCATCGCAGCCCCTTTTTGCACTGTGGCTGAGAGGTATATAGAAGATAGATGGTTAATGCTAAAGAACACAAGAGCATGTCAAAAATGAAATTTTTTGCTGGCAGGAAAAAGTAACCTCCGTTGGCAGTCCCTTGGAATTTATAGGTACTTTACCAACATTCTAGTTATTTCTCACAATGATCCTTCATATTAAATTATCCAGTTTTTACAGATAAAAAATGACAGGGCTGCAACAAGAGTTTCTTCTCTTCTGACCTTGCATTCTGAAAATCTGTTCAGATAGATTACCTAGACAGACAGATGGATAGATTCAGCACTTAAGAGTAAACTGCTTGTATTAGTAATAAAGCCTCTTTTTTTCTCTATAAGCCGTTTCTCCACAATTTGATTGCAAATTCCTTATAAGCAGATAGGGAATTTTAATTTATGTATGTACTTAATAGCTCCCACAGTAGTAATATCATAAACCGTCTGTCCCCAAAACATTTGCTAATTAATCAACATTTAGTTTAATGATTAGTCAAGAGTCTACAATGGCAATTCTCAATTCATAGAGCGGAAGAAGGAGCTGGTATATGTTCCCTGAGTTGGGGCAAGTATTAGAATGTCAGCTATAATTAGAAAAAGGAAAAAAGGCATAATTATGTTCATTTGAGTCTTCCAAGAAGCAGATGCCAGGATGAGAAGCGATTAGAAGAGATGTATTGGGACAGGAAGAGAGGGTAGTGCTTATCAGAGATAAAGAAGAGAGAGCAGGCAGGAACAGTTATGGAGTACCCTCAGACTTCCATGCAGGTCTGACATCTTTGAAAGGAGTAGAAAAAAGGGAAATCGAGTGGAAAGAATCTCAAACTTGCAATACAGTGCTAAGAAAGTTTTGGCAGGTTAATGGGGTATGTTCAGGGCATGTTGACCACTGGAGGATTCCCACATCCTTCAGAAATCAGCATCCACTAGTACATGCCACCTCAGTTATGGACAGGGGCATCCTGGAAGGAGTATGGCTGGGGTGCAGATGTACTGCCCCCAGGGGTGCAGCTGAGCTGTCAGTCACCTACTTCCTACAGCATATTCATATCCTCCACAATACTCAAGAGTACCACAAAATCATACATTGAAAAAGGATATTGAATCAATCATATGAGAAAAACATGAGATTTGATGTTTATTGAAAAGAATGAATAAAAAGTTTGAATCAGCTGTTCTAAATTAATTAGTAAATTAAAATGCAATCTCTGGAATTTCTCTTCCCTTAGTAAGCTGAGCCATACTGCCACTGGTGTGGGGCATCTCCTCAACTTGTAGAGTAAACATTGATCTTGTAATCTTGTTTTCTATTAAGAATATACTGTTTCCTTTCTTCTTTCTTTTCTATTTTTTTTTTATTGCAATACAAGATGGAATTCTAGGGATCTCTGAAACTAGGCTATATCCCCAGCCCTCTTTAAATTTTTTTTTTTTTTTAACTTTAAGACAGGGTCTCATAGAGTTGCCCAGCCTGGTTTCAAACTTGTGATCCTCTTGCCTCAGCCTCTTGAGTAGCTGGGATTACAGGTCTGTGCTTGCTTGCTTGCTTACTTTTTATTTTATTTTTATTTTTTCAATTCTTGGAATGAACTCAGAGCCTGTGCATGGTAGGCAAGCAGCTCTACCACTGAGCTACATCCCCAGACCTAAAAGTGTACTTGTTACTAACCACATTAAAAATAACAAAGGAACATGCTAATTCTACTGAAAAACTATGTCCTTTGGTATACCGTGTTAAATCTCGTCTTTATCTGCCAACTGAGGGAATTCATGTGGCCTTCAGGATCCTCTCCAACTGTAATGTTAGGTGAATCCAAAGTCTTTCCCACTCATGAGCACTGTGAAAGACCAAAACAGGGCACTGTGCCACAGATAAGTGAACCTCAGCCCTAACCTTAGCCTCTCTGCATGTCAGTTTCTTATAAAATGAATGAATTTGATTAAAACTATCTCTAGAGTCCATTTATGGTTCACTGTTACAGCATTCCTCTTGCCTTTCTGTCTTTGAGACCCTTTAGAACTTTTCTCCTTAATCTTCAAAGATAATTATCAATAAATATGTGCTAAATAATGATTGAGGATCAATTACATAACAATATATTTTTTTAAAAATTGTGGTAAGAACACTCAACATGAGATTGGCCTTCTTATTGGTGTTTAAAGTGTCCAATACAGTATTATTACTACAGGCACAATGCTTCTGGAACTTTTTCATCTTGCATGAAGGAACCTTAAATGCATTAAACAGCAACTCCCTATTTTCTTCCATTTCTAAGCCTTGGAAGCCACCACATTTTACTCTCTGCTTTTATGAGTTTTATTATTTTAAAATCTTATATAGGAATCCTGCAGTGTTTGTCCTGTGACTGACTTATTTCTCTTACCATAATGTCCTTTAAGGTTCATCCATGTTGCCAAGTTGTTGTATACTGCAAGATTTCTTTCTTAAAGCTGAATAATATTCATCTCTGTGTGTCTATCTCATTTTCTTTATCCATTCATCCACTGATGGACAATCATTAGTATTTTCCTTTGCTTATCGTTCAAATTGTAATTTTAATTGTTAGACTCATGCATAAACTAATTTTAATTCTTTTTACTCTCCTTAGAAGAAAAGCAAACAAATAAAAAATCATTGGGAAAACTATATCTGGTTATTGGATGATTGCTTTTATTGATATTTATTATTGGTCAAACTCGTTAAATAAAGAATGCTATGAAAGTGAACAAACACCATCATCATTAGCAATTAGAGAAATGCAGATCAGAATTACTCTAAATATCATCTCACTAGAATAGCAGCCTATGGGGAGGTATCCAGTGCCTTATTAGGGGGTACTTTTTCATGCTCAGGAGGATGTAAGCCATGAAATTGAAGTTAGAATGATTCGTGAGGAACAAAAGACAGAGTCAGAAAATAGTTTCAAAGGCTAGAGCTCCTGATAGGTCCAGTTCACACAGGAGCTGGAGCCAAACAACTAGAAAATGGCTCCTGTGGTTTATTTAAGGTGGTACATCAAAAGCAGGGATAAGATGTCAGGGGTGGAGTTTTGCTTCCTGATGTCTTGTAGTCAGCAGGTTGATTGGCATTTTGGAAGGTCACACTCATCTCTGAGGGGCTGTGTCGCTGCAGCAGGTCACCCCATCTCCAGGGCTGTGTGGGACCTGAGGTAGAGCTTAAATAGGGTCATGTGTCTGGGCAGTCTTAACCAGAGGAAATTTCCCCTGGAAGTTCCCAGATACCAGATTCTCCTCTTCATTAGACTGTGATGATGATGTAGTTCACACACAGCCCATGGTTGGCTCTCAGCAACCATCAAAAATATAAACAATAATAAATGCAGGAGAGGATATGAAGAAAAAGGAATACTTTTGCACTGTTGGTGGGACTGTAAACTAGTACAACCACTATAGAAGCAGTATGGAGGTTCCTGTAAAGACTATACATGGAATCACCTATGACCCAACTATATCACTCCTTGGTGTTTAGTCTAAAGAAGTAAAGTTATCATACTAAAATGACACATGCATACCCATATTTATAGCAACACAATTCACAATAGCCAAACTATGGAAGCTAGCATAGGTGTCCATTAGTGGAAGGATGGATGAAGAAAATGTTATATATATGTGTGTGAGTGTGTGTGTGTGTGTGTGTGTGAATACAATGGAGTTTTATTTAGCCATAAAGAAAAATGAAATTATGTCATTTGCAAGAAGATGGATGGAACTTGAGAGTATTGTGTTAAACTAAATAATTCAAACTTAGAAGACCAGGGTCATATGTTTCCTCTCATATGTGGAAGCTAGAGAGGAAAAAAGCACGGGAGGGGTGGGAGTAGGGGTGATTTCATGAAAATCAAAGGGAAATTAGTAGTGAGGAAAGGGATCAGGGGTAGGAGGAGAGGAAAAGGGAAAATACTAGGGAATGATATTGGCCAAATTATATTATAGTGTATACATGTATGAATATATAACAATAAATCTCACCATATGTACAGCTATAGTACACCAATAAGAAAAATATGAACCAAAAAAGAAAAGAAAAAAAAGTGAATAAGCACCTTTTAAAGAAGAAGTATAGCCCTGGTTTTCAAGATTTTCAAGGGTATTCAAAGGGTATTCAAGTGGTCTACTTCTTCCACACCATAGTGAAGAAATATCCAAAGTTAACATAATATGTTGATTAAATTAACTTTCTGATTCTAGCATTGACTATAGGGTAATTAACTTTTTTATTCTAGTATTGATTAAAAGGTAATAGTGACTTATACCTTTATAGTACTCTTTATCTGGAAAGTCTGTAAATGAGCAGGGGGAAAAACACACACACAGTAAGAATGGGTGTCAATAATTACCATCCCCCCTCCCCCAGTGAACACTAAATTCGAAAGAAAATGAGCAAAGATTTGACTGAATATTCTGATATAAGCAGAAGATAAATTTCTACTATGATTAAAATACCAAAAGCAAAATGTCTCGCTTTTTTTGTCTACAGTAATAAGTCTAAATATGGAATTCATTCAAGATAATGGTCAGACAGAATATTTGCCTAATCCTAAGACTATGTAGGTATGAACAGCTGAAAACAGACTTCTAATGGACTCAGGGGCTCACCCAGCCCTAAAATTATTTGCAAATCTAACTGGTAATTCTGGGAAAATAGAAAGAATCAAGCACAATTATAGAAAACATGCAGGTCTATACAGAATAATGCTAGCTAGATGGGTGAAATGAAATGTGTATTAAACCGTTGCTTGTCTCAGTGTAAATTAAAGAGGCTGTTACCAGTAGCAACCATTTCATATAATTTCAAGTGTCAGATTGAAGATCAAAATTCTGATGTGAAAAATTGCTCATGGACTAAATTAAAAGATTTAAGACATTTTGTTTATTTAATTTAATTTTACTATTCTTTAGATAGGAGTAAAGTCCATATGAGTATGTCTTATTCTGCAAATCATCAGACTTATTTCTAGGAGTTAAAGAAGTAGTATCTAATATAAACTATCGATTTCCATTTTGTGTTTTAACAACTGTTAAATTAATTTGCTTTTATCCAAACATTCAGTGTCTTCACCAAGTATGGACATAAAATAGATTGAAAGAACTCTGGGTTGTTGCATTCGTTATCTTTAATCCTTTGAAGCAGATTGTATTCTCCAAAGTAGCAACAACAAACAGTATCTCCCTCATTAAGAAATGGAGTCTCTGACCCTCCCCTTATAACTGAGTGGGTTTTTGGAGCTGGCTGAACAGTATAATAGGATGGAAGTGACTTCAAAGCTAGGTGATTCTGCTCTTCCTCATGAATTGGATATTCATGGAACGCTGGACTTCCTCATTCCTTCCACCTAACTGCAACCTGACTGTTCTAAGGCCACCATGCTATGAGGAAGGACAGACTAGCCCATCAAGAGAAACCATGTGGAATGGCCTTGAGGCTACATAAAGAGAGAGATGCCCAGCCAGCCCTCAGTACACCAGCCTCTCTCTCC
The DNA here is from genome assembly GCF_048772815.1 of Callospermophilus lateralis. Lineage (NCBI taxonomy): Eukaryota > Metazoa > Chordata > Mammalia > Rodentia > Sciuridae > Callospermophilus > Callospermophilus lateralis. Next base: position 34,667,169 of record NC_135313.1, on the reverse strand, counting down.
TCCATCATCTGCCTGCATGAGAGACCCCAAAGCGACTCATTCAACTGAACTCTCAAATTCCTGACTCACATGAACAGGGAAAAGTAATAGACTAAGCCACAAGGTTTGGGGTACTTGTTCTGCAGCAGTAGGTTAACTGAAGGGAGAGGGGAAAAAAATCTCTCTCCCATAGTTTTGATTGACAAAAAAGGAATACTAATATTTTTTATATTATGATATTGCATAAATAATGGGAGTATAATAGTACACTCAGGTAAATGAGCTGGGAGATAAACAGTAAACCTAAAAAGAGATTTTTCCTATAATACCTGCTTTTCTTTTCCTTGCCCACTCTTCCTTAACAATCCATGACTTCCGTTATATGGCTCACTCATGGTTTGAGAACCATGAGTCTAATTCTGATTGGACATTAAACCCATGATAAAAACATTTTAAAAAATGAATGCTAAGTATATGATTGTCTGGGGAGCTCAGGGGTATGTAAATTTTTAAAAGTTACCAGGTAATTTCAATTTGCAGCCTGAGTTGATACCCACTATTTGATGCCAACAATGCTCGAATCTTTATCACTATCTCAGTTCTTCCCCTGTTTTCCAAAATCATAGATTCAGCTGACTTCTAGATCTGGACATGGATGTCTCACAGGCCCCTCAAAAAGTAAAGCTAGTTTCCCTCTCAAGCATAGCACCCCATCTCTACCACAGCTCCTTTCTCAGGAAATTACCCCACTGGCCACATAGGCACTCAAGCCCCAAATCTGGAAGTCATCCATCCACATTGCTTTATCTTCCTCATTCCTTCCACCTAATTAAACACAAATCAATGGCTTCCTTCCAAGCAATGTGTGAATCCTTCTCTACCACGTCCCATCTTGGTCCATTTTCTCTCCCCTGGAGATTGCAATAGAATTCTAGCCAGCCTTCTTTTGTTCTCCTCCCACTCATCCACAAAGAGGCCAGAATAACCTTCTTAAATAGCCAATATGTATCCTCCTCTCCTAAGTAAAACTATTCAATGGCTTACTCTTAGTATAAGGCTTAAAAATCGTCCTATGACTTGCAGGACCTTTGCATCCTTCACCCAATTCCTTGGTCTCCAGCTTCTTCTGCACTCCCCTCCATTTGAACACTGTTCCTTCTTTCCCTCAAGGCATGCCCCACTCATCTGCCATTCAAACATTTTTTTTTTCAAATGTTCAGTTTCTTGACCAAGTACAGATTGACAGAAATCTGAATGTATGCTCCTCCTGAAATGTATCCTTCTCCCTTTCCCCTCCCTTGACTTAGTGCTTCTCACCCTGCATTTTGTTTAAATTAACTTTAATCTTTAGGGCTTCCATAACTTTCTAAGTTAAAATTAGTTTCCCCTGACAGATAACAAAGCATCTTTACTTCTGTTGTCACACATCTGTTATCAAACATCTTTCTTCCTAGACTATAAATTCCAACTCAGGTCAGGGGATGTATGTGTCACAGCTTATGGTCCACCTTTGGAGTCTGTAGGTTGTGACTGATTGACTGAATGCATAAGTAAATGAATATGAATTAAAAAATAGAGCTGGGGTTGTAGCTCAGTGGCAGAGCAATTGTCTAGCATGTGTGAGGCACTGGGTTCGATTCTTAGTACCACATAAAAATGAATGAATAAAATAAAGGCATTCTGTCTATCTACAACTTCAAATAAAAATTTTTTTAAATCAAAATCAACTCTGGGAGTGTGGTAAATACTGTGGCCTCTGTACTTATCTCTGACCTATAAAAATTCACATCAACAATTTGACTCTGGCCTATATGAAATTCAGACCAACAAATCTACTAAGGTATAGGAGATGTCAACTAATTTTTTAAATGATACAAAATTGGAAAGAATAACTAGTTCACTGCCTGTTTGTGGGAGCAAAATGTGAGGTTCCAAGATACCAGCAGGCTATAGTAATGAGTCAGAACTGATACATTGAAATTTAACAAAAATGGTGTCAAAATACTAGCCTTATATTCTAGTCATTGTACAAGTATAGGATTAAGGATGCTTATCATAGAAACAACCTGGGGAGAATTAATAGTAAGTAAGGTCCATTTGATCCAGTAATTGGTGTGGCTCCTAAAAGTGCTAATGTCATATTAGACATTTTCATAGATAAGTGGGTTACCACCATGGCAGGTACTGGTCTCCCTGTTCTGGAACAATGTGCATCATTTATGGAACCACATTTTAACAGTAAACACTCGGAAGAGCTCTGCCAGATGGTGGAAGCTTGGGAATCACAGCTTATGAAAAATTGCTATAAAGCATATGTTTACCCCATAAAGATGGAATTCTGGGGAGCACTTCTTAGTTCTTATACATCAGAAGGCTAGAACTGGTAATATCTAACATCTCCTTTCTGGTCATGTCCTTATCATTGACCTCTCTCATCCCTTTTTTCTCAATTGGATCTCTCATCCCTCCTCCTCTCCCTTGTCTCCCAATCCATCAATCCCCTCATAGACCCCGGATGCTTTCATCAACTACCCTTATGGTACCCAGCACCCAAATCCTTGAGTCCTAAGACCCACCACTGTGTTTCTTGCAGTTTGTAACCTTGGGCCATTCTTTTCCTTTGTTCCTGCTTCCGGCTCATGAAGAATTGCTGGAGAAATCCATGCCAGCTGGCTCTGTGACAGATCTGTGCTGTCCAGCATTAGTGGGCCTTCAGGCCTGCTTAGCCCTCTTTCATTGTCCAAGGCCATTTCCTATTTCATTCCCAGTGGAGGCAACTCTAAATCTTTCTTCACTTTTTAAACCAGAGGAATGGCTTCCAGAGATTTTCCTTTCCACAGTCTCAGATTTTTATTGTTTCTTTGCTTTCTCTTTCTCTCCTAATCCTCCTTTCTCAGAATTCTAAGAGAGAAAAGAATCTCCCCTTCTATCCAAAGCTTGCTTTTCCACATGAACTTTGGTGCCATTTTCTCTCATTTCCTGTGGGACCTGGTTTCATAATTCATCTCCTCTATCTCCTCTCTTCAAATGCTTTCTCACTGCTGGCTCCTTCTTTCCATCAGTGAACGTGCTCCAGCACAGGGGAGATCCTTGTGCAGGGATTGTTTTAAGATGGATTGGAGAGAGGGGAAACTAAGTCACAGGACCCACTGAGTTTTTTATCCCAGAATCTTGGTGAAAGACAAAAGGAATCTGAAAGAAAGAACAGGCAGGGAGTAGATGAGATCCAGAGAGAGTTTTATTATGAGAATGACTTTTGTTCATTGTTTTTGTTGGTTTGTTTGTTTGTTTGTTTTGTTTTTCTGTGTGCCTTTGCCTTATTTTCCTTACCATTTAGTCAGCTCCTTGGGGCAAAGATTGTGTCAGATTCATCTTACTTTTTCTCACAAAATCTGACTTGCAATAATTCTCCCAAAACCTTTGGTGGGGAAGGCTGCCAACTGGAAGGTGTGTGTGTGTGTGTGTGTGTGTGTGTGTGTGTGTGTGTGTGTGTGTTTTTAAAGAGGATAATTGGGGAGATGGAGGTGTAGTTCAGTGGCAGATCATTTATTTGCCCAGCACATGTGAGCTGTGGTTTGATCCCCAGCACCACATACATACACACAAAAAGAGCACAAGAGGGCTGGGGTTGTGGCTCTGTGGAAGTACACTTGTTTAGCATGTGTGAGTGTGAGGCACTAGTTTCGATTCTCAGCACCACATAAAAAATAAATAAATAAAGGTTCACCCACAAGTAAAAATATATATATTTCTAAAAAAGCACAAGAACTTAAAATACTTAATAAAAAAATAAATAAATAAGAGGATAATTTGTGGATTTGGAAACAATTTATATTTATAAGAAGGAAGAAAGTGTCAGAATTGTTTCTCAAAAGAGGTCCTTTGTATTAGCTGCCTGTTGCCACTGTAGCAATTTGTCAAGGGTAGTGGCTTAAAACAGCACATACTGATTATCTTAGCGTTCTGGAGATCAGAAGTCTGAACGGGTCTCACTTGGGCTTGATCGAGGTGTAAGCAGAACTGCATTCCTTCCTGGGGGTTTGGTGGAGAATTCACTGTCCTGCCTTTTCAGCTTTGGAAGCTGCCTGCATTCCTTAGCTCATTGCCCCTTCTTCCTTCAACCCCTCAGTGGCTTGGCCAGTCTTTCTCACATTGCATCACTGACTATATTCCACCTTCTTTCACTTAACAGGAGTCCTTGTTATTATGTTGGGTTCACTGAGATTATCAAGGACAATCTCTCTATCTCTGGAGGTAGGCTAACAACCTTGATTCCATCTGCAAGTTCAGTTTGCCACATAACCTGATGTATCCATAGATTCAGGGGGATCAGGACATAATGGTCCTTGGGGAGCCATTATTCTGCTGCCACAGCCCTGAACCAGCAGCATCTACCTCACCTGGGAGTTTATTAGAAATGCAGAATCTCGAGAATCTCACCCCAAGCCTCTGAATCAGAATCTGCATTCTAATCAGATCCCCAGGTGATAGGGATGTATTTTAAAGTGGGAAGCCACAAGTAGGCTACTGCTAAGATTCTCTTCACTTCAAGCTTCCTATGATTCTTGAAAACTGTTGTTGTTGTTTTGTTTGTTTGTTTTGCATCTTCAAGTCTTCATCATTCTTTCTAATTCTTATTTCCTTAATTTTTATTTGTGCCCCTGGTGTTAATTCTGCAAAAGTCAGCCGAGTATAACATGATAATATCCCCTGCACAATTTTTTGCTGGCAGGAAGTCCATGTTAGAAAAGGTAATTAAATTATGGAACTGTACATGATGTAAAGGTACTGGTCTGCAAGGAGTATTTTCTTCCCCAAGAAGATTCATAGGAGAACTGCCTTAGTGTGTAGATAATATTAGTGGCCCAGAAAGTGAAGCAAAAAGTACAACAGATGAACTATTTTTAAGGCATCTCTGAATGGCTTAGCATTTGAGAAATGTGACCAAAGCTGATTATAAAATTTCCTTCAAAGTTGCAGGAATGGCAAACCCATAAATAACTCTGGTTCTCATTGGTATGAAATGGAGTTGCTGCTGTTTGCTGTCTTTATTGTAGGGTTTAAGATTAAGCTCACCTCTAAGATTGCAAACTCTTCAAGGCTTGGAAACAGCCATGTGCTGTGCTTGGGATCTAAGAGGCACACCATACATTTTGAGTTTGAATCAATTAAGCATTTAAAATATATATATTTGTTTTGTTTTGTTTTAGTTGTAGATGGACACAATACATTTATTTTATTTATTTATTTTTATATGGTGTCCAGGATTGAACCCAGTGCCTCACACATGCTAGGTAAGCACTCTACCTCTGAGCCACAATTCCAGCCCCCCATTAAGCTTTTTAATTCTGTGTAATGCTTTATGATGAATTTTAGAGATACACTTAAAAAGGAGGGGTTAAAAAACCTGGAATATTTCAATGACCATTTTACTAGATTTCCTGTGTTTTATTCATTCAATCATTTATTCAGTTATTTGACAAACATTTATAAATCCATCTACTAAATATCGTCAACTGAGGGGTTTTTTTTGTGGGTACCAGGGATTGAACTCAGGGGCACTCAACCACTGAACCACATCCCCAGCCCAATTTGTATTTAATTAGAGACATACTTTCACTGAGTTGCCTAGCACCTTGCCCTTGCTGAGGTTGACTTTGAACTTGTGATCCTCCTCTCTCAGCCTCCTGAGCCACTGGGATTACAGGCATGCTCCACAGCGCCCAGCTTCGCCCACTGTTTGAGACCCTGGATATAAAGATTTTCTCCATGTCATTCAGAAGCTCTCATCCTGGTGGGGCAAATAGCCACATAAGTAAATAATGACAGCAGAATGAATGCCAGAAAAGGTTTCTGAGCGAGACTCCTGGGCTTCTTTTTTTTCCCAGTCTTTCATTTCCAATCTGACTGTGTTTATCTTTCAAATGTTCCATCTCTCCCCTTTGCCAATTGGAGTAATTATTTGGCTGTGTATTTTTATTTCCAGCCTTATCTGCTAATATTGCCTTCAGGCAAGCACTACTTGCTCTAGAAAATGAAACCATCTCAAACTGGTGCAAGTAAAAAAAAAGAAAAAAAAAAGGCTTACTAAACACGTCTGGCAAGATGTCCAGAGACTTTGGGAAGTTAAGGAAGCAGCAAGTGAGACAGTGAGACAGCCCCAAGACAGCCCCTGTCTATCTCCACAATGATGTCTCTTCCTTTGCGTTGAATAGCTGAGACTTTCAAGGCAGAGAATCTGATTGGTCCATTTGCCTTTTCAAGCTGGGCCTCTTCCTGACGGTTATGGTTCGTTGTCAGTGTACTTTGGTTGTTGCCTTCATAGCACTCACTTAGCATGAGATGCAATTATAGACGGTTCCTGACTTACTATGGTTTGACTGACAATTTTTGACTTTATAGTGATGCAAAAGTAATATCCATATGACAGTTCTGTTTCTCACTTTCAGTACAGTGTTCAAGAAATGAAGCTGTTCAGCTCCTTGTTTATAAAATAGGCTTTGTATTTCATGATTTGCCCAGCTGTAGACTAATATAAATGTAATACATATAACACAGTAGGTTACACATACTAAATCCATTTTTAACTTACAATGTTTTTAACTTACAGTGTATTTGTCAGGTTTTAATTTACGTGTTCACATCTATTTCCTTCTCTAGATTTGGCAGTGATCATATATCTTTTGTTATTGCTGTGTCTGGTCACTAGTGCAGTTCCCTGAACATTTAATAAATAGTTAAATGAAAGAATAAGAAGGAGATGAGAGTACGTGCTATTCAAGCTAAAGATGCACTTATGGTACCAGTAGCTTAGGATGGGGATTGGGAGAGACTGTGGGGCCCAGGAGGTTCTCTGAGAAGGAGGTATATAAGACAGTCTTCCCCAAATAAGTCCTGACCTACTCTAGTTACATATTGCCATTTCAAAGCAACAGATAGATCCATACCTTCTTCTTCATGGCCCAATGTAAATGTTCCCACTTTTTTCTGTTTAAATTTTATTGAGCAACTAATATAGATCTAATTCTATATCAAACACTTTACATACATCATCTTTTCCTATTTTTATAGACTCTGTCAGGTAATATCTTCATTTTACAGCTACAAAACCAAGTTTCAAAGACCTAAGTAGTTCACCTAAGGTCAGTGAGCTAGCATGTAGCAGAGCCAACATTAGAACACTGGTCTGTTTATTTCCAATGCTCCTTCCATGACATTTGGCTTGTCCCTCTAGGAAGTATGCTCCCCTTCTCAGGCAAACTTAATTTCTCCCTTCTCTGTAGTACCACAGTACCTTGTTCATAAAGACAGTACAGCACTTATTCCATACTTTTATTATAGATATTTCTGGCTCCATTGCTAGACTGTGTCTCCTTAGAGAAGAACCATCTGTGATTCTTTTTAAGATCCTGTCATACTTAGCGTTCAACCAGTGTCTTTCTCCTAAGCTGAGCTTTGAAAGGATAGATAGGCAATTATAGTATTTATTTTTTCTTTTGTTATTGTTTGTGATTCTGAGGATCAAATCCAGGGAGGGCCTCACACATGCTAAGCACATACTCTCACTGACCCATGCCCCCATCTCCATTTTTTAAAATATTTTTGAAACCTACTGAAGTACCATAAGTTTCTTACTATACAGAAGTAAAATTATAAGAATTTAAAAGTCTCATATTTCAGAGATTATTGGATTATTGAAATATTCTTCCAGTTTCTGTTAATGAAATATAAAAAAAGTAAGTATGTTCTCCTGACCTACACAGTGCTTAGGTCATGCCACAGTCAACTGAGACCCACTCCCTATTATAGTGGATGGTACCTGCAGAGTAATGAGATGGTTCAAACACATTAGTGGAATATTCTTTTGACTCTGAGTAGCAGTCTGGTATAGGTACACGTTGACCTTCTGGTATAGGTACATGTTGACAAGTATTTTATTAAATACCTACTAGATGAACCATGCTAGTCATTCTGGAATGGGCATGACGATCATACAGAAATTACTGAGATGAAGATTCTTCCCTAATATTGCTTACTCTCAGGGAGGAGACACAATACGTACATGAATGCTTAGGATATGAAGGACAAGGTGCTAAGACACCTATTGACAAAGGGCTACAGAAGTCAAGGCCGAGATGCTTCTGGCCAGGAGGAATAAGAAGAGCTTCATGGAGCACTTGGCATTTCAGCTGGAAGGCAAGACTCAGACAAAGTGTCTTAGGTTAAAGGCAAAGCCCAAGCAGAGGTAGGGTCTTGGAGCCCAGCTACTGATGGCCTTGAATGCCAGGATTTAGAAATTTCACACTGTTTTTTAAGTTCTTAAGGAGGGAGTAAAATGGTCATGATTATGTAGTTGGCCCTCCGTATCCATATGTTTAGCATCCAACAATTCAATTAACCATGGATGGAAAATGTTCAGAAGAAAATTACATCTGTACTAAACATGTGTAGACCTTTTATTTTTCTTGTAATTATTCCCTAGGCAGTACAGTAAATAGCATTAACATTGTATTAGGTTTTATAAGTAATCTAGAGATGATTTAAGTATGTGGAAGATGTGCATAGGTCATACGCAAATACTACACCTTTTTATATAAGGGACTTGAGCACATGTGAGTTTGGGCACCTGTGGGAGACCTTGGAACCAATGCCCTATGTATTGATACTGAGAGACAACTGTGTTTTAGGGAGAATAGCAGCTTTGGGATGAATTTGCAGGGGAAGAGATTGGAAGCAGAGGAAGCAGTTAGTTTATATTCATTTGATAAGTCTGGGCCTTTGCTGATCGCACAGCTGTGTAGGTGAATGGAAAACTTGGGTCAGAACCACTTTGGAAACTCAGACATAGTTTAAGTGACTTAGCAGTAACCCAAGAATTGCTAAGCCGTCATAGATAAAAACAAATAACTATGCCTAGTGCGAACTAGAATATCTGTTATCAGCTCTTAAACCACCCAGCTCTGGTACAGGGGAGGTAGGTTAATGTGGAAAGCTAAAGCCAAACTGGGTCCATGAAAGTCATACTGCCATGCTGCTTAATGCAGGCGAGGTTCCAGCTGGGTGGGCTAGAGGCAGAGTGGGCCAGCGCCTACAGTGCCAGATAGGAAAGCCCCAGAGAAGGGGAAATGGAGATGAAAATACTCAGAAGGAAATATCTAACCAACCTACTGCTTCGAAATAGCAAATTGAATTTGCCAAACCAGATTTAAATTAGTAGAAGCAAAACGGAGGAGCACAATTTGTAAATGAACCACTAACTAGTGGTCTTGACTGTCACCCAGCTGCCTAATTGGTCGCTTGGCGGGCACCTATGAACCTCTCTGTTTGGGGCATGAGAGCTGTAAGGCTGCATGCAAGTGCAGTGGCTTCCAACAGCGGCCTTACTGTGAAACTGCAGCAGCCTCCACACCAGCTTGGGCCTGGCGCTGAAGGAAAGGCTGTGCGTGAATTGTCACCAGAAACGGCCTCTGCAAAACAGCCACTGCAGGCGCGAAACTGATGAGTTCTCTGTATGCAGACTGCCATTAGTCATGCATTGATTGATCCGTTCCTCCAGGAGCTCTCTTTCCAGAAGCTTCCTTTCTAATGCGAAGGCAGCCTTTGAGCACAACCTCACAACAGTGCAGCCCTGGCCATCCATGCCTCGTATTTAATGCTATTTCATAATGAGGTCTCTGAGATTTAATCTTTGTGATTCTGCTGGGTCATGAATAATGCCACAGTGACGTTCTCTCATGTTTATATGCCTGTGTGAGTGAATGCAATTTCTCCATCTTGCTCAAAGACATTTCCATAGGAAAATAAATGTAATGAGTAAATAAATAACAAGGATGGATCTTCACATTAGCCAAATCTAGAGGTCAAAGCAGAAATTGAGGTTGTCCCAGAAATTCACTGGAATTCCATATTTCTGTGGACTCTCTAAGAATAGGCTTTTTTTCCTCTCCCACCCCCATTTCTGCAAAATTTAGAATACCTGTCCTAATCATCCTCTAGGAATTGTATCCAATTGCATAGTTAGATTTGATATCAGAACTCAGTTATTGACAATTTTCTGAGTAAGATATAGAAAAAGGCCAGAGATAGAATATGTATTCTGCATACATCTGACCATGGGTTTTTTTTTTCTTTTAAAGAAGAATAGGAAAGAACAGTATAAATATCTAAAAAGGTAGTGTCTCTACAAGCAGTAGTTTATATTGTGTTTTGCCTTAACATAAAATGTATTAGTTTTGCGGGGGAGAGATAAGAAGTAGGGAAAGCAATTATTTTAAGTCTATTCCATAATTTTGGGTCTGTGCCATTCGCACAGATGTGTAGGTAGATTAGAAACTTTGGTCTAATGTAACAATAATATAGTTCATGTAATTAATAGCTAAGTATTGTATCATTTAGAATGGCATGCTTGATGTGGTAATAATGATGGTAATTATTAAGACATTTCATATAATAGGAGCTAAACCATAGTGACTTGAAATGTGAGAATTTTAAAGAAATTTATTAGAAGGATAACATGCCATTTTTATATATAACTTCAATATATACATAAGCTATAAGACAACATTATTTATTGTTTGGACTGTTAATAATATAATAATCCTGGACTGGATACAGGCTTTTTATCTTTTCTTTCTCTCCATCTTGACACCCATTAAATGTTTTTCCAAAAGGGTGGTGGGAGAGAAAAAATTCTATAACACAGTGATGAAAGAGAAAGTACAGTGGAGGGATGCTGGGAAGGCCTACACTCATGGTCTTGCAGGCCCTGTCTGACCTGGTCACTGCCCACGTCTGGCCTCGCCTGTGCTCTGCAAGCCTCACCCCCTGCCTCACCTCCAAGCACTCCCTCTTACTGTGCCTCCCCCCATTCATGCTGTTGCTTCCTCTTCCCCTCCCACCCATCTCTGCTCACTCATCCTCCATATCAGAGCCAATCTGTAAAGTCAAATCTCACTGTCAATGAATTTATAGCACTCATATATAATTTACAAGTATATATTCATTTTTGTCATCATTCAATCAGTGTACATACTCCCTTTAGTCTCTATGCTCCAAAAAGTTTGGTGCCTCACCACACAGTAGGTGTTTAAGAAATAGCCCCAAAATTGGATTTTTTAAAGAAGGTGTACAGAGAAGAAGTAAGAAAAAACTTAAATTTTAAGGAGTTAATTTCTTTTAATGGAGGCTGGAGAAACTAAGAGCCATAAAATGTTAGAATAAAAAACAAAAGAACCTTGAGAGTCATATATATTTGTATTGGAGCTCTTGGTAAAACTCATATTTAGCATTTATAAATGTCAGGATTCAAAACCAGCTTTCTAATCAATAATGTCAGCACCTCTACAAGTCATATACTCATAGCTTGTGCTGTTTTCTCATTATAACCCAAATATTCTTATACACAGATCTATATAAAATAGGCTGCCATTTTCTAACATAATCAAGAAATAGGGTGCACTGCCCAATGAAATGCTTTGGTCAATAGCATCACATTACACATACTATGCTCAAATAATCCATATTCCATGAATCCTATTACAGCAAACTACATTTAACTCTAAAACTCACTGATCATAATTTAACCACTAGTGAAAACATGTAAAGATTGTATAGTGCTTTAATGACCACTTACTTTTATACTATACAGTACTCTAGTATTCATCAGTGCAGAAATCATTTTTTAGAAAGCTGGACGAATAAGGTTTTGCTAAAATAGAGCATCCTGTAATAATCATAAGTTTTTTGAGATGAAGACCAAATAATTCTAACAGGCATCAAGAAAGAGTCTATGCTAAATTTAATTAGTAAATGTTTATAGGTCGTTAATCATTGAATATAAGCTTGCACTGATCAAAATCCTTAGCTTCTATATGTATTTACTTCTTTTTTTAATGTTTGATTTTTCAGAAGTGTTTGAGAACATTTTTCATTTACATCTAACATTACCATTTCATAAATAGAGCACTCCACCTTTTCCTATCTTTATAAACATTAGCGGAGTTTCACAACATGCTTCTGTGACCCCTGTTACGACTATTTTTACTGCACAGATAGAGAAGCTGAGGCATGAGGCTATTTCTATACATTTTCTAAAGATACCCCAGAGCCAGTGGAAAAGAAGCCCAAGACAGAAAAAGATTCTGTGTCCTCACTGAAAACACATCTCATATGCATCTTGGTCTTGGGGGAGGGTAGATTGCAAAACCAGAGTTGGATTTTCACAGTTGCTCTTACAGGCCTAACAAGGAGCTCTCTGTAGCAGTGTGTACACCAAAAGCGTGGGTATCAAGGTGGTTACCAGGATGATCACTCACTGGTCTGAAAAAGCCACAGTGTGCAGTTACCTTTTCAGGCCTTTCCAATAGCTATCATTCTATCCAAAGGGAGATTCATAGATGACAAATATTTGAAGTGTTTACCTTTCTTTTTCTTTTCTTTTCTCTTACAGATCTATGCAGTTAGATCAGTTGTTCCCAACAAAAGCAATAATGAAATAGTCCTGGTGCTACAACAGTTTGATTTTAACGTGGATAAAGCTGTGCAAGCCTTCGTGGATGGTGGGTACATGTGTTCCCTGAAGCCAAAGACAGTGTAACTCAATATTCCATGTATTCTATTTTCTTCCTTAAATGAACTGAATGTCAGTGACCAATGTTTTAGTTTTCATAAAAATATACTAGAATTTTAAAACACACAATCCCACTCAAAAAGAGCAGAATTTAGAAGTTATTTTTCCTTCATTAAAAAGAAAAAGAGTTCTGGTAGTTTCCAAAGGATGCTGATTATAATGCTCATATAATTATGTGAGTTTCCTTATGTCTCAGTCATTCTGATTTTGCTATTAAACATGGCCTTTGCCTGGCATGGTGGCACATGCCTGTAATCTCAGCAACTCAGGAGGCAAGAGGATTGCAAGTTCAAGGCCAGCTTCAGCAACTTAGTGAGGCCTTAAGCAACTTAATGAGACCTTGTCTCAAAGTAAAAAAATAAGGGGCTAAGGTTATAGCTCAGTGGTAGAGCACTTGCCTAGTATATGAGAAGCACTGGGTTTGATCCTCAGCATCACATAAAAAATAAAATAAAAGTTATTGTGTCTATCTACAACTAAAAATATTTAAAATAAAAAAAGAACCAGGCATTTTTTTAAAAGTGAAAAACAAAAAGGACTGAGGATATGGCTCAGTGGTAAAGCACTCCTGGGTTCAATCCCCAGCAATCCCCCTGCCAAATGTCCTTTGTTTGATGGCATCTTTGAGAATGGAGGACAGTGAACTTTACTATTGACCTTTATGACTGGAGTCCTTGAGCTCAGTGCTTCTGTAGTCCAAGGGGACTGGTTTATGGCTTTTATATTTTTTTCAGAACATCAGTTCATCTTATCTCTAAAATAATTTTGCTGTCTATAAAGTTTTTTTATTTTTTTAGGCAGTACATTGCCAGTGACATTATAGAATCTAGTCTCAGAAATTTGCTTAATCCTAAAAGTATACACCTTAAAGCTTTAGATATTCTGTAAATTATGGGGAAATTCTCTTCTTCTAATCGAAGTAAACAAGTTTCAGTTTTGAACAAAGATCCCTTATCTGTCCTTGGTTATTAAATGTCTTCTGTCCTGGTATTAGTTTCAATTTTAAGTATGGACTAGCTAAACACAATCTGACAAATAGAGTCAGGGAAGACCTGTCAGCACATTTCTCAGTTGTAGCCCATCTACACTTTATTTGCCAAGGACGGTATGATTTACTTATTTTCCGAGGAGTAGACGAGGAGTAGAATAACCTTCCAGAGTTTCTGCAAGTATAATTGCATTTCAGGGCAAGATCTTGGAACCAAACATGCTCACATTCTGGTATCAGCAGTCAAGGTTTAGGATCCTGAGTGAATTAGCAAATGATTATCATTCAAAATAGACCTGTAGGCAAATCGACTGAGCATAACTTTGCTGTTTTTTCCTGCTCTATAAGCTAGCAGATGTTGAGTCCTTAGTCATTCGAAACAAATAATAGAAAATATAATATTAATCTGCCTCTGCAGCATTAGGTGCCATTTGTCTCAAAAAATTTTTGGAAATGTTCACATCCTGGCTCAGATAAGTCCTCTTTTCAGGTTTCACTTGCCAACATCACTTGTACAGAAGAAAAATTTTAGGAAAGGAAAAAGGCTATTATCCCCATTCCTCCTAATCCCTGCTTGGATTGAGGCCCCCGTGGTCCCCATGATGAAAGTTTTTATTTCAGTGACCTGATGAGATGTGCAGATGTGCAGGAGCAGGGTACTGCCTTCAAATCTGTTTGTGATTAGATGGATCACTTTGCTTGTCCTTGAAAATTTCACCTTGTCTCTGTTGAGATTTCATTAATAAAACTCATTGCTGAGGAAACTCTTATCATTTTGGTTGGGAATCCAATTGGAAAAGTTGTTTAAAAACCAGAGAGTCAAAAATATTTGTTAGGAGACATTTCTAAGTCATATTGCAAGCACTATTTCCACATGGCTTAAAAAACTCCAAGCAGCTTCGGTATAATTAAAATTTAATACTAACAGCTTCAAAATCCTCTGCAAATATGGGTATTTCTTCTTTAGAATTACTCTCTATAAGGTCACCGTCCAAATCACAAATAGAATTTATGTCAAGATATAAAAACTGGAGGACTAATTGAATATTGCAGTTATAAAAGCAGAAGCTACTCACCTTCTTCTGATTAAAAAGAATAGGAGTTAGCACTTTTTAAAATTACTTTTATTTAGAAAACAGAAGCTTAGCTGTCAGTTAAAAATGACCCTGCTGATTATGAGCCACTGTTGCGACTTCCCAAGAACCTCATGAAAGAACTTCCTACTGTTCTTGCACAGGAAAACACTGTGAAACATTAATTCTTTGGGAAAATCCGAAAAGCCCAGTTAATAAAAAGTCTGAATTACAGATTACTTTTAGAAGCAGTCTTATTATTTCAAGTACAAGCAACTCAAACAAGTCTAAGATGGGCATGGAGTTGGAAAATGGGTAGATAGGAATGATCCACCTGTCTAAACATTAGCAAGAGAGCCTTCTGCGCATCTGCCAGCCACAACGGACTCAATCATTGGGACCCTTCTCATTTGAAATGTCTTACAGAGAGGAGCCTGCAGTTTATCTTTGTTTAGCCAACACACTCTCAGTAGAGAGCTATCACTCTCTGTAATGGTAATCATATAAGAATGCTTACCATTGTTGAAAGAGTACGCTTAAGAGCTATCCTCTAAGAAATGCCTGTTTATATGAAAACAACTGATGAACTCACTATCAGTAACTTGTTATCAAAATTACCCCCAGCAGTTGAAACCAGTAAACTTTGTTAGACCAGTGGAAACAGTGATTATCCTAGCTGACCAGTGATAAAACATCCTGTCAAAATGTTTTATAACTTAATCAGATCTGACTTTTCCTCTAAGTCAGTGCCATCCCATGTCTGTGTGTGAATGGGATAGACGGAACCTGTGACTCAAGTCATCATTTAATGATCTTAGTTGGTTTCAAGATGGAAGCCTTGTGAACATGTTCCATCCCTATCACAGTGGATAGAGAGAAACTGATACTATACAATCTTCTCATCCTCCTGCAGGTTTTGAATGTAATGAGTATGAGTAGAAAAAGAGAAAGAATAGCCACCCAGAAAACTATAATTCACATGGTTAATAATATTCAGAATCCCATGTTTGGTTCAGAAGATTTAGGGTGTTTTTATTCATATATTAAACAGAATAATTTTAATTCTACCTATAGCAATGAAGCTATCAGAAAATTCTCAAGATATATTTCATTTTCCCTATGATAATACAGTGATAAAAAATAAGCTTCATGGAGTGGAGCTTAATATTAAGATAAAACTAAGATTATGCAGTGAATTAAATGAAAATCTGGGAAATAAGAAATGAAACTCACATTTTTATTAAGGTAGGATGTAGCAAAACAAACAAAAAGCCCCCGTTCCCTGCAAAATTGCTACCAGGATGAAAAGAAAGAGATGTATTTTGTGTGATGTTTTATTATATGGATATTTGTTGAAGATTTTTTGTCTTTATCTAGGCAGTGCAATTCAAGTTCTCAAAGAATGGAATATGACAGGAAAAAAGAAGGTAAGATTAATATTGATTGTGAATTAGTAACATCATCAATCAAAACCTTCAAAGTTGTTATCATTTCAACAAAGCTGCCAATTGTATGCTTCTTTCAGATATATTAATATGTATACCCAGAAAGCTTCCAAATTCATGACTTTCTTAAATTACCAGCCACTCTCATTATTAATGCCTCTATTTTCTGTTCAGTGTTTTTTAACCACCAGGTGTGCTTAAGAAGTCCTATAGTTGTGTTTTTTTGTAAGTATCAAGGGGAACCCAGCTGGAGAATTCAAAGCATTTAAGACATTGACTTGCCTGAACATATCCCATACTACAAAGGAAAAAATTAAGGAGTGTTTTTAAAGATACTTGAAAAGCTCTAAATATATTTTCACATATTTTTTTCATCTGAAACAAGGCTGCCCTGAGATACTTGTTTGGCTGAATTCTAAGGTTGATTTTTAATAAAGGAAGATCAAAAACTTCCTTGAAGCTGTGGTAAGCAAGGGGCCTTCTTGAAGACTGGCATGCCCCTCCTCCTCCGAGACAGAGGGAAGGAGAGTTTAGTGTGTCCCATTCCAGTTACAATGTTTTGAGCCCTTATCTAGTCACAAGGAGACTGTGACTTCTGAGCACATGAGTGGTACACAGTGGCAAAAAGCTGCAGCTCTTTTCAAAACCACCAACCCACCTGTTTGCACCATGGCACAGCCAGGCCCTGTGTTTTGGTTCTCATGGAATATTATATGCCAGCCTACCCTTTCCCAGGAGGGAAGATCACAGGCCTATGAAACAGGTTTTTCACAAACAAAAAAAGGAGTATTACATTCACACAATCCCAAGATTACTGAAATTACAGGAATCATCCTCCCCCCCCCTTTTCTCCTTCTAGTTTCATGTATAATAAGAAGAATTATAAGATTTTTTTCATCTTTGTGTGCCACCATCTTTGACAATCTCTGCTTATCTTTAATCATAGCTTCTCAGGCTTCTGTGTGAGTTGAAGATGATTTGCAAGTGATTGAAAGGCAGTATTTATCTTTACATGGAAAAATTTCAGATGTGTGGTTTGGGTTTTAAATTTCTCTGATGTAAAAAAAAAAAAAAAAGAAAAAAAAGAAAGGAGCAGACAGCAGCAGCTGCAGACCCAACTCATTACCAAGTCTTCCTCTTGGAGGCTCAATAGGGAAATGGTCTCCCCAGCCCATTAGACTAGACTGAGGGCCTGAAAGTTGAAAGCCCTTCTCCCTCCATTCCCCAGACCCACTAAGGGGTGGTGGAATAGGTACCATTGACCCTTTTATCCTGCACACGATGATGTTCATTTCTCACCTAAAGGAATCTTATTGGAAAGTGACTGGGGCTTCAAAAGAGAAGAAAGGGAGTGGGGAAGAGGGTGAACAAGAGGAATACATTCTTTTCATTTCTTTCCCAAGTATGCAGGCGAACAAAGCCATGGCTGGAGCCTGCATCCTACTGAGTTAAGTACACTGAATATCAACTGGATGCAAAGCCAAAGTCAAAGAAAGTGTACCACATACTTAGGAGTAGCTACTGTTAATTTCCTAGATAATATTATATATTTCATGATTAGGGCATTATAGGAGCAATATATTAAAACTTTGCCATATGATATTAGGATCTAAACAACTTCATCTGTATAAAATGCAGGGTTATGCTATTTCAGATAAACAAAGTGAAGCCTTGTAATGCTGTTTAGCTAGTAGCTGAGAAGACCAGGGATCAGCTACACTGTTGCACAGTCCAAATCCAGGTGGACCCAGATGAGTTTGGCATTTGTCACCTCCAGCCTAAATATTCACAGGGATGATTATGGATCCCATGGCTACTTGAGACTTTCTGGATAGTGGCAGCAATTTCAGGAATTTCCTGCTTGGTTGGTGCCTATTTCAGAGGTACCCAACCTACCTTCTACTTTCTCATTTTGCCAGGAAGAGTGTGATCCTTTTTCCTGCCAATCCTCCTCTCTGGCACCATCCTTCCCGAGTGATGGAAGGTGTATACCTTAGTGTGCACCTGGCCTCCCCTGCCCATAACCACTTTAAGAAACCAGAGTTACTCTCTAATGGCACCAATGCCGAACTCAAGTTCATGTGACCAAATTTTATTATATTACCACTCACGCATTAGAGCCTCACATTGCTCAAATGTCTCTGCTATTTATGCCATTCCTTGTTCTCTTTTTCTCCTTTTAAGGGAAACTATGTTTGTAATGTAAAAATTTAGACAACGTATTGGTAGGAGGAAAATATTTAAATTAACTTGGTGGTTAAGATATAGGTATTTTTGCCTATTAACAGAGCCAAGAACAAAACAAAACAAAACAAAGATAACCTTATTTTCAACTCTCAGATCGAGTCTGAGCTGAATATAATTATTTTCTCATTTGTTTCTCATTATAGAACAATAAAAGAAAAAGAAGCAAGTCTAAGCAGCATCAAGGCAACAAAGATGCAAAAGACAAAGCCGAGAGGCCTGAAGCAGGGCCCCCGCAGTCCCAGGCACCAGCCATGCAGAACGGCCTTATAAATGGCTGTGAGAAGGACAGCTCATCCTCTGAGTCTGCCAATGAAAAGCCAGCCCTTGCCCCTCGTGAGAAAAAGATCTCAATACTCGAGGAACCTTCAAAGGCGCTTCGTGGGGTCACAGGTCAGTAAGTCTTAAATAAATCTGCTTAGGAAGACACAGAAGAAAAGAACACACAGGGAACTCATTGGGGTTGCTACTGGTGATGCTGGAGAAGCATCCACTTATGCACAGATGCATGGATCCACATGGGCTTCCTGAAGCCAGGATAGGGCAGGAGTGCAGGGTTAAGAAGACGTGCTCAATCTAGCCCTGCACTAAGTCCTTTAAAAAAAAAAAAAAAAAAGAAAAAAGTTCTAGTCTGTATTGGGATCCTCAGGACAATGGAAAATCTTATTTCTTTGTAGACACCTCTGTTGGAATTCACCTGGGATAAGGCAAGGATAATTGGTGACAAAAAGAAATCTTATTAAATATTTTCCTTTAGGAAGGGCAGATCAAATTACTTTAACTCCTGGTGAATTTTATATGATGTGATAAAATATGAGCATCCAGGGTGTTAGAATCTGGAATGTTAATTATTTGCACTATAGCTATAATTAATTAATCTACAAAAAGCTACTTCTCAATACACTTTTAGGCTTTGAATACATCATATTTTTTCCTTCCAGTTTCTCCCATTTCTGTAAAATTAGAAAACTGTCTTAGTCTGTTTTCTGCTGCTACTCTAACAAAATACCACAGCAGGATAAATTATAAATAATAGAAGTTTATTTGACTTGCAGTTCTAGAAGCTGGGAAGTCCCAAGATTGAAGGGTGATGGGACAAACTCTCTCCTTTTATAAGTAACCCACTCCTGCAATAACTAATCCATTCCCATGATAACAACCTTAACTCATTCATAAGGATGGGGAGGCTCAAGTTCCTTCCATATTGTTGCATTAGGGATTAAGTTTCCAACACAATAATTTGGGTGACACATTCAAACCATAACATAATTGTATTGAAATCTAATAGATCAGTCGTTCTCAATGCTGTCTGACCCAAAGCCCCATTTTTATAACGATTCTTAAAATAAATCTTATACATAATATAATTTACCTAGAAATAGAATTTCAATAAAAAGATAAGAACTCTGGGAATAAGTAAGTGGAAGGCCTTATAGAGTGATCCAGTGTCTACTTGTAGTGGTGCACTGTGCACTTGTAAAATGTAAGACAGTAGTCAGCTGGATACTGTGGACACTGTTTCTTTATATTTAACATGTGAAGAAAGCGTCAGTAAGTATGGTTGTGCGTACATGTGAAATTACTTGGAATGCAGCTGATAAACACCCAGATTGGCAGGGGGTGCTGGGTGCCAATTTCAGCATCAGGACTGCTGGTATAATTGGCCATGTGATCTTCCACTTGGGGAAAGACTTAGTCAAGTCATGAACACCATCCCTCAGTTTCCACAGAAGTTGAATCCTGGCAATCTAAGTAAATCCTGTAAGTCCTTAGTAAAACTGTCTAGATTCACCTCATAAAGCATGAATGTCCAGGTAAACATAAGAAAGTTCAGAACGCAGCACAATTCTTTGTTGTACAGGATGTTCCTGTGATTGTGATCATGTGGAAGCCCTTCCCCCCAAACACACATATACAATCATTTTGGTAAATGTTCAAAACACCCCCTTGGCCTTTCAGAATGCCTCCTATGGGGTGATAGATCCCTCAGTGAAAACCACTCCACTCATCAATTCCTAACATTTCTCTTCTAGCTATAAAATCCTGACTTGATTGAATCAGTGACTTTTTAAAATAATCTGACATCCAGAGCACTGTACTTGGTGCCTCAATGGGTTCTGAGAAGGATAAGGTGTGTTCTAGTCTTTGAGGGGATCACATTCTGATATCCATGTAGGGAGGGCTCTGGGTACCCCAGGGAATTTAAGGTTTGGAGAAGAGAGGTGCCACACCCAACTGCGCCATCCATGGTGGCAGTGGGCATCAAGGGGCCAGTAGTCAAGGTGATAGGGAGGACACAGAGGCTCAGAAACAGTGAGAGGAACTTTACCCAGCACCTATTTCTATTTCTTTGCTGTTTGCAAGGCATTGGCAGCAGCTGACATGCCAAAGATGAGTAAGACACCAACCCTGACTGGGATAAGAGTTGGGTCCAGCAGAAGAGACAGGGAGACAAACTAGAAATTACTTGTGCCAAATCATGTGCCATGTGCCAAGTCAGGGATTCAGTGAGAAGGCATTAGAAAATGGACGTTCTGTACAACACACTGGTCAGCCCTTAAACTGCTCACAAAGCACAAACTTTCTTCCAGAAACAATTTCCTAACAACTCCATTAATAGTGCTGTAATTCAGATCATCCTCATTTACTATAAGATGGTTTTCTATAAGTTGCCCTAAGCAACTTAGTGAAACCCTGACTCAAAGTACAAAAGAAAAAGGCTGGGGATATAGCTCAGTGGCAAAGTACCTCTGGGTTTCCCAGTAACAAAACAAAAAAGCACAAAATAAGACAGTAGCAACAACAAAAATGATCTATTTCATTTCGAATCCAAATTCTCCAGGAATTTTTTAATTTAATTTTTACTGTGTCTACAATTTGGAGAATGTTTTGATTTATAGTCAGGGCAGGAGAAAGAGATTAAATAATGGAGTAGCAGATTCCCAACTTCACTTGTTATTGCTTTCACATGAATTACTTTCAAAATCTAATTACTCAAGTTACTGTTTTGATATCAATCATAAACTAAAAGCTTAGCACATATATTTGTTCATTTACTCATAATTTATACCTTCTTCCTAAAACAATTTCAATAATTCTGTCAAGTATATGACTAGAGAGAAGGTGATGCAGAAGGGCTTCACTTCATGGTGGGTAGCTAGCTTGAAAGTTAAGTGCCCACAAAGGGAGTTCTGTATACAAAGGGGCTTTGGTAAACCCTAACATAGAATTTCCTATGAATAATTTCTGATTGCACAAAGAAGCAACCCAAAATCCCTTTGGTTCTGTAAGTCGAGCATGAAGGCATTATTTGTTAATGTCACTGATTCATTACAAATCTTTATGCTTGGTGTACACTTCTCTGTTAAAGAATAAATGATGGGAACGGAAGGTTAATGGATGTTTTTGCAAAAGGAAGAGAATCCTCTTGGTTGACCATGAACTTCATTAGCAGCCCACGGGTTTGGATCATGAATTTTAAAATGAGTTTGTAACTAGTAAGTTTTACTTCTCAATGATAATGAGGGTTCATCAGGAAGTTCATTCCAAACCTGTTAAATGACTTTAAAATGCCTGTTTGGTCTATCAGTAATCCTAAAGACCTCTAAAGATAACTCTTAGATGAGTGTTAGGGTTTGGGAACTCTGCATATCATGTTGAGGGGAATTTTGGTACTGGCAAGGATGAGAGAGACTAATCCTTAAATCCTATCTCCTCCCTTGACAGCTGAGGAAACTGAGGATCATAGGTCGAGAAACCAAGAGGATATCTGTTCTCTTTAACTCTAAAAATTGGCAAAACCCTGACTCAGATCCATGCAATCTTAAACATGCAGTGGAGAGTTACTGCTAAAACTGTGAACTCTCTAACTCCTAAAAAATGTATACTGAAAAGTTAGAAAAAGTAATAATAATAATGATAGCCTATACTTGAGTGGGTTCACAGTTTGAGCCTAAAAGAAATCTCCAGGCTACTAGTGGTGGAGCATTTATCAGGCTCTCCAGTAGTGAAAGTGGCTGAACAAAGCCTGCCTTGGATGCCCCACTGAGCAGCAGGCTGTGGACGTGTTTGGGGCATGCTTTATCTTTTATAACACCTTGACATTCAGGATCTCTCTTTTTTAAAAAGTCTTAAACAGAATCATTATTCTGGTAGGGGAAGAGTTAGCGTTAAGATCTATGCAGGTGGCTCAGGGGTGTTAGTGTGACTTCCTACGTGAAAAATAACTACCCAAAGCACCATCATTTCAGGCTGTAAATATAGTACTGTCAAGTGGGACAGTGCTGTGTGTCAGTGTATAGCTTAGAAGTTTGGGAGTAGGTTTTAAGCCTGAGAGTAGTTCTTTTCTGTATTTCAGAATTTTTAATAACAGCTCAAATTAGACCTTTTATATAATCCAATCAAAATCATCCTGTGTTCAAATACCAAGTCAGGCAAGGAGTAGACCAAGATTTATTTTTACCACAAGTCATGCCAAAGATAATATTCTTTTTCTTAAGGAACCATCTAAATTTCTAAAGCACCTTCAGGTTCATATTTTCCAAGTATGCTTTCTGTCTTATGTTTAGAAACGTAGAGCAGAAAGAGTATTTCTAAGGCTCATGTAGCTGAGATGTGTAGGTGCTCATTTCCATTTAGGCTGGAACAGTAATTCACATTCCTCTATTGTCTTTCTTCTACTGGATGCAGTTCCCACTGAATAGGAAAGACACAGGACCACAGGCCACCAGCAGCTTCAGTGAGATAAACTTTGAGGCAGGCTCTCCTGTCTTTGCCTTGTCCTCTGGCTGACTCCAAGCACCTTCCTTTATTTTTCCTCATCCTGTAAAGCAATCCTGGCAAGTCTGGTCTTTTGTTCCCTGTTCCTTTTGTTCCCTATTCTCCATGCTGTGTTTACTGACCTCCCCAAACCAGAGTTCAGGTTTGCCCTGTATTACAGGCCAGGTAGGGCCCTGCTATTTTCCCTTTACAATGAGAATTCTAGGTTTCTGCAAGGAATTGCTTTCTCATTCTCCAAGTGAAGTAAACCAAATGGGAGAGAAAGGGCCCTGTTATTTTAGAATGTTGGTTGCTTGTCTTTCATTTGTGCTTTCTGTAACAACAATAACAACAAAAGCACGCCATCGCTGTTTCGCAGCGTTTTATATGGCATGAGGTTCCCACAGGATTTCCAAGCAAATTTTTTCATGTTGCTCTTGGCCCAAGCTTCAGGATGACCTCCCCTGCTTCTCTAAGCCCCATATTGGACCAGAGGATTAGAAAAGATGAACAAGAAGAAAGCAGCTAGCTTAGAACTTTAACAGCAAAGCCAAATGTGTATGTTCTAGGATTTCAGCAGTGCCAGCTCTCAATTGGAAGCAATAAAGCCGTAAGTCAGAACTAGGACATTGAGCAGTAGACTTGTTTCAGACCTTGATCTCCTCGATTACTAGACACATGACCCTGAACAAGTTAACCACTCTGATTGTCAGTTTCCTTATCTGCAAAGCAGAATATAGTACTCCACTTTATAAAATTCTAGTGTATAGTAAATGAGATTCATACGTGATTAGTGCAGCCTCTGGCGCAGAGTAAACCTCCTACTGTTCATTGATCCATTGAGTAAATATTGTTAAGTATCTAACAGAACATGTGCCAGGTGTTTTTCTATAGGAAATGAATAAAATGACCAAGTTTTTAGTCTCAGGAAGTTGACATTCTTTTGGGAACAGGAAAAAAGAGATGGATAATAAGACAGAATACAACTAAGGTACTGAGATAATTATAGATTATGATGAACATGAAGGAAGCTTTTAGGAGGAAGTAGGGGGTGTGAGGTACAGTGACATCAGATAAGGTCAATAAGCATCTGAAAAGGACATAAATAAGCTTAAACTCAGGTGCTTCCATTCAGAGTCTCTCCTATCAGGTTATCATGATCTGGACAGCCTATGTTTTATTTAAACTTTTATTAAGCACCCTAGTGGAACCCCTTATATAACTATAACCACAGGTTTTTGCTAATTTTTGAAAATTGATGGTACAATACTTTATTAATATATATGTGTATATACATGTATGTGTATGTATGTATGTATACATATTAATATATATAGATGACCTTAAGTACTGCTACATGAACATGTATCTTGACATATTTTAAGGCACATATCTTCTATTTTCACTTCTCATTGTTATTTTAGCATTTAATTTCTTGGTCTTAGCTTTCATTTACAGTTGTGTCTTGCTCAGCCCCAACCTCTGCTTCAAACACCACCATCTGAGCTGTCCAAGCAATTTTAGGAGAGACCTTAGATTGCATTTCTAGTGACTCAGAGCCTCCTTCCTTTCTCTGGGCATGATAAAACAGAAAGAGAGAGACAGGTACAAGATGTAGTGACAGGAGGACACAGGACACATAAAACCCCTCAGGTGTTTCTCTGACAACCGAGGAGGTGAAACTCCAAGGCTTCTCCTTTCTCTTTCTCGTTCAAAAACCACTTCAACTGTGACTAGATGACTAAGACGCAAAACTACTCATCTCTGAATACAGATGCCTTCAAGACTTCCCACTCATATATTAAAATGAATTTCAATGACAAATGGATTTAATTAAGTGGACCATGCTCCCTACAAAGACCAAGGTTTCAAAAAAAAAATTTTTTAAGCAAAGACTTACATGGTTCTATTAAAATGCTAGGAGAATTGAACCTGTTTTGCAGAGAAGTAAAACAGAGGAAGGCACTTGATTTGTTAACATGCCTACCCTTTGCCATTGACAGCTTGTTATTATCTATTACCTTTTAATATAATCAAGTTTGTAAAGGTATTAATGACATATGATTTGGTGTAAAGACAGTGTAAACAAAACTAAAAGATTTGTTTCCAGTCGGAACACAGCCAGCTTTAAAGCACTCTGAGCTGCTCAAGTTTCATAGGACTTGAATGAAATAATAAAGCCCATTGGCATTTGATAAACAGAAAAGGCAAAACTGACGTTATGTCTGAATAAACCTGTCTGTTTTGGTCTCTGTTCCAGAGTTATTGGTTGTTCTGTTATCTGTTAGTACCCTGTGATCCAGAGGTGGGAGAACAATGCAACTTGCAAGTGAAGTGTACAGTATTTGCACTGAGAAGAGTTTTCCTGGGGCTTCATCAATAGACTCTGATGCTATCATATCTCATCAGTAGACCCTCATGCTATCATATCTAGAGAGTTATCTTTGCTCACTGTCTCTATTTGTTCTCCCCTCTCTCTCTCTCAATCACCACCCTATTTGTTATGTATGGCTTATAGTCCATGTCTCCAAATAAACTGCTACCACTAAGTTCACCAGTGGCCTGTATGGCATTGAGACTAGCAGGCATTTTCAACCCTTTATATTTTTTCCTTATAGCAGTATTCAACATTGGCACCTACTCTATCCTTATCCACTCTTTTTCCTCTTGTTTCTGCCACCTGACACTCTTGTGTCTGCTTCTTCTGTTTCTTTTGAGAGTCATTCTTTACCTGGCTATTAACTTGTTGAAGCTCTTCAAGGCTTGTTTGGTCCCACCCAGGTCCAGCACCATGTAAAGACAACTTTTCTTGTTAGATCATTTCAACCATTCCCTAGCAACATGGCTCACAAACTCACCTTCCCAGTCCAGGTTACTCTCAGAACTTCAGGCTCTTATTTGACATTTTCTCCTTGGCATTTCAAAGCATTTCAACAACATGTTCAAAACTAACTCATGATCTCCCTTCCAGTCTTGGCTCTCTTTTAGTCTTCCTGATCTTACTTCACCATCTCTCCAGGTACGAAAGCAAGAAATTTAGGTATCAGTCATGATATTTCAGCTCCCATTTCCAATGGCGGTGACCAAGTTCAGTTGATTTTCATTTCCGTGCCTTCCTAGCACACATCCATTTCTTACTGTCTTCACCTCTACCTTCCCACCCAAACCACCACCCTCTCTAGTCTGCACTGCTACAGTAGTTCGCTCACTCATCTCCTACATTTAATAATTTCCCTCCAAATCTTTCTCTGTTCTGTGATCTCTTCAAAAGACAAAGCTAACCTTTTATGAGTAAAGAGTGAAAGTCTTACCCTAGCCTACTGGCCCCGGACAGTCTGGCCTCCAGACCCCACTCTAGCCTAATTTGAAGTTGCTCATTGTTGTTTTTTATTGATAATTATGAAATTTGTGTTTCTGAACTTAAAATTACTTTATCCTAATGGAGGAAATTTGGAAAATCAGTAACGTTTAAGGAAAAAGAAAATATTCTAGCTCCTGGGGGGGCGGAACTCTGTTAAATTTCATTTTAGAATTTTTTTAAATGCAGACATGTATAATTTTTTACAAAAATCCTATTATGCAACATGTGAACTTTATAATCTGCTTTTTACTTGACATGTATACTACCTCATATCATTAAATTTTCTCTAAGATTATTTTAATGACAGCATTGTACTTTTATGAATTTGCCATCTTTCTTTTAAATATTCCCAAACTGTTATTCATGTGGATGGTTTCTGTTGTTTGCTCTTAAAAACAATACTTTAGTGGACCTCTTTTGTATGTAAAATTCTATAAACAATTATGATCATATTCTTGGCATATGTTCTCAGAAGTGGAAATACTGGATTCAAAGGATATAATTTATTTTTCTGTGCTGGGGGTTGAACCCAAGCCCTCACATATGTTAGACAAGTACTCTACCACTGAGCTACACCCTTGGTCCTGAATATTTTGTTAAGTTCTTAACATGTTGCTGGTCAGAAAGATTGTTTTAATCTCATTGTGTCTATTTGTAAAACTGATTAGTAGGGGTAGAGATCATTTTTAGGAAGTTTAATCTTCATGGGTATTATTCTCTTGTAAATATTTAAGAAGAGTCAAATCAGTTAACCAATGAACCACTAATTATATTATTTTCAGTTATCATAAAACACCACTAAATTCATTCAGTACTTTTATGACACAGACATTTAAGCAACACAGATATTAGAAATTTTATCAATTTTTTTCCAGGTAGAACTACTTTATAATACCCAAGTAAATCATAATCATGATGTTAATCATGATGTGCTTTACTGAAATTACATGTGTGTAGAAGATCGTGAAACCATTGTAATGGGTTAAAGTAATTATTTTAGAACTACTCTATATTTAATACATTTTAAAAGACAGATTTAAATACTGTGTATACTTCTTCAACCTGCTTATATGTGTGTCAAGCTTTCACTAAAAAAGCAAAAAGTAGAAAAATTCATTCTCAGAAATTTTTAAATTTGCATACATACATGGATATACATATATTATGAAAATCTTTGAATCAAGTCCATGTGTTTCTCCCAAGAGGAAGATTTGTTTGCTTTGGTGCTGTTAACAAAAAATAACCAGCACAGGTCATGTTTTACTATGTAAAATAAATCAAATCAAGGACAAGTAAAGTATGTAAGTTGATACCAAGATTTAATACCCTGGAAACTGATAGATGTCAGCATTCTTAAGAGTTAAATGTAATTGTATGCACTGCAGCTGAGTGTAAATTGGTACAACTTGACTGCAGACTAATTTGGCAAAGCATACCAAGAACCTTTCAAGAAAAAGACATGAATTTACATCTCCTTCATCATAAACCCCACTAAATTATAGTAAAAGAATTTTTAAATGTGGAAATCCACAATAAAGAAGAAAATGAACAAGAGGACATCAATTTCTAGAATAGGGAAAAGAAGCTCAGCAGGATAAGTCCAAGCAGAATAAGTCATAGAAAAACCACACTATAGTTAAACTATTAAAGTCAAAAATGAAGAGGAAAATCGTAAAAGCAGCTGGAGAGCGAGCGAGACACTTTGCAAACAGGACAACCACCATAAAAATGAAGATTGACTTTTTATCAGAAACAATATAGCCCAGAAGACAATAGAGTAAAATCTTTAATGGGGGAATAGCTAATATGGAACTGTATTTCTGGAGAAAATGTATTTTTAAAAAATGAAGATATTTTCAAATAAAAGCTGAACAAATGCATCACTAGCAGACTTATACCACAAAACAAGCTTAAGAATATTTGACATTATACCAGATTGAAATTTGGAATAAATTGTTAGAGGAAATCAAAATGATAAATAAGTAGACTGAAAGATAAGAAGTTTTTCTCTTCCATAATTTCTTTAAAAACAATTGGCAATTTAATGCAAAAATAACAATTTGTTAACAACATATGTATAAGTAAAATATACAACCATCAGAAAACAGTTGTTGAGTGTGAGTAGAATTATATTACTATATGGGGTCCTACTTTATACATGAAGTAAAACAATATTGACTGAAAGAACACCTCAATAAATTAATGCTACAATTTGCAATCCTTAGAATAGCCTTTAAAATAAGGACTTTTTAAAGATTGTAATCCTTAGAACAGTCTTTAAAATAAGTATTTTTTTTTACAATTATAACCATCAGAATAGCCTTTAAAATAAAGAGATTTTTTAAAAATTTTAAAAAAATTAGAATAAGATAAATTCAAAATGGTAGATACAATCCATAATACTGATGATCATATAAGATATAAATGAACTAAAATTCTAATTAAAAAACAGAGGTTGGGTAAAAAAAAAAAAAAGTAAGACCTAACTATATGTAATTATTCTAAGAAATGCACTTCAAATGTAAAGACAGAGACAGGCACAAAATTATAGTAAAGATATACTCTCCAAAGACTGACCATAATAAAATAGGTCTGACTGTATTAACACCAAAGAAGATTTTAATACAAAAAAATATTAGCAGGGTAATTTTAAAATAATATAGGTCAATCCATCAAAGAAAGGTGACAATTCTAATTTAATACATATGTAATGACCAAGTTTCAAAATCTATGAAGCAGCAATTAATAGATATAAATAAACAATGCCAGAATAATTATAGATTTCAATATCATTTGATTTAGTCAGCTTTTTGCTGCTGTGACTAAAAGGACCTGATCAGAGCAACTGTAAAGGAGGAAAGGTTAATTCATTATTACTCATAGTTTCAGAGGTCTGAGTTCATAGAAGGCCAGCTCTATTCATTGGGGCTCAAGGTGAGGCAGAACATCATGGCAGAAGAGTATAGTGGGGGAAAGCATCTCACATGATGATCAGAAATTGGAGAGAGAGATCTTCACTTGTAAGATAACAAACATATACCCTAAAGTCACCCCAATTCCCACCTCCATCAGCCACACCCTAGCACTTCAGTTACCACTTAGTTAATCCCTATCCAGGATTAATTCACTGATTGGGTTAAGACTCTCACAACCCAATCACTCTCCTCTGAACGTTCTTGCATTGTCTCACACGTGAGCTTTTGGGGAACACTTCACATCCAAACCTTAACACCATTTTCTTAGTAATTGATAGCAACAAGTAGATTAAAAATCAGAGTATAAAAGATTTTAATAACACCATCAGCCAACTTGACATAATTGATATTTATAGAACACTACACCCAACAGCATCAAGAATATATAGCATTTTCGTTGAAATGGTCTTAATTTCTGGACTGTAAAATAAGTTGCAACAAATTAAAATATTTTGAAATCTTTAGAATATGGTTTCTGACTATAATAGAATCAAATTAACCATCAATAGCAATAAGACACTTAGGAATTAATCAACCTTCTAACTAATTTCATTGGTCAAAGAAAAACTCACACTATATAATAGAAAATATTTTGAATTGAATTATAATGAAAATATAATAAACCAGTTTGTAATATCAGAAATGAAATTAACCCTGGCCCCTCATTCAAAGACTAACTAGCTACAGGGTAATATGAATAATAATCCCAACAACTTAGATGAACTAGACAAATTCCTTTAAAAACATAAATTGCCAAAATTTTTAAGAGGCCTATAGCTAGCAAAGAAATCCATAATTAGAGCCTCCAAGTATAGATAGCTTCATTTATGATTTCTAACTAATATTTAAGGAATAAATATAGAATACTACCAACTCATTTTATGAGGCCAACATAACACTTTTCAAAACCTGACAAAAGGATATTGCAGAAGAATATCGTTCTTGAATAAAGAAACAAAATGTCTTCTACAAAATATTAGCAAATGAAGTAAGCAATATATAAGGAAGATAGCACACCACAATCAAGTGTGATTTATCCCTGAAATGCAACATTGCTTTTACATCCAAAAATCAATCTAAGTATTTACTAACAAAATAAAGAAGAACAATGATGTTATCATTCCAATAGATTTTTTTAAATATTCTTTAGCTATACATGGATACAATATCTTTGTTTTGTTTATTCATTTTTTTTAATGTGGTGCTGAAGATAGAACCCAGTGCCTCACATGTGCAAGGCAAGCGCTCTGCCCCTTAGCCACAACCCCAGCCCTCCAGTAGATTTTTAAAAATCACTTGACACAATAAAAACTCCCAGCAAAATAGGAATATAAGAAAACTTCCCGAGTCTGATAAACATATAAAAATTCTATAGCAAATATTATACGTAATGATGAATATTGAATTCAGTTTCCCTAAGGTTAAGAACAATGCAGGGAGTTCAGTGGATTAGACAAAGGGGAATGATGGGAAGGAAGGCAGGATAGGAATGGGAAAGACAATAGAATGAATCAGACGTAACTTTCCTATGTCCATATGTGAATACACGACAAGTGTGACTCCATATCCTACACAACCACAAGAATGGGGAGTTATACTCCATGTATGTATAATTTGTCAAAGTACACTCTACTGTCAATTATATCTAAAAAGAACAAATGAAGAAAGAACAATGCAAGGATATCTGTTGTACATTGAACTAGGATTCCTAGCCAGTCCAATAAAAATTGGAAAGGAAGAAATTACACTTCTTTACAGATGTCATTATTGTATATATAGAAAAAATCTTAAGAAATCTATCAAACAAAATAAAAATAAGACTATCAGATCTGATAAGGAAATTCACTAGGTCTCTAGATATAAACTTGGAATATATAAAAAATCAACCATGTTATTGCACTATAATAATCAACATTTGGAAATTGAAAGTTTTAAAATTAATACCTAGAAATAAATTTGGCTATAGATACACAGGACTAAAAAACTGTAAAATGAAGCAGAGTTGTTTTTTTTTTTTTAAAGTGGTGCTAGATATTAAACCCAGGGGTGCTTTATTACAGAGTTACATTCCCCACCCCTCTTTATTTTCTGAGACAGGATCCCAGTAAATTGCCAAGGCTGGCCTTGAATTTACAATCCTTCTGCCTCAGCCTCCCAAATTGCTGGGATTATAGAAGAGCGCCACCTTGCACAGCTGTTGAGATAATTTTTTCTTTTCCTTTGGTACTGGGGATTGAACTCCGGGGCACTCGACCACTGAGCAACATCCCCTGCCCTATTTTGTATTTTATTTGGAGACAGGGTTTTGCTGAGTTGCTTAACTCCTTGCTGTTGCTGAGGCTGGCTTTGAACTCTCAATCCTCCTGCCTCAGCCTCCTGAGCCCCTGGGATTACAGGCATGTGCCACCACACCTGTCCAAGATAATTTTTTTTTTTAAAAAAGCCAAGTAAATGGTATCATATATTATGTTTAAGGATCAAAGGATTCTATATTGCTAATATATCAGGTATTCTCAAATTGGTTTATAATAGATTCAAAACAAGTCAAACCAAAATTTCATCAGATTTAAATTTATATTGAGATTGTTTATATGAAACAATCTCAGAAAAAAAGAGCAAAGTTGGGGCTGGGGTTGTGGCTCAGAGGTAGAGTGCTCACCTAGCATGTGAGAGGCGCTGGGTTGGATCCTCAGCACCACATAAAAATAAAATAAAGATATTGTGACCACCTATAACTAAAAAACCAAACATTTTTTAAAAAAAGCAAAGTTGGAGGACACGCATTGCCTAGTAGTAGACTAGTTATATGGATACAATTACTTAGCAAACCAGCGTGGCAGTGGTGTGAGGCTAGATAACTTCGTCAGTGGAGCAGAGCCCAGAAAGAGACCCATGTGCATAATCAATTGATTTTCAACAGAGATGCCAAGACAGTTCAGTGGGGAAAGGTCACCTCAGATTTATGTGATCCTTAATTTTTTATTTTAGTTTTTCACATTTTACAAATTAGTTGTTAAGGGCAGAGAGACTATGTCTCATTTGTCTCCTGTATATAAGCCCAAGATACCACATCCTGGGTACTCCACTGGATGTATCTGTTGAGTCCATTTGAATCAAAAATCAAAATGATTCTCATTAAGTTATAATAATACCATCTGTATTTGGATTTGATAAGTATTTTTAATAAAAAGAAGGCTCAGATAATAGTTAAATTCAAAATCATATAAGCTTCTAGGAGCTGATTTTAGATACGTGGACAAGGATTAAATTAAAATATATACAATTTAATTGAATGCTGAACAGATTGGATGTTTCCAGAGATAAATTTTCTTTCAATGATGTGATTAACCACTTTGGTTCAAGTATTTGATGAATATTAAAGTCACAGCCTGAGACTCATATCAAACCAGGCTCCTTACAGTTGCAAGGGCCCTAGCTATGCAAAGTACTGAAGTAATGCTGATTCATTGATCCATTCATTCATTCGTGATTCAGTATATAACATGCATCTACTAGATACTAAGCATATTATGATAACAAGACATATATCACTACTTTCTCAGGTAGAAGTTACGGAATTTTTCAAGACTTGAATAAAATAAATATTCTCTTATTCTAGAATGTAAATTAGTGGAATGATAACACATTGTAGAGCACCTAAATCATGCTTCTTATGATTTATATTAGTACTATCCAATAGAGATATAATGCAAGCTACATATATAACTTTATGTTTTCTAGTAACTACATTAGAAAAGTATAGCCAGGTACAGTGGTACATGCCTGTAATCTCAGCAATTTAGGAGGCTGAGGCAGGAGGATCATAAATTTGAGGCCAGCCTCAGCCACTTGGCAAGACCCTTAGCAACTTAGAGAGACCCTATCTCAAAATAAAACAATAAAAGAACTTGGGATGTAGTTCAATGGTAAATTTCCCCTGAGTTCAATACTCAGGACACCCCCACAATTTTATATATATATATACACATACATAAACATATATATATATGTTTATGTATGTATGTATACACACACACATATAATGAAAGAGGTGACTTAAATTGAGAAATTTATTTTATCTAATTTAGTAATCTAAAATATCTCAGAATGCAATTGATATTTTTATTTTATTTTTTAATTTACTAAGCTATACACCCAGTCCCAATATTTTTTAAATGACTGAAAAACATTTTTTACTCTTTTTTTGGTGCTAAGCCTTCAAATTTCAATACATATTTTATGTTCAGGACATCTTAATTTGGACAAGGCACATTTCAAATATTCAGTAGCCACGTGCAGCTTATGACTACCCAACTGGACAGGGAAGACTTAGGTCAATCAACTCATGATCTGTCAAAGTTTACTTGTTGCCTCCAGAAAGATAGAGAACTGATGATGTTCCTGTTATTAAAGGGAACTTATTATATCCAGGAAAGAACTCCCATTTTTCTATCACTAGAAATATGAGGATTTGTGGTCAAGATGAATGTAATTCTGTTAGAAATGTATAATACTCAGCCAGTATTCATCTGAAAGAATTCTGCAGTTTTACTATATTTTGAGACAGACTTAAACAGCCAGTATGCAAATATATCCAAGTGGTCCTTGAGAATTTAAACCTTCCTAGTGTTCAATGATCCTACCAATAATAATACAGTTTTTCAGGACCCTAAAAAAATATTGGTGCTCAAATTTCTCAATAAATATTTGCTGTATAAATGATGAAATGAACCAAACCACATTATCAGTTCTCTGATACACAAACAAAATATTTTTAGCTCTAGGGTAATGAGCCATTGCTCATTTGCATGCTTGTCTTCTGTTTAAAATTCATTTGCCTCTTAACAGAATAATTTTTGTTCCTCTACCTGTGCTCATTATTTCTATTACGTTATCATATATGTCCCCTTGTTTTCAAGAATATGACTAATTTACAACACTATGCACAAAGAGCTATGTTTTAGATTCTCAACTTATAATATCTCATCAAGACTGAATCTCAGCTATGATTTAGAAAGGAAATGAGTTGAAACCAGCTTGTACTTAGTCATTGTTTTAACACAGATGTTTATCAAGTGGATAATACCGCCCATGCCCACTCCAACAGAATCACCTGGGAAGCAGAATGCTGGGTCCCCTGTTGCATCAGGATCTCTGGAGGTGGTCTTTAGGAATTTGCATGTGTGATAAGTACCAAGGAAGAGTCATTACACACTGAGGTTTGACAACCACCGTGCTACGGTGAAGTTCCACTTCAGTGTAACAAAAGATAAAGTTGCATACTGCTGTTTAAATTGGTTTCATTACCAGAGGAAATATTGTTTTTGGTATTTTATTTAACTTTGTTCATTACCTTTTGTGAACACTTCATTGTGTACTGTAATTTCCCTTTAAGTAAATTTTCATCGTTCAGCCCCTAAAGTATGTTGTGGTTCCTTCACATGTAGGCTATGAATGATGGAATCAACTAGAGTCAAATTGTATTTAGCATAAATGAGCTAATGTCTAAAATCAAATTGACAAGGATTGGGATCATATTCTTGTGCACTTTCCCCTGGTGCAGTCTGTAATGATTGTGACGCTGTCAGGAAAGGTGCTTCTTTTTTCTTATTTCTTTTCAATGAAATCATTTCAAGTGTACTTCAATTCAGTCACCATTCTCTAGAAAGCTATAAGCCAAACATAAGAACTGGGACTTCAGAAATGACTCTGACTCAGTGTCTGCCCTCCAGGAGATCACAGCCTCTGCAAGGCAGTGGTGAGACGCAGATGTGAACTTTCTAAAAGGCATCATGGAAGTAGAGAGAAGTAGCCTGCAGGTGACTCTGTAAAGGGGACCAGGCTTCAAAGAGATGCTTATACCCCCTGAGCATGCACCACATTTGGTCAGAAAAGTGCAGACCTGCCTACAACACTCTTCAGGACGTGGGAAAGTTTAATGGAAGCATTCTTTCCACTAAACTCAGCTTTCTCCAAGAACCTGGCTTTCAAAAGCACACCGGCCTCCCTTTATTCACACCCAGAGCTCTCCAGTAGTAAGATGTTAAGGGTGATACATTTCCTTTTTTGTGCTCTTAGATGCCATTTAATTCACTTCATCAATAACGACATAGGAACTTACCTTTAAAAAATGCCAAAAGCAACGTGCTGCTAATTTATTGCCACATCTATTAAAGCTCCAGAGAGAGACTAACTCCCTGGATTTAAAATATAGTTGAGATATTATGAGGATGTTTCCTGATTTAAGCTCTCCGTAAATTAGATGAAATGATTATAGTGCCTGTTGTCACTTCATTCTTGCCCTGTCTCCAATCACTCTTCTGCCTTCATTAATTCAGAATAAAATAACACAAGACATTACCGTAGCACCTTGGAGATAGGAAGGCTACATTTTTATAGCTTCAATATGAAATCATACTTTAAGATGCCTAAGCCTTTACTGGAATGGAGGAGCAGATCATGCTCTTCTCCTGTAATCCTCTTAATAACCAGCCTGGATAGTTACAAGTGAGGAAACCAAGGCTCAGAGTATTAAGAGGCTTGTCCTGGGTCACTCTGCAAGTAATTACCAGAGCCAAAACACACACCCAAGTCTTCTGACTGGAAATACAAGGCTCTTTCTTTCTAGTGTAACCTCTAATCTCCTGGGGATTCTATTAAAACAGTCCCTTAACCACTATTGATAACATGTGAACAAAACCAAAAATCTTAGCATCCCCATCACTTTATCATCAGTGCTTTTAGTTTTTCACTTCACAGTCATTATTTGGTGTTCTCTTACAGAAGGCAACAGACTACTGCAACAGAAACTGTCCTTAGATGGGAACCCCAAACCTATACATGGAACAACAGAGAGGTCAGATGGCCTACAGTGGTCAGCTGAGCAGCCTTGTAATCCAAGCAAGCCTAAAGCAAAAACATCTCCTGTTAAGTCCAATGCCCCTGCAGCTCATCTTGAAATAAAGCCAGATGAGCTGGCAAAGAAAAGAGGTAAAGTGATTTCTTTTGCACAAATGGTTCAACGTATTTTGCACACACAGAAAAGTGCCAGAATGATGGAACTTGCCAAAAGATGCTGCTTAGTGAAGAGAGATGTGCACGAAATTGCATGTCTTTCTCTGATCCACATAGATTGAAAGGCAGATGTTATGTTCCCAGGTTAAACAAAGGACTGGAGTGTTCAAGTGGAATTACGTCTCCTTTCTCTGCCCCTCTGTGGCCACTTTCTTTGCAGACATGGATAAAAGTGCACCACAAATACCTCACTCCCTAATGAGTTACTATGCAAGTGTTAAAGCAGGAGCTCTTTTAGAAGGGATTGATGTTTCTCAGATACACAAGTTCTAGAATTACATGGCACAAAGATGAGTCTAGAGTCTGGTATGTCTCCTTCAGAGATGATCCTGCCCATTGAAACTCATTTCTGTTATAACTTTCAGACTATGTAACACCGAAAGAGGGTTTTCTATTTGACATACTGGATTTTTATTATTTTTAAAGCTTTGATATACTTGACTCAGAGCTCCTATTAAGAATGAAAGGGGCCAAATAATTTCCTTTCTGATTCCCAGAAGATTAAATCATATTCTTCTCCTTCAGCCCCAGTTGTCTGTGATTTCCTGGGGTGCAGTTTGATATACTTGCTCACTTTTCTTGAGGGGGATTTTATTCTTCTGAGAAACATGCCCTTGTTGGGATAAGTACCATGTGCCTGTTTGCCACGCACTCTCTGTAGACCCTGGTGACAATTGCAGGAAACCAAGCATGATGGGCACCCAAAGAGCTGCTTTAAACACTACTGCTGTAATTACAGGCCTGGCTCAGGACGGACGGGGCTGCAGCCAATGTACCTGGCACCATGGCTCCATCCTCCCTCTAGCTCATTTGTACCTTTCCTGATCCTTGTGTCATTTTCCTCTTCTAAAAGCCCTGATGGCTTTTAACCACACACAGCAGTGTTTATAGAGAGAACCAGCAGCACAAATGGCCTTTAGATTCTAAGACACTGCAGCTTGCGGTAAAACACAATCAGAGCCTCTTTCTGAGGAGCAAAGAAGACAAGCACTCCCCAAGTGGCCCAACCAGAGGCCTCACTGGTGAAAAACAGCAGCCTTAAGAGCTGGACAAATCACCCACTCTGCATTATACACATCCTCTTCACAGAACTTCTTTTATTCCATTAAGAGAGACAAAAGATGAATCTCTATTTTCAGTGGGTTGGTTACTCTGTTTTATTGTTTATCTCACAAACAGAGGATGAAGTACTCAAGTTAACAATTATTTTTTTCCTTGACATCAATTTCAGGCCCAAATATTGAGAAATCAGTGAAGGATTTGCAGCGCTGCACCGTTTCTCTAACTAGATACCGTGTCATGATCAAGGAAGAAGTGGATAGTTCAGTGAAGAAGATCAAAGCTGCGTTTGCTGAATTGCACAACTGGTGAGTCATTCGACCTAGGAACTATAAATCTGTGGTGCTTGAACCTACAGTTTGTCAAAGCATCAGAGGGAAAACATTGTTTATTTTATACATAAACATTACAGAACAACTCTAGCAGATTTTCTTAAAGCTCTACAGTGAGCAGCATGTGTCTTAGGAATAAAAAGGAAGAGAAAGTATTTGAACAAGAAGAAACCTGATAGACATAATTCACTTTAAAGTTGGCCCAAAATTATATGAAGGATATAGAATAAAACCTCAATAGAGAAAAGAACAAATAATGCTGACAAATACCTGGAAGATGAATAACATGAGTACGACCAAGAAAACAAAATATTTACAACCTTATTATTATAAAATAAGAAAAGTTCCCTTAACAAAAAGAAACATTTTATGGAAACCTAGTGATAGAATCCTATTCTTGAGTATCCTTAAGACTAGGTGAACTGATGTAGTTTTGTCTTGTCCAGCCTGCCCTGCCCTGCAACTGATTTGGATGGAAGATATTTCTTTGAGCTCTGTGTGCATGTCCACAAGTAAAATGAAATATGTGTTGGTATAGGTTGTTATTACTAGTAGAAAAATGTTGAAAATACTGGAAGTGTAGCAGGACTCTGAACTTCAAGTGACAGAAACTCCAGTCACACTAAAGATAAAAGATAATTGATTAGCTGATGCACATGAAAATTAAAGAAGATTCCTTTTGGCAAATTTAGTTCAAACCCAAATTATATTATCAGAACTCAGTTTCTCCCCAACCCTTTTCTTCTTACCTTCTCTCCCTCATCTTTTCCCCTTTCCCTCTCTCCCTCCCCTATTTCCTTTCTCAATGTCTCCCATGATTTTTTACTTCATTCTTAAGCAGCTCTCTACATGTGGCAGCAAAGGTAACACCCCTAGCTACTCCAGACTTACATAACTCTTAAGCCCTGGAATCTAAGAGGGGGATTTGTTTCTAGTAATTCTAGCAAAAAAAAAAAAAAAAACAAGGACTACTTCCCATTGGCTGGGTTGAGTCACCTGCCTGTTTCTAGACCAATCACTGTGGCAAGAGGGATAGTCTTCCCACTAGGCAGGCCAGAGTCATAAGCTTACCACACAGACAGCAGTGGGGTGAGCCCCACACCTCAACCCCCAGGACTATGAGTTGAAGAGCATGGTTTTCCAAAGGAAAACCAAGATGCCCACATCAAAAGAAAGAAGAATAAGGTAAGATAAAGAAAACTCATATCCACGATGCTCAGGCTCATCTAACATGTTGTCTATCTCTTTGGCCTCCAATAATCCTAGCATTTGATCACATCTTCTGCATATTTTTCTTATTCCAAGTCTTTGCTTTGATACTGATGTGCTTTTTAACAGAAACTGTGGAGTTGTGTAAAACTAAGGATTAAGCTTCACACTAACTTAATCTAAAATTCATGAATTTTAAACCATCTGCTACATATAAGATCCTAAGGGTGCAAAAGACACCAGGGACTTCAAAGAAAAGCTTCTCCTGCAGTCACCAGTGAGACCTTCACAGGTGCCCTAGGTAATGAATCCTTTGCCCGACCCAGTTCTGATGTCAGGCCTTACTGGAACTCTTCCCTCTTGTCCAGATTGTAGAATAGCTAATGGTTCAAAGCAACTCCAAGAACATGTTTGAATACTTAGAGAAGGTAAAGATGCTGTACTAATGAAGGCTAGCATTATTATGATTTTTAGTTACATGAATTTTCCAATCTATCCTTAAGTAAGTTGCTTTACTACTTATAAGTATACCCATCTTCCAGCCTCTTCTGCATAGCCAGGATCAGCAGACTTTATCTGGAAAGGGCCAACTAGTAAACATCTCAAGCATTACCAGCTTATGGCCTCTATGTGACTACTCAGCCTGCTGCTGTGCCTGAAGCAACCAGAGCCAATTCAGAGAGGCAATGGGCCAGATGGGCTCATGGGGGTTGCAGTTTTCCAACCCCTATTGGGGACTGCTTGGATAAGAGTGCTCTGTTCTGTCAGTTTGTGCAGCATTTTAGGATAAGCCCTTCCTCTGAGGACTTCTGCCTGCGTGATACCTTCCATCTTGAGTGACTCACACACTAGTTGACTGAATGTAGCAATGACCTCAAATTACCTCTCTCTTCTCCAGCTGTTCTGAGTACTTTTTATTTTATTCCATTCTCCTTCTTAGTAAAATGAATAGCACATGGGTCACGAGACATCTTGAGATTTACAACAGTTTTTTTTTCCTCAGTACTGGGAATTGAACTCAAGGGTATTCTACCACTGAGCTACATCCTCAGCCCTTTTGGAAAAAAAAAATGTTTTACTTTGAGATAGGGTCTCACTAAGTTGCTGATGTTGGCTTTGAACTTGCAATCCTCCTGCCTCTGTTTCCTAAGTAGCTGGATTACAGGCCTTTACGACTACATCTGGTTTCCCATTGTATTTTAAACCAGTGGGGAAAGATCACTTCTAAATGAGCTCTTCCAGGCAGTACTGCTGTTGAAAAGTCACCTACATAATAAAAGGGGATTCTTTCTCCAAACTGAAGAAGACATTTACAGCAAACATTCTCTGTACGCAGTTGCTATAAAAGGAGTAAACACCAAGCACTTGTTTTCTGCTATAACCTTCAATAAAAATGATCCTACAATAATTGCATACGTGTTAACTTAAAAATAAAACCACAGTACTTTTTTAAATCAACCATTTGCATGCATTTCTGCCAAGTGGAAAACTTTGCCTCTGCTCCAAATAAGCCTACAGCCCAGCCTACGTGGTGACGTGTTTGAACAAAGCCTCCCTCTCGTTTTCTAAGGGGGAAGACAGGATGAATTTTAGAATCTGGAGTGCTCTTGAAAAATATCATGTCGCAGAATTGAAGGCAGCTTAGAAATTTTTACAAAGAAGTTTTCCTATTGCTGGTGAAATCACAAACCCTAGAGAATCATAGATATGGCACTTCCCATTTAGGTACGGTTGTAACCTCAGGATGACATCAGAAGGTATAGCTAGATTTAGAAGATATAAGACAGGTCTTCCAAAAAGAGTGCTAGCTCTGGAACAGATTTGAACTCGTGGTCCACAGTGTCACAGGTGTGTGCATTCCATTGTCTTCTTTCTTTGGGCCACCAGATTCTCTGACCCCCAAATACTCACTGGGTGTTGTGTGTGGTTTAGGAATAAATAGAAACACTAAGGTAAAAAATTAAAAATCTTCACTCTGCTTCCAAAGTGTCAGCTTGAGACATGAGTCCTGCTCAACTAAATTACACACAACTAAATTGCACATCTTCAATACTAAGTGAACACCCATCAGGGTAAAATGAGCTGAGTTCCCATCGGTCCCAATCAGGCTGTGAAGAACATTGTTCAATACAGTTATTGAAGAAAACCTTTAAGTAGCTAAAATATAAAAATCCAAGTTGGCATTTAACCAGGACTCAGCTACCTGGTGCTAAATGACCATAACTTAGAACGCTCTCATTTGCAAGGGTAACAAAGATGACACAATGCTCTCACAATACCTCTGAACAGAAAATTAATTTGGCAACAGGAACAGGAAAAGTCACATCACTACATGAAACAGCTGGTTTCTCTTCTGTACTATTGGCCTCCCACCACAACTGGAAAATATTCATCCTTTGGAATCGTAGCTGCCAGATTTCATTGCTTTGTGTGCAAACTAGTTTAGCATCTCACCACAAAGCTGTGTGTGTTTGTGTCCAAGTTGATTGTGAAGGCTTAAAATGAGCAATAAAACATTAAATTAAAACAAAAACATCAAGGAAGGATAATAATACTTGATATTTCTGCCATATGTTGGGGGAGAAAGTATTCCAAAACAGAGCTAGCTGTAAAAATTCTGTTGGGTGCTATTGTCAATTTAACGTCTAAGTAAGACCACTTTTAAAGAAAATGGAAGCCCATCCAGGGCTAAGAGGGGGGAATGTGTGCTGGGGGGGAGAGGAAGGAGTAAAAGGGTCTCAGAGACTGAGTGAGGGAGAGGGCTACCTTGTAAGCTGCTTTGCTTTCAAATAGGAAAGGGAAATCAGTCAAAGCACAGCGTTCTGTAGAAAGGAGCCAAGAATGTGCCTATACCTTGTGTTTATTTTTTTCCTGAAGCAATGCCAGGTCTGGCCCAGGCAGAATTTGGAAATAGGTCAGGAGTTTCAGCTCCCCCAACCCTCTGTTCTTGCCCATTTTCCTTTCTCTGCCTCTGTCCCTTAGTCCTTTCCTCCTTCACAGCAGAGGGGGTGAGCCTCCTATAGCCCGCTACAGGCCAGAGCTCCTCACCGAGACACCTCACTGAAGACTGGAATTTGTGTACTGCTGTTCCCATATACCTTTTCTTTCCTTTTGTCTAACCATTGAAACTTGTTTGCCTTATGTAACTGGTGACCTCATCTTTATGATGATATCTCCTCCCTCTGAAAGTGACATATTTGCATATTAACAAATGCTCCGAGGAAACTCCCCAGCCAAAAGAATAACTCTAACACCAGAATTTCAGGATAAAGAAATAGTCATTCTGAGATAAGTTTATTTTGTCCAACATCCCTCAAATCCCACTCATTTGTTACTAAAGCCCTGTTGGTAGCCAAGCATACATTTTGGGGGAGGTAAACAAGTTGACCCCATACACTGACAGATATCAGCTCTGTGACATTTTAAATATGTTCTTTTTTCAAGAATGTGAATTTTAGAAGCTCTCCCAAATAGGAAATTCTAGTAAGAATGTTGTCTTTCAGAATAACATAGGTGACAGTCACATATTCCCAGATCACTGGACCTTGGATACCCAAATAGTATAAAATTATTGGAACATATGTGCTTGGAGCCATATTAGTTTGAATTCAAATAAAACAATTTTTCCTCACTTTTGAAGGTTTATCATGCAACATGATTCTTGTTGTCTGTCCCTCCCCTTGCAGCATGCGCGCACACACACACATATTCTCTCGCTAAACTTCTAGCTACTTTTGTGTGATACTGGGATTTCTACGTAATGCTAATAGCCTGGTTTTTCTGTGCCCTTTGGGTTTTGTCTTTGTGATTAACTTAACATTGACTGAAAGATGATACCTATAAATTAATATTCAGCTTTCTATACCAAAGTATATGTGTGTACACTATCATTAAAAAAAAAAAAAAAAAAAAAAAACTCTTAGAGTGATTGTCCTTTGCCAAGTTGCCACCCCTACCCCAACCCCACTTCAGATATATTGATTTCAGTGGTCTCAGGAATAGGTGTTTTTAAAAAAATTACCAAGGTGATTCTCTTGTTCATCTATAGTTGAAAATACTGGTTGAGGGACCCACAAAGGGAATCATGTCTGGGGTCAGAATAATAGTTCACAATTGGGTGAATTTGCCCCTTGGGAGACAGTTGATCTGGCCACATTCATGTCACAAGTGCAAGGAAGGAGTGCTACCAGCTTCTAGTAGGCAGGGATGCTGCTAACCAGCCTGGAATGCCCAGGACAGCCCCTTCCTGCCCCCTCTTCCCTCCCATGAGCCCACAACAAAGAACTAGCTGGCCCCTGTGTCAGCAGTACTGAGACTCCTGGGCAAGAATGCACCAGTCCTGCTGCCTATTCTGCCACAGCTTCTTGAGGGAAGGACAGACTCCTCCCTTTGCAACACCCCTGAGCATTTGTCTGTCTCCTAGCCGCCCTCTGAAGCCACGACTGGAGAGATAAGAGAGGGAATTTCCTTGCCAATCACATACCTCAAAGAACATAGTGTAATGCCTTCTCTTTTCAATCAGTGTACTAGGAAATGTTTTTTCCATACTGCCTGAAACATAAACCTTCTAGCTACATGTTTTAAAGGTCAAATTACATTTTTTGCCTCCTTGAGATCAGAAAAACAATTATATTGTAGTGTAGAAAATTGAGGGCTTTGCTGTTTTTGTCTGCTTTTCATTATAGAATGCAACTCAGTCCTTAGAAGAAAATGGAAAAATTAAGAACTGAAGTTTGTAGCTAATGACAGACAGTCACTTTCATTAGCCATTCT
Source organism: Callospermophilus lateralis (assembly GCF_048772815.1). Taxonomy (NCBI): domain Eukaryota; kingdom Metazoa; phylum Chordata; class Mammalia; order Rodentia; family Sciuridae; genus Callospermophilus; species Callospermophilus lateralis. Next base: position 34,623,271 of record NC_135313.1, on the reverse strand, counting down.
AGCTGTACCTGAGTCTTTTTTCCTCATTTTGCAATAAAATCAAATATCACAGTGGGGACCAGGATTAGGATGAAGACCTGAGGCAGGTAAAGATAAATACAGTGGGGGGAATTGTTCCATTAAGGTCTGTTTGGAGTTATTCTTCTGTGGCTTTAGCCAGTCATCAGTATTACTTGGTGTTCCTGGGCACACATGGCATATGTCCAGGTACTCTAATGCCACTGGTGTACTCAGGTGTGCCAGCCCTTGTGCTGTTTACACTGAATGAAACAGAAGGTCTTTTTGCATGGCTTATAGCACAGGGGTATCTGAACAAATACTTTTTGACCATTTAATTACCCTCTCACTTAGGTGTATCATTGGAATTATGGACTATATACACTTTAATAGGAAAGATAGATTAGATGAACAGGACACTAGAATCACAGCTGTGTCATAAAACAGTGCTATGACAACATGTGGACTTGGCTTATGAGTTCAGTCATGAACGATGTTGAGGTAAACATGAAGAATTGAGGAGAAACTCCACTGTGAAGTCCAAACAGTGAGCATTTCTGGTGCACACAGTGGAATGGAGGGTATGCAGGGTATCATGGTTGTGCCATCCCGAATTGATGCTTTTCTCTGTGCCACTCCACAAGGTGTGCTTATGATGGGATTGCCAGTAGAACTCATGTTAGGACCCCCTTTAGCCACTTGGCATTTGTTATATGATGATTTTAAGTGCTTTCAGTTCCCTGTTTAATGGTCGGGAATAATTATTAGATTTTACTAGCTCCTGAGACAAAGCATGTAATGAAGACAAAAATCCAGAGTTTAAGCTATGTATTTTTTGGTTTCTGGTTTTTTAATAAATTCAAGAGTTTGGAATGTGTTTTTAATTTTTTACAAGAAATTTAATAAGAAGTCTGTATGTTCTTCTGCTGTAGAAATGAATACAATCTTCCCATTGATCAAAACCTGCACAAACACAACTTTCTGACACATCTCCCTTTTTTTCTTATCAAATGGTTCTTCTAGGTGCCTGCATGCTTGTGACTTGTACAAAGCACTATACAAAGAAAATTAAACAAACTTGTACCTTCCCTCCACACCCAATATTCCATATTATGTGAGCCTTTAAAAGAACACACCATGTGGGGAAGAGCATGCACTTGCCAAGGATACCCAGAGACAATAATAGAAGAGGCTAATAAATATATTTATGCCTCAAGAGAGCCATATGGATGGTTTTTGTTGCTGTCTAGCTGACAAATTGCCCAAAATGACTCCTTTTCCTCACTCTGAACCAGGCCAATAAAAAGAAACAAGCTCCCAGAACCATTCTGAAATTGTGAAAAGGGCAAATACCATATAACACGGAAAAACTCAAGGTTCCTGTGACTTTGTGACTAAGGCCAGTCCCTGTGGTACTGTGTATTTCAAATCTTGCCTCATTTGTGAATATGTGTCATTCTAAATAGGTATAGCTCACTCTTTGGAGGTGAAAGTGTCTCTTTTCCTATTTCCTTTTCTCCCTGAGGTTTTTCTCTGCATTAGATGTTTCCCCAGGGCCACTACGAGGACTGAATGAATCAGATGGCATGAAGGAAGAACAGGTTGATAAATACAAAAAATACCAAACTGGCCTTTTCAGTTTAGGTTCAGTCCCAGGAAACCAGCATAAATAGCACCTCATATTAATAGCCTTCCTGAGCCGTGTGGTTGGATTACCTCCATACGTTATGTCAGCTGCACACTTGGCATGGGAAGTCCATTCTGTTTCACTGCAGCCTCTTTTGCAGAATAATAGACCCACAATAAGAGGTTGATCCTGGTTTCAGCTTGAAATCTGAAAAGATTTCTGAATCTTTTCAGCAAATGAAGGCTACCAATCAATCAGACTTGTAACATACTTCTGAAAAGAAATTGTTGGCTTTCATCATAGAGTGAAAATATAAGAAGGAATTAAGCAAATTGTTCTACTGGTACATTCCCATAGGGTACTGGTATGATCTTTCTTTAAATTTATAATATAATCTGTTTTGCTGGGGAAAAATATAATGAACTACATTGTTCTTACATGTTAGCATAAATATCAAATACATTATAGCATTTAAAAGGGGGCTACTCTAGGCTACAATTTCAGAATGGGTCTTAGAGCTTATTTCTTCTTCTTAGACTGATACAGAATGACCCTTACAAACCCTTGTGGACGTTTGTCAGCTAAGACAGCAAAAAAATTGTACAATAAGACTGCAAGGAAGTCAACATAACAGAATTCCTTATATAACTCTTTCAATGACTATAAACTCTTGCTTCTCACTAGGCCATAGTCTAATAAAAGTCCCATTTTCCAAGGTTTATTAGCCTCTTGTTAGGAGGCATGTGGTGTAAAGCAAGACCGATTAGAGTTTAAATCTCATCTGCACATATTCTAGCCCTGAAGCTGGCTAAGTTTCTTAACATGTACTCAGCTAAAAACAGGAGTACTGCTATTACATTCAAGGGGTTTTATAAAAATTCATATACAAGGTAATGCACTCATAAGATCACTCTAGAAAATCACTATCCTGGCTCATGATAGATGGTCAGTTAAGACTGGTTCTCTTCCCTTCCAAGTGGCATTTAGGAAGTTTCTCTACACCCAGACCCTGGGAAGAACATATCCTTCTCCAGCTTTCTGTTAGCATGCAGTGGATCCCAGGTAGGAGACATGGATATTTCATCACTCTTACTGTTCCTTGCTTGAGGAAGCAAGAACTAAGGCAAAGGGACCTCTGATTCAGAATGGCCATGATGCCAGCTTGCCTTCCCCTTTCATCTCTTACCATCTCTCTTCCTACCTCTCTCTTCCTGTTTCCTCATTTGTCCCTTCAGTAGGCAGATGAGTGTGTGCCAAAACTCTAATCCTTAAACTTCTGTGTGCACAGGCAGCATCAGGGTCCCCTTCCCAGAGATTCTGATTTCATTTGTATGGGTCGGGGCCCCGGAGTGTGCATTAATGAGTTTAGTGAATACAAATGTAAGTGCTCTGAGCACCACACTTGAAGAAGCACTGCCAAAAATACTAATGGATTAAGGCAATCTCTTTCCTTAAAAAGCCCAAGGTCTGGGGCTGGGGTTATGGCTCAGTGAGAGAGCGCTTGCCTAGGACAGGTAAGGCCCTGGTGTTCCATCCTCAGAAACCACATACAAACAAACAACAATAAACCAATAAACAAACAAAATAAAGGTTAACTTTAAAAAAAAAAAAAAAAACAAGGTTTATGGGGCTGGAGTTGTGGCTCTATGGTAGAGCGTTTGCCTGGCATGTATGAGTCCCTGGGTCCAATCCTAGCACCACATATAAATAAATAAATAAAATAAAACTTCCATTGACAACTAAAAAAAAAGCTGAAGGTCTGCTGGCTGCATACAGAAAAAAAGCCACAAAAGTCAGGGTGGCAAATACTGACTAGTTAGGAAAGGGTCTTTAAAGCCACTACTTAGAGCAGGGCAGCAAGTGAGACCGGAGGAGCCAGGTGGGTGTGTTCTCTCCCCTCCTTTCTTCACCTGGGAGCCAAGGAACTCAGGAGGCTTCCAGGAGGCCAAACGACATAGAGACTGGGCCTGGCTGCCTTGGTTTAGATGTAGACCAGCATTTCTGATTGTTCTTCCACCTCCACATCTCTTACAGTTTCTGTTCCCAAGTTATTTATGTTCAGTAACTATGATGGCATTGGCATAGATAACCCCCTCCCAATTTTTTTTTTCTCAAAATGTTTTTGGGTGGAAATATAACGGAGTGTTTAGAATGGTTGGTTCTATTTTGCGTAGGAGACAAAGAAGGATTTTGCCTCATTTCATTTTGAAATTTGTTTTCTTTTATCCTGTTTTCTATATTTTCCAATTTTTAAAATAAGCTTGCAAAAAAATGAAATTAAAAAATGTGAAGAAGAATGTCAGCTCAGCTCTTTAAATGGTACCCTTGTGTTATAAGACAATTAATCCATGGATAGAGTCTTTTGCTTTCTTTTCCCATGGGGGCTTAAGTCCTATTATTTTCCTAGAAACTGAACTACAGTTAAGGTGCTTTTCCTGAATATTGATCCCTGTTGAAAGAGACCAACTAGGAAGTAGCTAGCAAAGGTAAATTGTATTATTAAGCAAAGTTATATGTAAAATTCTAAATGGAGGGATACAACGAATATACATTTTGCAGTTGGATATTTGATATCATAGGATTTGTAGACATATAGGATTTTTGCAACTCTTTGTCATTTAAAAAAAGTTGCAAGAAGAAAAAGGAATCACTTTGGGTTTTCTTTAATTAACTTTTCTTTTTAAGGAAACCCAGACTTTTATAAAAGTTGAAAGTCTTCAATGTTAAATCTGTATGTGTCTCATTTCAGAAATACTCCTCAGACAGTACAATGCAATATTCGTTAACTGTGATTTCAAATCATTGTTTGATTCCAACATAAAATATGCAGACTAAGATATTCACACAATGTATTACATCTGATAAATAGAAATAAAATGGGTTCATTCTGATTGGTAAATGGAGTACAGTTGTTCATTGGCAGAGGGATATTCACTTTGCTTTTTATTATTGAGTATGCTTCATAGTGTACTATTCCCAGGGGTACCATTTCCAGTCCAACTTCATCATAATCATGATTAGTAGGCATACTATAGACATGTATGTTGATGTGTATTTACCAAATAATGCTGGAATTCAAGAAACCTTTGGAAAGATCAATGTGTTGCCATTGTTGCATTCAGAAAAAGAGAATCCCATTATGTCTTACCAGTTATGAAAAGAGTTCAGGTTGTTATATGATCTAAATGCAAAAATGTACATAGGAGAAGGTAAAATTCCAGGAATTCCAGCAGTGTAGCAAAAAGTAAATAAATGTAGCCAACTGCTTGATAATGAGGGTTAAATCAAGGACAGTAGAAGTGGAGAGAAAGGTAGAAGAGATATTTCTCTACTGGAATAGACTTCAGTGGTCAGAATCACATAGGAAGTGAAGGATAAGGAGTGGTGACATCAGTAATCTATATACAGGATATAGGAAAGAGACGGAATGGACAGAGTGAAAGAGTGAAGAAAGAAAGAACCAGGAATTGGTAGCATACAAGAACATGAGCGCCATTTGTAGTTAGAACTCAGTTCTCCTGACCCTAGGAATACACATCTTGCTGCACTGTGGCTCTCAAGCCAAAGAAGAGATTTCGTTGACAGCTATAATGGTTGAGAAATGGGTGAGTTGAAACCTTACCCTGTCTAACTTTTCCCTCCTTCAAGAATTACTGGGTACTCAGGAAGTTGGACTGGAAATGGTACCCCTGGGAGCAGTACACTATGCCTTGAATGTATAGAGGAAGCTTTCCTGCACTCCACCTGATGGACAAGATCCCCTCACCCAGGGGAAAGGACAGATCCTTAAACTTCTCAATACAGTTACTTCTTCCTTCAGCACTAGATAGTGAAGGACGAATGGAGGTCTCCAGTTCAAGACTCCTCTAGCAGCCACTGGGCATTGCAGGGCCATCTGAAGCCTAGGTGCGTCACAATTCTTACTCCTGTGCAGTTAAGGAGCAGACCCCAGGGTGGGAGAAATGCTCTAACATTACTCTTTCTTCTTCAGGGAAAGAAATGGGAAGCCTGGCTATAGGACTTGTTCCTCATTTGCATGCCTCCTGCTATTTGGTAGAGGCCAAGGAGGGTAAAACATTCCAATAGCATTAGTTAGAATCCTTTCTTCCAAGTCTTCTCTTTCTTTATAATGAGGCAGGGGATGCAGGTTCCTGTACAGCTTGCCCACTTTGCCAGGCCCTGCGCCAGCCTCTGACTCCCTCCTGATCCTCCCAGCCTGCCTTGTCTGCTTGGCAGGGGATGAGTTAATGAAGCACCAACTGAAGCACTTTTTGCCTACAAAAGGTCCTGAAGCAAAATTGTCTGGAATCAGATGGTCGAGGCAATTTCTCTTTCTCCGGTCTCCCTGAGGCAAATGCTTCAGAGGTGGGATGTGGCTGAGTTTTAACTCTTCACCATCCAACTCTGTTGTTGCAGACTGATTTCTTTAAATTCCCTTTGAAATTCTGCTTTCATTCCTCAGCATCCACCAGCAGTTCTTATCAATCATGGCTGCCTCCCAATCATTGATAGCATCTTTATTTTTGAAGAACACTAGGCCAGACGCAGTTCATCTAAGCTCCCCAAAGAAGCATTCATGTCACTCAGTGTCTTGGGCTCCAGATTTAAAGATGAGCCTTTCACAGAGCAGAAAATCATAAATCTATTCCTCCTAAAGAGGCTTTCTGATTCTTTTTATTACTATTATTATTAGTTCCCCACAGAAAGGAATCAAGACAGTGGAAACATTTTTAGGAAATGACACTTTATCTCCGTGATTAACTATATAATAAACCATAAAATCTTTGCCATGGTAATCTCCTCCTTACACCTTATTGCTGTGATAATAAAAGCTTTTTTATGACAACAAAATAAAATTTTATTATCCAAGCAGTTTAGATAAAAGAAGATGTGGTTTGGGAAGGATAAAGGGCAGGTCTGAAACATGTGAGGTCAGCATGGGTTTTATGTGGTCTCTGTTTATATAGAACATGTTTGATATATCCTAAGTCTAAGCCAATTAAAGAGTTCTGTATTTCTGTCAAGTAGGCAGGATCCCTGTGGAAAAGCAAAACCATTCAATACTTAGAATTTAAGATGAGTGGGGAAAGCACACATTTCAACAATGAAACCAACCCAATTTGCAAACACAATCATCAACTACCTGTTTTGATTCTGAGCCAAACCTTGTTTGGTGAATATCATTACACTTGTACTCACAAGTTTATGTCTTAAATGATTAGATTCTGTCCAGGACCAAAATCATGGACTTTTACATAAACATGATTTATTTGCAAGCACCACAATATGCCAGTTAAGAATTTTCATCATTGTTATGCTGTAGAAAGAAAATGTTGTCTTTTCTTACATTCGTCACTATCAAGCAATTTTTGTCGAGCAACCCCTGAGAATCTAAGATCATAAAGTTGAACAGAAGTTTTTAAAAACTTAGAGCCGGGCGCCATGTGTCCCACGCCTGCAATCCCAGAGGCTCAGGAGGCTGAGGCAGGAGGATCAGGAGTTCAAAGCCAGCCTCAGCAAAAGCGAGGCACTAAGCAACTCAGTGAGACTCTGTCTCTAAACAAAATACAAAAAATGGGGCTGGGGATGTGGCTCAGTGGTCGAGTGCCCCTGAGTTCAATCCCAAGTATCAAAAAAATTAAAAAATAATAATAATAATACAAAAAAACCTCAGTCAGAGCTTTCTGAGGAAGTGATGAACAAGCCAAGACTGGAAGGAAGACTTAATCAGATAAAGAGAAGAGCTTGAGAAGGAAACTGTCTTCAAGGCCAAGGGAAGGGCATGTGCCAGGGCCTTGTAAAGGAGACAGCAGGGCTCCTACCTCCTGGGGCGCCACGATGCTTCAAAGAGACCATTCCAGTAAGGCGCTGGCACTCTGCTGATGTGCCTGGCCTGCAGTCAGCACTCAGAGAAACTGCTAGTTCTGATCAGCTCCCATCTGGACAACTGAAGGCTGATGTCTGTCTGACAGGAGTACCTCGAAAGCAAATGTGTGACCTTTTTGCTTCCCCAGTAGGAACATGGCCATGACACTGTGATCCTTCTGTGACTCATCAACCCTGAATGTCATTCCTCTCGGGTGGCCTCCCTCCACATCTGATATCTGTACACCAGGGTTCTGCCAAACATGCTCAGCCTTCCCCAGCCTGCAGAGTTGTTTTCATCAAGCATCACTTCAGTGGGTGTCTGTGTCCTGGTTCCTCTAAGGAGATTCAGCAGCACTGATGAATCACTCATGAAACTGGATGTCACACCCAGTATTTGTGGGACTATGGAAGGCTTTAGACAGGGGCTTTCTTTTAGTCTGGAGCCAGCTCCTCACTGTCTGACAGGCAAAAGAAAGACTGGCGTGTACTACTGAGTCAGCCCACCCATTTGCCAACGTATTCTTCCCTCCCCTTGCCTTCTGCCTCGGAAAAGCAAACCCAAGGAACCCTGAGGTCCTAAGGGATGAGAATCTCAGCAAAGGGTCAGGTCTTTCTGCCTCAGGCTGGCCCCTGATCTTAGTCCATTAGTTGAGAGCAGGGTCCTGATTCTGCAGAGAACCTTGGTTGACTTTTAAGTGCATGAGTTTTGAAAGCAGCCATACATAGATAACAGTGCATGAGTTACTATGATGCCTAAGGACTATCTTCCTTTGTTGAAATACCCAAAGGAATGGAAGCATGGTTTGATGCCAGCTTCACAGGCTTTTCCATATCCCCAGGTGTGTGCATTAAACAGATTAACAATTTATTGTGTAAACCTTCATCCCTCCTGCTGCTAGCACAGAAGGTCTGAAGTAACCACTGTGTGAATATCTGGCTCTGTTTAATACGTGTTAGACATGGGGATGAGTACTATCCCTCAAATGTCCATCTTGCAAACTCTCTGGGCACAAGATTATGTTAACAAATTTAATCAACAAAAACTTTCCCATGACCTTGTAGCTGGTAAAGAAATTAACAAAGGCCCCTTCCCACACCATTCTCCCCGCCCAACACACAGCCGGTAGAATTCCCAGCCTCCAAGGTCTCTGTGTGGTTTGGGGCAGGGTTAGTGAGGGCTGATGACTGTGTGGGGATATCTGGGCACTCCCACTGCAGTCTGCTCCTCTCCCAGCCACTGGGCATCTGAGCTGAGGACAGGCCAATCTTATGTCACATGCTTGTATTTCCCCTGGTTGTGTGCATGCCTCTCTCCAAACCTGAGGCTTCTATTTAGAAGCCTTCTAGTTCTAAATAATTTTTCCTGCCAGCATCATTTTCTTCCCTTTCTGGTTTTCACTATTTCACCTGAGTCCTGCAGGTCCTCTCGCATTCTTCTCAGCTGTTATAAAAATAATGGAGGCTCCACAAGAGTAAAAGGAATCTTTTTCCCCTTCCTTCCTTCCTTCCTTCCTTCCTTCCTTCCTTCCTTCCTCCCTTCCTCCCTCCCTCCCTCCCTCCCTCCCTTCCTCCCTCCCCCCGACTCCCTTCCTTCCTGTACTTCCAGTCCCCACACCCTTGGCTGGCATGGACAGTCACTCAGCACATATTGTTCAAATGAGTGAATGTTTTGTCGCTCTTTCCACTTCTGGAGAAGCTGATGCTGTCTACAGTTGAGGCTCTGAGCCCAGGACTGGAGGAGTTGCCATTCACTGAACACATCAGTTCTTTTTATTTGGATTTTCTCTCTCTGGCATATTCTTGAATAGCCATCTGAAACCTTGTGAAACTCTGCCTCACTCCATTGGTGACTCTTAGTGCCATCATTTTGTAACCCATAATCAGCTCAGGTTGCCCAGCCTTTAAATCCACTGAGTTTTCCTGTCCTCCTGTTCCATGTCCTGAGGAAGTACAAAGGCAGCTCTAAGGGCTGGGGGTGGGTTTCACATTATCACACTCACTAGGTCTTTAGGCTGTGCCTCTTCCTTTCTGTTCCATGTATTGATCCAGATGTGAATCCCAGCCACTTCCTCATGTGTGTACCCCTTCACACATCCAAGCTATCCACAGAACGCATAGTGAGGATATGGGCATCCCGAGCAAGGTCCACAGCATTCCCCCTCATGATGGCATAGGAAACATTCAGGCCCTGCCCAGCCTTCTCACTGAATCAATATCTCTCTCTCTCTCTCTCTCTCTCTCTCTCTCTCTCTCTCTCTCTCTCTCTCTCATGTTCTCAGGCAGAGTACCTTAACCATATATTTGTAGTAAGGGCCCTGAGTACAAAATATCTATGCTTTCTTCTTATTTCCTGAACAGCTTCTCCATTAGCCTCTGTTTTCCTAAACTAAAATGGAAGTGCCCTAAGAAGGTTATAAAAAAAAAAGCAAAATAACAACAAAAACACACTTGCCTCCATTATGGCTGCATTGGTGAACTTTACAGAGAAGCTCAGTATACCTTATAATCACAGAAACACAAGGCCCATTGACTCAGCCCTCCATTTTATACAGTTGCCAAATAGATGCTGATTTGTACACGGTTGGATTTTGGAAAGAAATACAAGAAACTTATAACATTGAAGAAGACTTCCAGGGAGGGGAACCAAGTAAACTGGAACAGGAGTGTCATAAATACTTCCTTCTCAGCATATGCCATTCAATATCATGCATTTCCTATATTTAAAACACATTGACGTCCTACCTACGTAATGTCAATAAAGAAGGTGCAGGTTTCCCGATAAACTGGTTACACAACAGTGGTCATATCCAGTGACCTTAAGTCATATGCATCATGGGGAAGCTGATGCTGTCAATGGATGAGGCTCTGGGCCCAGCACTGGAGGATATGCCACTCACTGCACACTTCAGTTCTTTCCATTAGGATTTCCTGCTTGGAAAGAGCTGCTTCTCAGTCAGTTTGCAGTCATTCTCCAGGTGTTTAGGTAACATGCAGTAGTTGAGGAGCCCCAAACTGCTACAGATACAGCCCAGAGACCACTTATTCCTCTGAAAATATTGCAAAATTCTTAAGAAGAAATACATTTTCAACACTAAATTTGAAAGCACATCTGATGGAGGGAAACAAAATACACCTGGAAAAACAATCTAAATAGTAACAAGGATGATAACTGCAATGTATTGAAGCATGTTGGACATGAGCTTATAATTAAACTATACCAAAAAAAACTCATTGATAATCTTTGGATGATGTTAAGAAATTAATTATAATTTTTAAAAAATATTTTTTAGTTGTCAATGGACCTTTATTTTCATTATTTGTATGCAGTGCTGAGAATTTAACGCAGTGCCTTACACATGCTAGGCAATTGCTCTACCACTGAGCTACAACCCCAGCACCAATTATTATTTTGAAAACTGGTAAATAAAAGGGAGAGTCAAATGTTTATCCTGCTTTTTCTATACAAACTATGCTTCATCATAATCAAATAGCTGCAAGGAAACTTTCTTTTTATAGAAGGATACCAGTAAATAAGTAAAGGAGTGATAGAACTTGAATATGGCCATTATGCAAATCCTGCTGATCTAGGCAATGAATATCAATGGATTCCAATAACTAAAAATAAGATGTCCTTTCTATTTATGATAAATTCATTGTTAGATGCAGAACCTTGATGAGATTTAGAACTTGATTTTTTTTTTCAGGAAGAAAAGTTTATAATTCTATCAGCACACAAATAAAGACCAAACATGCAGAGAAACTATTTTATCTGAAAAAAATATCAAAACTGAATCTCATCAAACTTCTATATCTAATAACAAATTTGTAGAAAACACAAAAAGAATGGGTTAAATGATATCATGGAGATATAATTAGTATAATTTAGACCTTGGTCAACTTTAGAACAAACAGCCTAGTTTCTTCAAATAAATTGCAAAGGGAATGAGAAATCAGATGAGTGGTTTTAACCTATGGATTAAAACACAAGAGACAACCAAGTATAACAGTCAGGCCTTATTTATTTGGTTTAAACAAACTATTAAAAAGATTTATAGAACAACTGGGGAAATTTGAATTCTGAGTAAATATTTACCAATATTAAATTATTGTTAGTGTTTTTAGATTCAATAGTAATACATCAAAATGGTCCCCCCAAAATCCATGTGGCATATATATTTATGCTATTTATATATATCATGTGTGTATGTGTGTACATATATATTTTGGTCAATGAAAATAAAAGAGTATGTGACTTCTGTACTTGTATAGACATAAAAAAAATCTATGAAGAAATCATAATGAGTTGTCACTTTGGGAAGAAGAAATAAGGAGTTAGTGGTTGGGATGAGAAGAGACAGACTTGGAAAAATAATCACTTATGCAGGTAATATCTTCTCAAAGGACTAACCAAGAAATAAATGAAATATCATGGGGAGAAGTTCATTAGAACCTGGAAACGCTTGTTTGGGAGAATGAGAAAGGCAAAAATCATAATGCAGTGCATGCAGAAGGATTATCCTGAGTCATATTTGTCAATGTACAGTCCCAGGACTTTCTGATTCAGAATTGGGCCCACCTCACTCTCTTCTGGCCAGAATCTCAGAGAGTAGAGCACATTTGGCAGCTACAGTCCTTGGTGACCAAGTGCCAGCTTTTCAAATACTGGTGTTTTGGAACTTTGGAACTATAGGGCAAAAATACACCCAAATTTGAATTCAAAGCAGCACAATTCTGAAAGTCTGAAAGCCTTTTTTTTTAGATGTGTTGACAATGATTTAATCAGCAGATGTCACTATGTAATCCTTGGGAACATCCCTTCCATGTTGCCTCAGTTTTGGAGAGACAGAGAGTGCTGCTGGCATTGTAGCATAGAAATATTTATGGTAATTTGGCATTTTGTTTAATGAAAATCATTTTTCTCTTACTTCCAGTGCCTATTAAAAGTTTATTTTTGATTAAGCATTCTTTCCTTTTGTTTTTGTTTTGTTTTCCCCAGCATCATTGACAAAGAAGTTTCATTAATGGCAGAAATGGATAAAGTTAAAGAAGAAGCCAGTAAGTAGACATATGGTTATTTGATTAGGTTCCTCCTAACCAGAAGCAATCCATAGGTCAGATTGACAGTGATACTGGATACTGAGCAGGTTCTAAAATTCACGTTGAAATCCTGGCTCATGTAACCTTAGTCAAGTCACTGATCCCCTGGAAATCACAGTTACATCATTTGGCAGAAGGACAGAGCTGTGGCACCCCCTCAGTGTAAATGTATGGCAGAATACTCACTCAGTAATTAATAGTGTCAGTTGGTATTTGAAAGTTCAAGGGGACTTTCTTTCACAGGAAGAACTTACACTTAATCAGATTTAAGGTAACAGTGAATTCAGTATTAAATTTTAAGATATTCATTGTTAAACCTTTATAACTTATTGATCTTGCTATATTATTTATACAGTCATTTTCTTTTTTAGATTCAATTAACTCAAGTATATCAAATTAAATTCCCCTAAAACATTCGTCTCATTTGAAACTTAATTCCCTCAACATTTGAAATTTATATGTATAAATATATCTGACTTTTTTTAAGCACTTCAAGTGCCTGACAAGACATTCACAACCCTAACAAGTAAAATAGTCCCAAGCTTTTAAGCAACTTGTATAAGATTAATAATTTAAATTTAAAGATATGCTAAATGAAATTTTCTTAAAACACTCCAATTCTGTTTGCAAACTTCATCAAATATGCTGACACCTGCCAACTTAAAACCACAAAAGAAAATCAATTCCATGTTCTAAATTGGAATCACAAGTTAGATTGCTTAATGTACCAAATTCTCTATTTAAATGATGAACACATTCAAAATTATCTTGATCATTGCAAAACTTTTCCTAAATTTAACACAAAATATCAACATTCTTAGTTTGATTTATTTTATTTTATTCATGTTTATGTCTGAACCTTTCAGTGTGGTAGAGTTACTCAATGAGTAGCAGAGCTGATTTGCCTTCCTACACAAGCCCAGGCTCATGGTTAGAAGTTTCAGCGAAAACAAGATTACAGGTGGACATGCTGAGACTCTCTTATTATTGAATACGGTCTTCTATAACAGGACCCCCTAAGACAATATATTTTTCAGATGCAGTTTAGCTTTACACTCCTGTTTCCTAGGCATTTTTAAATTCTTCATCCTTACCCACATTTTTTCTTACAAGTTGAATAAATGGCAGTCTACACCCCCAGCCAGGTTTCAGCTAAATCCCTTTTTCTTTGACTGCAATGTCAAAAAATGTTTAAATAATTTTAAACAATATTTTAGATCTAAAATTCAGCAAGTTTTATTAAAAGAAACTAATATGATCCAGAGTGAAGCTGTGGAATATTTAGATAGTTATACAATCCTTATAACTGTGAAATTATTTTGTTTTATGAAACTTGTTGATCTCTTCAATAATAGTGGATTATCCATATGACATGGGACTTTGTTTCTTAGGTATGCTTTATTCCAGGTTCATGTCCTAATGATAAAAAAGCAACAACACAGACTCAAATGATTCTTTAGAAAGTCACTAGCATAACGCTTTCTCAGCGCTTCACAAAAAACCTCAGGTTTTACATACTCGTTTTTCCTTCTTGGAAAATTAATGTTAGGTGCCAAGGCCTGTGGTATTTGGAGCATCTCTGGAAAGCACCACTGTTTTAAAAATTCCTTCAACCAATAAACATTCACTTGTGTGCTTCCTTACATGCTAAGCTCTGTTCCAGAGTAGGGTAAACAGCAAACAGATGAATGTACAGCCTACACTCACTGAGCTTTCAGGCTAACTGGTTCACTTAAAACTTCAGTAATTAGTGCTGCAGATTCTAATTTTAGAAATGCCCATAGCCCTGGGAAAACCAGTTTGCTTGTTCTGGAGACAGACATAACTGAGTCGAAATCCAGCCTCCATACCCAATGGCTGTGTGACCTTGAGCCATTTTGTTAACTTCTCAAAGCTTGAGGTCCCTTATCAGAACAGAAGTAGTAAGAATAGTGTCTATCTCAAATAGTTATTGCAAATATAAAATGAGAAGATGGCGTGCTAGACACTTAGCATAGTGTGTGACACAATAGGTATGTAAAAAGGGAAAAACTCTTTAGTAAATAGTTTGTCCAGTGCCCCATAGAGGTTCAAGAGGTTATGCTGCATCTTTCTGGAGATTTGCCTATGTCAATCAGATATCTTCTCCACAATTGAAGGAATGATTGGATTAAGTACCCCACTGAATCAGGGACAAACTGTCTTTGCAATCACCATCTTGAACTTGCTTATCTATGACCCAACGTTATTTTTTCCATTTTCTGTACATGGTATAAACCATTTTTCCTCAATTATAACATAAGTTCATATATCCCTCATGGCACCTAGCACAACACTGAGAAGATTGTTGGTACTTCACAAATATTTGTTAAATTAAGTATTATAATCAGTTTAGTGTATATAGACTGTGGGATGCAATATTAGAGAACATTAATGTGATTGCAAAAAAAAAGAATGAATAAATCTCACTTTGTTGCTAATATTTACAATTACCATTTTGATTATATTAACCATATCAAACACTTCACAAATGTTATTTCATTTGGTCACACAGTAACTCCACAGGGTGTATACAAAAATCTTCTTAGGGTGTCTACACATTTTACAGATAGAGAAACTTAACATTGTAGTACTAGAATCTCAAATTGATCTGTCTACCCAGGGAACTGGAGGCCTGCACAGGCATGTTCTTAGGGTGTGAAGTTTACTAGAGATATGGGGAAGAAAAGATCACTTTGTATTAACAGGAACACAGGCATTTTACAAAGTAAAATGCCAAATTCACAAGAATTTGTCAGGAATAAAAAGAATTTAAAAGAACCTTTGTGCTTAAAGATTCTTTTCTGCTCTGACATTCCCCTCACACCCCCAGAATTCTGAGCACACCTGCTGATGAGTATTATTGAAGAAGCCTTAAGATTTTCCATGGTTCAAGTAATATGAGCCAATCTTCCAGTGCGTTCCAAAAACTTGAAGGAATTTATAAATCCTATTGAGAAAATGGATTTCAGCATACCAGATACTGTTTATAAAAGTGCATAAATAATATTAAGTTCTGCACACAGTAAAAACCTAAGCTGTATGGAACTGTCTCCCTCTACAGATTTCTGAAAGGATGGTGCTTTCAAAACATACTTATTATTCTATTTTAAATTACAGGATCAATGCATCTTAAGATCTGATCTGTTTTTGTTTTTGCTTTTTGTTTCTGTGATTGATGTGTTTGAGGTGAAAATGTTTGCCCTTAAAGAATATTGGCTTTAGATCTTAACTTTTAAGGCTTTTTTTCATAATGAAAGGCTTTGAAATGTTAATGAGACTATATGTAAAACGCATCCTAACACTTGCTGATGCAAAGTATTCATTTTCGTGCACATTTGCATGAGTTTCAACTCAGAATTTATTGGTGATCTTGCACCTGCATTCCCATTTTAGGGCCCATTTATATCTATTTCTAAAAATCTTATGTTTGGTGTGAATGCCCAAGTTCTACATAATCAAAAAGAACAATGACCCCTAATTGTCACCAGTCCCACAAATGATCCATTAAGAAAAGTCAGATGTGCTTAGCGGAGCAGTCACTCAGGATCTACTGACTGACCCCTTTACTAACTGTACTAACTGCTTGTCAAGTCTGGGTCTTCAGAATTTATTTTATTGTACTTTGCAAGATGAAAGTATCTCATTTCGTCTTTTTACTCAAGAAGTTAATTTTAATGTTGAATTGTAATGGCAAGGAAATTAATAAATAACCACTCAAAGGTATGGGTCCTCGATGTTCTTAAGTGGTCCCTGGACCCTAGGAACTTAATCCTTCATTAGATATATCTTTCAAATAATGGACTTGTTAATTCACTGAATCCTTCATTCAGCAAGCATGGTGGGCACGCTCTGTGTACCAGGTACTGTGCATCAAACACAAAGAACTACATGGATCATCAGTCTGTATTATAGTTCCATGAATGACTAAAGACATTGACAAGCAGGTAACATTAATCTGCTGAGAGGGACAGGTGAGAAGGTACCATGTTCCATCTAAATAGGGCTTTGGCTCTTCTG
The DNA here is from genome assembly GCF_048772815.1 of Callospermophilus lateralis. Taxonomy (NCBI): domain Eukaryota; kingdom Metazoa; phylum Chordata; class Mammalia; order Rodentia; family Sciuridae; genus Callospermophilus; species Callospermophilus lateralis. The sequence continues at coordinate 34,606,644 of NC_135313.1, read as the reverse complement.
CTTTAGCCAGTTGCTGACTAACTGTAGCCAGAAATTCCAGTATCTTAAGAGACACCAGAAATCTAGCTTTTAAGTGGAATTTCCTAATATTTAAATGTGAGCACTTAATTTGTAGAAGTAATGTGTGGGCCAAACAAAACAAGTCCTCTAGCCAAAAATGATAATGGATTACCTTTTTGTGACCTCTGATCTAATTGGATAACCTGAGACATCATTCAGTAATACATTATCTACATTGAGATGAAAATTCCTTTACACTCCTGGACAATTTTTTCACAAGCTCTTCTATATCCCGAAAGACCATCAGGCATGTTTTTTCTTTTTTCAATTTGTATTTTTAGTTATACATGACAGTAAAATATATTTTGACATATCATACATACATGGGGTATAACTTCCCATTCTTGTGGTTGTACATGATGTGGAGTTACATGGGTCATTTATTCATACAGGAACAGAGGAAACTTATATCTGATTCATTCTACTGTTTTTTCTATGTGGTACTGTAAGGGAGCTCAGGTAAATAACCGAAGCATAATTGGTATATCTTGGCAGATGATTAGGCTTTAAGACTTGTAGATTAATTATTTTATTGACTTCTCAACATTGATTAAACATTGACATTAGTTTAAAAAGTTAATGTCCCTCTGAAGAACGGTTTGTGGTTTGCAAGGAATCTTAACTCTCCATGGATTCTGTACTTTTCAGATTTTTGAGGGGACTGCTATTTGACATTTTATATATTAAGAACTCTTAAAATCAGAAATTATATTGTTTGGCTCCGCATGAACACCCTGAATCTGGTCTTACAAAGCAATTGGTCCTTGTTCAAAAAGAATAGAATATGAGTTCAACATACATGACATCTTACAGGGTTTCTATTTTCTTAGAACTCAAAATGCTGTCCAAAAGGAATAAAAGCAATTCACATATGATGAATTGGAGATCTCAGGACTATTTATTGAAACCTGAAACTTCATATGTAAATCCCACCCAATGTGTTTATATTTGTTGCTTCTATTCCATAACCTTTTGGGAAATGCATATACACAGTTTAACCTAGGGGTGACTACATCCCTCTGAATCTTTAGTTCACCTGACAGAGATGGGGAAGTATGGCACCAGAGAAGTCCCCAGTGTCTTCTTCATACGTTCAGATGTTAAAGAGTTCACACAGTCCAGTTCAAGCTGGATTGACTCACCCTTGAAATTTTTCCACTGGGGACTCTTATAACAAAGGCATAAGATCTTCTGTCTGGAACTTCCCTCTGTTTGCAAAATGGAAATATATCTGCAGAGCATCAAAAGCAGAGGCATTTTTCAGCCCACAAAAAGCTAATAAAGTAAAACTTTTATATCTGTGTGCCAGTAACACAGCTAGTTACCCTAAGTGAGTATGTGTTAAAATTTAGAAGGTCTGGTGCTGCTGGAATTTAAGGTACAGCACATACAGAAGAATGGATTTCGCTCAGTGGACTCCCTAGCTTTGCAATATGGTTCTGATAGGATTTTAATGTGTCTTTTTTCAGAGATAGTTGTTCTGGGTAACTCACACATTGAAAGTTCCAAATTAAGCAAGTGACATCAGATGCTAATGGAGAAAATGAAGAAGAGGAATGTGGGTAGATGGTGAATCAGAAAGGACCAGGTTTAGTTTGGGGATTAGTGCATAAGGATGCAAGGAAATGGGTTGTTGGTGAAGGGCATCAAAGATGAACCCTCTGTAGTGACCAACTCAGAAAAGATAGTTGTGGTCCAACTAAGTCATCTGTCTGTAGAGGGAGAACTAATTCCAAGAAATTCTGTCACTTAATGTTTAAATCTCTGGCCCTAACGCATTATTCCATCTTACTTGGCAGTGGAAATCCTGACTGCGCGTCAGAAGAAAGCAGAAGAACTAAAGAGACTTACTGATCTAGCCAGTCAAATGGCAGAGATGCAGCTGGCTGAACTCAGGGCAGAAATTAAGGTCAGTTCTGAAATGTCCCAGCCTGAGCCTGAGATCTGATCTCCATTATGTTTGTTTTGCATGCACAGGGTGCTGCTCTCCGCAGGCCTATCACCATACACCCAGCTCTCTTTCACAGTGTTGAAATGCAAAATACAGAAGAACGAAGAACCACCTAATCACTATATTTAAGTAAAATATGACCTGAAGGGATATATTACTACAAAGGAGAGATACAAGCTATTTTCTTAGTCAGTAGGAACTGACCCAAGTAAAGTGTACTCAACCATGAATTATAGCCAGAATGGGGAACATTATTTTCACACTATGTAATTTGTGTGTATGTTTATAAACACACACTCATCTAAGCACACCCTAAGTATGAACTCAGTGTAACAGTAGAGATTATAAAGCAATCTGTGGAGACTCCTTGCTCCTTTTCAAGCTTAATTGCCTTTTTATGAATCTTATTACCCACAAATGTATATTTATTAGATTTCTTTTTCCATTGCCAGCAACAGAAATGACCCTGGCTAACCTCAGGAACAAGTAGAATTTGACAAAATGTCAAGGATAGGTCACCAAATCAGAGTGTGGTCTGAAGAACTTGGATCTAAAACTAAACAACAACAAAAAAAAAAAACTAGGGTGGCTGGAATCATGTGGGAAACAAGCACTCCCAGATTCTGTCTTCTGTACACCGTGGGAGTGAGTGACCTTCAAACATCATTATCCCTGGAGCCACCTTCCTTGTTTAAATATCTCAGAGAAAGGCGCTGTTTATCCTCCACTTGGACCACATCTATAATTTGGCCAAGAGTGGATGTGACACTTTGATTTACAGACCAAATGAGACTGTGGGTCATTTAAACAGCATTGGAGTTGCCCAAAGGGGAAGTGGTTGCCAGAAAGGCAAGGACAAGTATTCACAACCAAGTGGGCAGTTTATAAATTCCTCTTTTTCACTCAATAAACTAAATAAACACACACATGCACTCCACCTTTTACCCACCTCTAGGAAACCAGAGTCATTTTAAGAGAATTGCTGCTACTTTGGAAGAGTATCTGCTCATCTAGGTGTAAACTGGTGGAGTGTGGCAGAAAGCGGCAAGTGACATTTTGGTCCCCTCCATCCTGGTTAGGCATGAAAGGGAGATCATAGGGAAGGAGATGAGAACCAAAGCCTTGGGGTGTTTCCCTGTCTTCTCTATTCTGGTCTTTGCTGCCTCCCACCCAGCCTGTTGCTATGGCCACCAGACTTTCTGCCCCCACTGTCTCCCTCTAGCCACTCCTCCATCCTAAATTCAGAGTTATCCCTCAAAGCATATCTGGGCTTTCCTGGTATGATCCTTCCCTCCCTCTCAGAATAAAATTCACAAGTGGACTGCAATATATATTTCAATTCCCCCTATGAAAATCCCAAGTTGTTAGAACATCAGGTGAGTAATATGAAATTGCAGCTTCTTGGTCTATTGAAATCATGTCTTCTTCCAAGTTTCATTTCTACCTTTCCAAATTCCACTCATATAATGGGTAGTAACATAGGGTTTGGAGTGAAACAGTACAGCTCCAAAATTTCTACATCTTTGAGGAGAAAGTATGTACAGCCTTAGATTCTTAGAATTCCATTTCCTCCATCTGTAAAATAAAGATAATAATAATCCTGATTTCATAATAAGGTGACCAGATGAAAGTGCGATTATCTGTTAAGAATCTGGTCAGTGTCTGGTAAATGTTCAATATTTTTTATAATGTTCCAGCTCAAATGCTCCCTCTTGCATAACTATTTCCCTATTCTCTCAGTAGGAGATCATTTCTTTCTCTTTTATATTGCTAAAGCACCAACTTTATTCTACCTGTATTTAATGATATCTCTTCCCCTGCCATTACGTAAACTCCTTGGTAAACTCAAGGAGGGACTGAGTCATAGTTATTTCTGCATAGTTATTTCTCACTCTGTCATCTACACATAGATCTTTAAATTTTGAATTGAATTTTAAATGAATTGGAAAATAATCTCTTTTCCACCTCCTATATATCAGCACTTGAAAATTCCACCATTGAAGATGTTTTCTAGATACTGAAGGTTTTTTGGACTTCCTGGTTCCCTCTTAAAATAGGAATGGGTGTCTAGGAAAGATGATGTGTTTTCTCTTGATGGTTAATACCTTGGTAGGCCCTTGGCCAAACGAGGAAGTCTCTGCCAGAATATAAGTCAGAAAATTACTCTAGCAAGGAGCATTAAAAGGTTAAATAGATGACTCCAGATGGACATTTTCCTGCCTCACAGTTTTGTCTAAGCCTAGACAGGGGAAAGACAAAACCCATATGTATTCCCAGAACAAGGTGATCATGGTCAGGTAGGGCAGACCAAGACGGACTCCATGGAGCCTCTCTGATGCTGCTCACCCAGCACCATCAGCAGGCACTGGAAGAGCAGAGGGAACGAATGTGCAGGTGTCTCAGTCATTTCTATGATTGTGAAGCTCCTGCTTAACTTTCTTTCCTCCAGCACTTTGTCAGTGAGCGAAAATATGATGAAGAGCTGGGGAAGGCTGCCCGATTCTCCTGTGACATCGAACAGCTGAAGGCCCAAATCATGCTCTGCGGAGAAAGTGAGTTTTGCATACTTGCTAAATAATTCTGTGTGAGTAAGCTTGGTGCTATTTGGAATTGATATTGGAAATGTCAGGTGTACAGTCCCCCAGCGGGGCTAAAGTGAGGTCTAAAGAGATTTAATGATCTAAGGTCATGACACAAGTCACTAGAAATGTCAAGATTTGAACTTAGACTCTTCAAATGCCACTGCCCATCAGTAAATCCCTAGGATTTATTATGAGGAACAGAACAGGTCAACTGGTTTATACCTTTTGCAAACTTTTCCTGAGCACTGCCAGATAAACTGCTCCTCTGATTTCAGAAGGCCCTGGTCTACAGAAACTGTTCTGCAGAGAGTGTGAGGTCCTCATGAGTCTGGAAACAATCAGCTATTGTTGTGCAGGGCCCAGCTGTCCTGTGCGCTGCTCTGCAGTTCCCTGAGCTCCCGGCCCTCTCCCCTGGTTTCCTCTGCTGAGTGAAACCTGCAGATAATGAAAGGCCTCACTTCAGCCATTAGCTTTAGTCTTGTTTCCTATTAAGCTTTAATTAGAGCAGCTAATGTGCAACAAAATTGGCGGCTACTTTTCCCCCTACTCCAGGCCACCCACAAGGGGAGATGAAAATGAGCTCTAATGTGATTTTGAGGAGAGCCACAAGGAGGAAAGAAGGACGAGTGAGGGACAAGAACAATCCACAGTCTCACAGTCAACTGAAAAATTGAGATTGAGCTGCACTTTTAAGTGGAAATTGCTCACCCCCACCAAATGTAACAATAATAAACCTGATCTAAAAATTATTGAACTAATATTAAATAGAACATGACATCATTTGGGGGTATTCTTTATATTGTATTCACATATGCATGTTGTAATATCATTAACTGTTTTATATGCTCCATTCATACATAATAATACAATTCATTTTTGCCTCTTCACAATAGTTAGTAGTCATTTTCCATATCAATGTATTCAACTGATCACTTAGTTAAATATAATTGATGTAACCAGTCCTCTGATGTAGCATCCAACTTGCTTCCAGTTTTTACCATTAAAACAGAAATATTACAGAGCATCCTTGTTCACACATCTTTCTCAATTACCTGACTTTCTGATTGCACTGCTTTAAAATTATTTTTTACTTATATGCTCTCTCCCTTACAAAAAATCAACCTATTTGCCATTCTCCATCCCTAGCTTTTACAAACAACCCAGTTCACAGTTGGAATTTTTTGTTGTTGTTTTTGTACCAGGGATTGAATAACAGGGCTGCCTAACCACCAAGCCACAGCCTCAGCCCTTTTTCATTTGAGACAGGGTCCCATTAAGTTGCTGAGGGCCCCTCGCTAAGTTGCTGATTGGCCTCAAACTTGGAATCCTCCTGCCTCGGCCTCCCTGGTCCCTGAGATCACAAATGTACGCCACCATGCTGGACTTACATTTGGAAATTTAACTACCCATCCCAGTTTCCACTTCAGCAGGATGATGAGCAAGATCCTAATGCTGAGTGACTCTCACCCATCTCAGGTGGGGTGGTAAAGTTTTACCCATTCTCCTTCCAGTGCCATCTAATGGGAGAAACCTTCTCTTACCAGATTACAAAGTCCCAATGAAAGAGCCTCACCTGTTTGTGTCTCTCACAAGGCCCTTTCCATCTTGGCTTTGTTGAGAGCACATTGAGAACCCACAGCGAATGAACTGGAAGTAGCAGTCTCCAAGCTATAGGAAATAATGACCCCCCACCACTGAATCTGATGAGTCATGCCAACAGCCCCAAAGTGCTGTCTCACCTAACTATAAGATGAAGGGACTGGCCCCTGTCCTTTCCATTTCTACTGTTCTGTGATCCCTACTAGTCACTCCTAATCCCCTTGCAGAATGCTAGGATTAAGTCTGATCCAACAAAGGTAGCAGAGAAAATTGCTTTTAAAAATTGGTGACAATTTTAAGATTCAGAGAAAGGTCTTGCTGTCCGGCCTGGTAGTCAAATCCTGGTGAGCTGTGAGACAAAGTCACAGCTTTATCCTTGAATTGATTCCCTCTGGCCCAATTCAGCATAATCACATAGAAATCATCCTGTCAGAAACCACCACTTTCAAAACCAGTGGGAATGGCAATAATAAACGTTGAACAGACCTGCCTGCACCCTGAGCCTGAGTTCTGAGGGGGGTCCACCTGATCAGCCTACCTTGCCTGCAGCATTGGAAATGGTGCAGATCCACAGTGGCGCTAAGAAAGGATTGGATAATGTAGCTCTATTAGAATTTAAAGAATGCATCAGGGACTGGCAGGCCTGACCCAATGGCAAGGGGATATGTAAGAGCCAGAATGACAAGATTCCTAACACCTGACATGCTCCTGTTCCCATGCTCTCAAGACATCACAGCTCTGACAGTGAGTGTCTGCATGCATGCCTTTTTGCCGCAGTCCGGCTGCAGCAAAATAACCGGGGGTGACGAACAACTTGTGTACATTGATACAGCAGGAATGGGAGCCGTTTATTGTAGGACAGGAGCAGTATTTATACATTCCACACAGCTTATCTAATTCACATAAACTAGATACAGCAGTCAACCAATCAGGAATCTCCACACTTAATGGCTCACTGGCGTTACTTCACAAACGACTCCCTCTGGCATTTTGCCAGGCGCCATCCTGACTTGTTTACAGACTCTAACATCTTTTCATCTGTGTGTCTTCCAGACTCACTTGTCCAGGGATCTGATAAGGGTGGCAAGAATGGGTTTAGTAATGGGAATCTACAAGGAAGAAGGCATTTGCAGACAGGGCCAGAGAGGGAACCTCAAGGTTTCATTATCTCTCTTCCTTTGGTAATTCTTGACCTAAAGAATAATATTTAAGCTGCTCAGATAAGTTTTATTTCCTACAAATGTATCCCAACTTGGATGATTATGCTGTAATCAATTTAGTGATTCTCACAGGAGAAACTGAGTGGTCTCTCAGCACTGAAGTACCCTTTCAAATGACATCTTCAAAAAACAAAACCTTGCCTTAATGTTTGTACAGAGCTCCTGCCAGTTCCTTCTTCCTCTAGTGCTTCCTAATGGTGTCTCCGGCAGCAGTGTGCCCACTCTGTGCCTAACACCAAGCTCTTTCTTGTTGCAGTCACACATCCAAAGAACAACTATTCCTCAAGAACTCCCTGCAGCAACCTGCTGCCTCTGCTGAATGCTCATGCAGCAACCTCTGGGAAACAGAGTAACTTTACCCGGAAATCCAATCATAATAAGCTCTCTGAGGGTAAAGCAGCAAACCCAAAAGTGGTGAGCAGTCTTCCCAGCACCTCCGACCCTTCTCACCAGGCCATGCCAACCAACAAGCAGGTAAGCTACTGGTGGGGGCCTTTTGGCAATGCCTGCAGAATCCCTGCAGACACTGTCACAGGGGAAGAAACCATCCACTTCCAGAGGAAGAAAATAGCAACTGCTAGAGGCTGAGTTCCCAGGGGTTCCTCCCAAACTCCTCTACCCACAGCAGCACTGCCTGGTTCCACAGGACTCCCCTAGTCCATCCAGTCTACCCTTCCTAGGCTTCTCCCATGGGCAAGAATCTCATGCAGATGGACATTAGCAGATCCAGAGCAGGTCCACCTACATGAGATGGCTCTTCTCACTCCCTTGATTGCCACCATACTCAGGTCCCCATTACTGGCCTACATGTGGAAGGGACCCACACAGCCACAGGAACAAGATTCAGAACCAGGCCATTGAAACCACTGGTGCCATGAAAACTGGTGTGTGGTTTTTCTTGAAGATAATTTGATTCCCACTTATGTTTAGTTTATCAGTAAAAGGCCAAAGTTAGTGTAAACTTCTCTTCCTCTCTTGGGATTTTAGTAGAGGAAAACTCATTTCAAAATGTCATTATTCACTACTATCCACCATGGCCTCTAAAAATACTAGTTTCCAAAGGATAATATTCTTTCTCTCCTGCTTTTCCATTCTACCTTGAAAGGTGGTTTCTACCTTATGGTTAGAGAATGAACAAGGAATGACATTTAATGATACAGAGGTTGGGCATGCTGTAAAGACACCTTTTGTGATCTGTAAAAAAAGGAAAAAAAAAATTCCCCCTAAAATGCTGGTTTTCTAATCCATGGCCTGTTGAGTCTTGTTTTGGTCTTTTAGAGTTAAAATAGCACTGATTATAATTTCTCAGATCCTGAATATCTTCATAAACTTCAAAGTGGCACTTCAATGAGGAGCATTCTGTTTCTTCATAGGTTAAAGATCATAAGCAAGTCTGTTTTACTTGTAGTCTAAATGCATCTTCATCTCTCCTACTCCTTGCTCATTATTGAACACCATGTTAAAATTTATATCTAACATTTAGAGCAAGAGTTTCTCTTTCACAATTTCTTAAAAACAAAGGAAGCCATATGAGATGCTATGATGTAGATAATCCTCCTGCTCACTGTTTCAGCATTTTAGATAATGGCTCCTATAAGTTGAAATATTCTTATAAGTCTAAGCCAGAACACTGTAGACTGGGCAAGAAGAGACCTGGTACTTGAAAATAACTCTTTCCAGCCCTCCCCAGCCTCACCCTCCCTATAGAGTGGAGGGGTCATTGAACAAAGGAGCCTCACCCTCCCTATAGAGTGGAGGGGTCATTGAACAAAGGAGACATGGCCACCCAGAATCTGCACTCTTGTCTTCTATAACATGCTCCGAGGATTTGAACTCTGGGAATTCTTTTCTCACATGGGCTCAAGCCTGTTCTCAGGGTCTGTTTGGACTACTTCCCTGGATATACAGCCTTGAGGGCAGACCACACTACCAGTTTATATACCTATAAGTCCAAAGGGTATGGTTGTGGGACTGGGGTGAGCTTAGGTATGGTGCTAGCATGTCCACATTCATATGTGCAAGACACCCTCATAGCATGAGACAGAGCCAGAGGTAGGAGGACAACACCACTCAGATAGATACCACGTGGGCCTGCATTTATACTCTTGCCCTGGGCCCTGGATTAGGGGTTATTGTGCCCTAAATCTGTACCAAGTAGTCACTGTGCACAAATCAAGAACTTTATATTCTTGTAACTCATAGAATCACATTTTAATATAGAGGTTTGATTTTTAAAACGGGTCCATGTTCATGTAATAACCAATTTATGAATTTTGTCAGGAGATAGTACATCAAGGGGGAATGGCTCCACCATTTTCTCACTGTAGACCTTTAGCAACTTTCTTAAACCCATGATCCTCATCTGTACAATGAAGCAAGTAACAGCAACTATCTTCAAGGGGAATATGATGATAAACAAGACAACACATGGTGAAGCACCTCCCCAGTGCCTGGCACTCTGTAATCATTCCATAAATGTTGGCTTTTATTCAACTCAAGAAGTCCAGAAATCTTTCACCTCTATAGGGACAGACAGGCTTAATCCATTGCTTCCTAATTACTCATCTGTTTATGTTCCTGGATGTTGATCTAAAGGCATGATTTTTTTTCAGTATAAGGCTTCAAAATTGGTTAGCTTACAGCTACAAAAAGTTTAGAAAAAGAACTAATTGCCTCTGTGAAAATACATGTTACCTCCTCATTCCACCACAACGTACCAAATATACCTCATCTCTATATTTTCCCAAAGTAATAGTTCAGAGCTATGGTAATGCTTTTTGAAATAAAATAGAAAACTGCTTTAGAGAAGAAAAATTATGGAGAATTTTACTTTTTTCTTCCTACATGTGATTAGAATCCATATACATGGGCTATATAGAACATCTCAGAAACTATCATGGCAGAGAATCACCATTGCCCTGCCCTGTGTACATTTCATTTTGTTGTATTTTAAGCATACTTTTTTGGTTTTATTTGGCCTGGTTTTTTATTATGTGCTTCTTAGGCTCTCTTTCAACATCAGTAATTTTCTTGCAGTTCCATTTACAAGACGGGCCACATTGTGCTGAGGATTTTATTAGCTTGATGTCATTTGCATGTTGCCGTATTCTTCTGAGGCATTCTTTGGGGATGTGAAAAGCTTACCTGTGGCTTAGAGATTTGGTTTCCCTGTTGTCTACTGGTGTCATCTGTGGTTTGCTAGCAGCTGACACTAATCTCTTTTCTTTTTTGGCAGAATGGACCTTCTAGCCAAAGACGAAGATTTAATCCACAGTATCATAACAACAGGCTAAATGGGCCTGCCAAGTCACAGGGCATTGGAAATGAAGCTGACCCAATGATGAAGGGCAACAACCGGCATGATCACAGAAGACAGCCACACAATGGTTTCCGTCCCAAAAACAAAGGTGGCACCAAAAATCAAGAGGTCCCTTTGGGGACAAAGACCCCAGAGGCCACAGCCCATTCTGAAAAGCCCCGGCGAAGGCAGCATGCTTCAGACAACTCAGAGGCCAGGCCTTTCCGGGGCAACGTCGGTAGGGTTTCACAGTGCAATCTCTGTCCCACGAGAATAGAAGTTTCCACAGATGCCACGGTTCTCTCAGTCCCGGCTGTGACGTTGGTGGCCTGAGCTAGGAGAGAAAAGAGCAGTTTTCACTCAGTTTTGGTTCCCTGCCCGAGGTGCTGACCCAATTCGCTGCCAAAAGAGAGTCAATCAGAATATACAAACCCTGTATGGTTGTGTTATCCTCTCTTAATCATTTTTACTAATTCTAATACTCGGCTCTAGCTTGCTTCATAACTTTCATGGCTTTGCTTGATCTGTTGACGCTTTTTCTCATCAAGATTTTGCAGCATTTAGCCAGGCAGTATTTACTCATTTGTTAGGAAAATCAAGATGTGGCTGAAGATCTGAGGCTCAGTTAGCAACCTATGTTGTAGCGGTGATGTCAATCCATTGATTGTCTTTAGAGAGTTAATGTTGAAAAAAATTCTTAATGAACAGACAAACATGATCTGCTGAAGACACATGCGCCTTTGTAGAATTTAACATCTGGTGTTTTTCTGAAAAATATATATATACATATATTGCTTTATTTGAAACAAATTAAAATATGCTGCATTTGACACCTGGCTCATTCTTTTATTGATACCTTATTTTTGAACATCCTCGGTAGTGTTTTCAAGAAAACTTGAGGGACTAGAGTCTTCAGTGCAAAGATCTATACAATGTTGTTTCTTGAACAAGCACCCTTTCAGAAAAAATAATACTTCTTTCATTTACATTATAAATAGATGAATACATACCACAATCTTCTTTTAGACACCATGCGGCAGTTGGAGACCTGGGATTCAAGTAACATAACCCTCGGCTCTGGCTACTTAAACTGATAAAGAGAATGTATTGGTTGAGTCACAAAAAGTCTAGTTTATCAGGACACCAGCTCCTTTCTCTTGATTATCTCAGCTCCCTCTTCCTCCTTAGGCTGACATTGTATTGAAAATGGTGGCAGATGACCACTTTCATATGACTCAGTTCTGTCCCCAACACTGTCCAGAAAAGAAAACCTTTCCAGGTAGCTTTTACATGGAGCAAGTAATCTTCTCAGAACTCCCAACTTGTCTTGCACACTGTTGTTCAAAAGTCCATCCAGGGGATATACTAATTAGCACAGACTAATCAGAGCCCACCCCTGGTGCCAAGATGGGACCAGCTCCCAGAAAGCACTTTGGGCCATATAGAGAAGGGCTACCATTTCCTTAGGGAGAGAATGGCACTGGGTGGCCAAAACTCCAAAGAGCCTGATTTCCCTATCTTTGCAGGATTTCCATTGCAGTTACATGTGTCCTACAGATTTGTTGGCTACTTTCAAGTGCAAATACTGTTTTTCAGCTCCATGGTAACATTTTTTTCTGGCAACCCAGGTTCACCAGTTCTCTTCCACAGAGCAGCCTGAGCAGCTGAGCCTGCAAGCTATGCAAGCATCCGTTTCTTCTTTTGCCAAGTACAGGAGGATGTTTGCTCTCTCTCTAGCACTTTCTGAGGTCTCTGGGTATAGCCAGGATTTAATAGGAATTCAAAATGTTAAGTCACATTCCAGGAAGGAAGGAAGAGTTGTTCGTTCAAATAAGAAAGATGAATGTTCAGGACTGCAGCTCTGTTTACCCCATCTGAAGCCCTGAATTTATGTCAGAAGGATTTTGTACAATTTTTGTGTAGCAAGACTTTGCTCACCACTGAAAAATGTCAGTTTAAGTGTGACAGCTTTAAAGATGGGTGAGATAATTCTTGTAAGGAGAAGAAATATGGGCGTGACAGGTCATGAATATACCTGCCTTTTTCAGGGTTGGACCCAACCACTCTTAACCTTGCCTCACCCCCTCGAGTTACTCTGGAGTAAGAAAGCTCAAACACATTCAGAGAGCATGGCAAATGTTCCTTGGTCACTGAAAAGAAACAAAGGATGCTAAAAATTGTTCAGACCTGATTACATTTTTTCCTAGATTTTTGCCTTAGACTCTGGGCATATAATTCCCTAATTCACATTTTTCAAATGGTAATTTCAATATTTTTAGTGCCAATATTGGTCCATTTAAATATTTTCACCTATGGTAGAACCAGTTTTTGATCCTAGAGATCTGGGTCATATTCTGACACTCTTTTATAATGTTTTAAGCTCCTTTTTAAAAAAATCTAAGAGCCATATGTGTTTTAAACTCCCTTCTTAATGGACAAAAGTCAGAAGAATGGATACTTCTCTTTTAAATCTTTCTCTAGTGGAGATTAGAACAGTTAAATACCCATGAACATTGGATAACTTCAAAACTCACCCACAGTATACCACATAGATTTTCCTTCAAGACTCCATCTGTGAAATCCGAACTTCCCTGTTGGGTTCCCAATTACATTTCCAAATTTATATCTCATTTGAGAATCTACATACTCCAGCTCTGTGGTGTTGAGCCTATCCTCTATCAGGGCATGTAAAGCAACCAAGCACAGAAAGTCAAACACAAGTCACTACAAAATTTACCCTCAGTGGAGCCTCTATCACAATTTGGGGGAAGAAACTAGCAACCCAACAAATCCATTTTAAAGTTCAGTTCATGAGCAGTGCAATTCTGCTGGTTTCAGAAAAAAAGAGATTCTAATTAAACTTTCTTAGAGAAGTGACATCAAACGAGATTTATGGAAAAAGTTACCACACTAAAAGCAATTTTGGCCAAAGTGACAGATGGGAATTCTGACTCTGAAAGCCTAGATGTGAGCCTTAACCTTGATTTAGTCATGAGAAGTAGAGATCAAGGGTCTGTATAGTTCTTTTCCTAGGACAATTTGGTGGTATAGGACTGGGGTGCGGGGGACTGGTTTGCAACTAGATAGGGAGATGCCTGAATTCCACACTACCTGTGACAAAGAGCTTCCTGCCTCCAAGTCCTCTCTCTCTCCCTTTGTGCACTGCCTGCACTGCTGCCTGTGAGGAGTGCCCTCATGTGTCTAGTCATGGTAAAATTTTTGGTTTTCAACAAGCATTCCAGTGACAGCATACATGAAATATGTGATGGCACTTTTTTATTTATTTATTTTTAACCAAACTTGCTTCAGAGGCCATGCCTAAAATTCAGGCATAGGAGGGCTAGGGACTGCAAGTTGTTCCAGGTAGCACAAAATGAAGCAAAAGAAAAAAAGCCAGTTACTTGTTCTCAAGTTTCTTTAGCAAACTATAAAATAGCAGAGGACAAAAAATAATAATAATTCAACTAACTGGCTAATACATTTATCCAGCCTTCTTCATCATTTTCCTGAAAGTACTGAACCATCTTAATTGGCCTTATTTTGTGAGAAAAAAATTATGAAGAGTTGCTAAGTCCCAGTAATACTCTCGTTACTTAGCTTTCGCTTTATCTGTCATGCCTTTATAGATCCTAAGAAAGTTCTCTGTCTATTCAGTTTCAAAGAACCAGTTCCCTATCCTTGGAGGCAGATCAGCGAAAACCACCTTTTAATCTCATTGTAGCAACCCACAGGCAAAGGTTCACTGGCCTGGATCAGGTCATTCCATCTGACAAATGCACAATGTTGCGTTCATCACACAAGGTCCTTACAAGTTTTTAGGACTAATTTTCAGAAGCCCCTTTGTGTGAACTCTGCTTTGTCCCATAGCTCAGAAGAACTCCTGGTGCTACTGCTAAGTTCAAGTTTCACAGGAGAAATTACCACACACAATTTCAATAGAAAAATAAATAAATCCTAAAGAAAATTTTATTTGTCTGAGAAAGCATGTAGAATTCTGGCAAAAAAAAAAAAAAAATCAGAGTCATGAATGTGACAATGACCAAAGAACTTCTATAGAAAATGAATGTCAAAAGCACTTTTAGCTTCAGATACTTAGATTTCAATTAGATTTAACTATTCCTAGTATTTTGAGAGAACACACTTTCTGTAAATTCCAGAAACAAGCCAACAAATAGCTCAGGATGTAGCTCAGGCAGGGTCAGGATAATAACTTACCCCTCTGTCATTACCCTGTGCCTGAACACCCATCACATAGTTAACACTCAATATATTTTGATTAGAAGGAAGAGAGAGAAGATATGAGTGATCAATTTCATTCAGAAAATTCTGCATGTGCAAAATAATTTTGTAAAACAATTCAAGACAAGATGGGAAGAGATCAGCTAAAGTCCCAACCCTGGGTGTATCCTGACCCTGCCTGGGTTCAAGTCCAGGCTTCATCACCACTAACTGTGTAAACTAGGGCAAATTTGTAAGCATTTCACTACCTTGGTTTCTCCATAGGTAAATGGGGCTAGTGACCATATCTGCCTCAGCGTTTTTATGAGGATTGAATGAGTTAATATTTGCAAAGCACTTAGAAAAACTACCTGGCACTAGGCTGGGGATATAGCTCACTTGGCAGAGTGCTTGCCTTGCATGCACAAGGCCCTGAGTTCAATCCCCAGCACCACAAAAAAAAAAAAAAAAAAAAAAAAAAAAGAAAAGAAAAAAAGAAAAAAGAAAGAAAAATATCTGGCACTTTATATGGGTTTCAGGCAGGAGACAGTAACCCCAGAGTAATCGATGGGGACACTTTATAAATTTATATGAAGAAGATAGAACTATAAATGACTAGTAACAGGATTAGCTACTAAGGGAAAAGAACACAGGAATCACAGATATAGGGAATAATCATAACTAAAGCTACCAAGGAAGGAATAGCTTTGGAAGAGCCTTTTCTTCCCAGCTCCCACCTCCCAAAGCTGAGATTTGGAACTTATCAGGGAGAGTGTGACTGTGGCCCCTCAGCTCACAGAGGTGCTGCAGAATGGGGCTGGCAGGCAGGAAGCGTCTACAGAACATCAGGTAGCTTCCCTCAGAGGTGCTGCCTACTCACTGGGAATCCACCAGTTGGAGTGCCATGAACACACAGGAAATCCAGCTGGGATACCATTAAAATCTCTAGGAAGCCACCAGCAGGAGTAGTATGGAATTATCTGGGAAGCTAGTGGGGAAATTCCCTGAATTGGAAACCATGTTTGGCAGTGCTTGCTGGAGGTAAAGGCCATTGGGACCTCACAGGCCAAGCACTGCAGGAGCAAGATAACAGGGTTGCATACTGAACTAGGAAGAAAAGCCCTTTCTTCCTGCAGCGTCCTTCAATGACATACCTCAAACATCAGCCTGATGGTAATACAGAAGTGTCCACAGGGTTCTGCTCCAGTATCATAAGCAGGGCAATGAAGACTGGATTCAGGAGTGAAAAGGAAAGAGGAAAAAACTAGCATACTCTTAGAAAGCACTATAAGAGCTTTTGGTAAACATGATAAGTAGCTACACAGTATACAGAAGACTTTTAAGTCCCACTGTGTTCATTCCCAGGTTTGGGTGGAGTGTAGCAAGTTCCTACAAGGGCAGGCCTAGCATGGTGCTTAGGGGCCTGAAAACTCCTAGCTTTGCCTTGTGCTAGTAGCTAGGCACCTTACCTACCACCTCTGTGCTTCAGTTTCCCCTTCTGCAAAGTGGAATCTTAATGATACACCTACATTATAGGGTTAGTGTATTAAATGTTAACATATAAAAATGCTTAAAAGAGTACATCCTATCTTTTATTAGTAGCTCCTTGGTCAGAAAAGCAAGGAAAATATTTCTAATATTTATCAAAACCAGAAATATAATGAACTCAAAGAATAGATTTTTTTCACAGGCATGCCTGAGTTGTACTTCATTTATTATCATCCTCCCTCTTGATTCCCAAGGTACCCCTCCTGCCTGTGATTACCAGTTCCAATGTTCTCTCACTCATCACAATTCCTATTTAGAGGAGGGAATTATTTGTTCCGGTTTGGTCATCCAACTAGAGCAGTGATTCTCAACTTGGGGCAATTGTTCTCCCCTCTAGGAGACATTTAGAAAATCTGGAGATATTTTTGATTGTGGAGTAAGGAGGGGTAAAGAGGCATCGACCAGGGATGACACTAAACACTCTACAGTACCAAGTATGATCCCATTGATTAAAAATTATCTGATTCAAAATGTCAACAGTGCCACTGTGGAGAAACCATAATCTAGAAGTGCTATAGTCTGAATGTGTCCCCCCAAAAGTTTATGTTAGTAACTTAATCTCCAGTATAACAGCATTGGGAAGCAAAGCCTAATGGGAAAGATTTAGGTTGTGAGGCTCTCCACTCAAAAATGAATTAATGTCATCTATAAAAGGGCTTGAGGCTCGGAGTTCAATCTTGCTCTTAGTACTCTCTTGCCTTTCAGCCTTCCCCCATGGGATGATGCAACAAGGTTTTTGCTAGATGTGGGCCCATCAATCTTAGACTTCCCAAGCCTCCAGAACTGTAAAAAATAAATCTGTTCTTTATAAATTACCTACTCTCAGTTGCCCTGATTTTAGCAAAATATCCCAAGATAAGAGGGTATAAGAGATTTGGAGAAAGGGAACAGAGATAGAGTAGACATGTAAGTGGTGCCTTGATTCCTCTGTCTTCATGGAGATCTTGACCAGTGTGGCCCATGTTACCAGCTCCAGACTGTCTAACCCACCTGGCATCCTGTACAATTTCTGATGTCTTTAAACTACTTTTGCCTTCTATTTACATTCAAACTAAGTTCCCAGGTCTTCTGAATGAATATAATTAGAGAATGAACTCTTGAAAAAGTTGCTATTAAAGCAGAAATGTCCAAATTTTTAAGAAATCTGGACAGAAGGAAACAAGGAAACAGTTGTCTTTTCCCAACTTTAGCAGATGTTCTACCTTTTTATTTCTATGACATGCTTTTTATTTTTAAAAGCCTATTTCTCTTCTAAACCTCAGGCCCCCAGATTCATACCTGGAGCTCAGCAGAATTTTACTAAAGTAACATGGGTTTTGGGGTGAAAGAAGAAAAGAAAAAGTTTGAGAAGCAACATTCTAAAATGCAAAGCTGTTAAATAAACAAGTAGGGCAGAAAACTGACAGATACTGTAAAATTCTATTTGTCATAGCCACAGCCTACTTCAAAAACCATCTAGCTAGCAACTATAAAATGTGCATGGGCTGTCTGAGGCAACACACATGCTAACAAAGAAAAGTTAGCTTTTCTGTAATAATGTAAACCATGTGTATCTCATGAGGTTGACAAGACTGTGAGTGAAAATGGCCTCTTTGTGACTGCACCACCAACAAACTTCAGTGAATATACAATTCTAGAAACAGCTGGAAACCAACTTTTTTGTTGTTGTTGTTAGCTATTCATGATGTTTCTTTTCTTGGCTGTACTACTTACTTAAAATCCTGCATAATAACTGCAGCTCTCAACAAAGAACTACTCATCCACTATTCACTGACTGGGGAATCAGTAACTTGTTGATAGTTTTAGGGAGAGTTTTAAATATGGGAAAATGACAGTATGTTCCATAATTTAAAAGTTCCTTGTTAACTTTTGAATACATATATGTAAATCATTGGAAAATACTTTCCATTTGAAATAGTAGAAGCTCTTTCCCTTCATTCCATCAAATTGATACTTTCCACTTAGGATCTAGCCAGCATCAGATCAAATGTAGATTAAAGCTATTCAAAGTGAGTGAAGGTATATGTCAATCCTTTATAAGGCAACCTCATATTCATTTAAATGCTAGTAGTATTCCCTTTATAGAAAAAAAATCACTACTGCGGGCCTTTGTACACATTCAAAATGCTTTATAAATCCAAAGTTTCCTATGAACAACTTCTCAGGAGAAGCTAAATATGCTTGTAACTTCATTCCTTCTTTAAAAGTATAGGTATAATTGGATAATAATTGTACCACACTCAACCACAGACAGAAGTGGGTTGACAATGTTTTCAATGTTAGCACTTGCCAAGGAGACAGGGAGATGGATTCCTGTGAATGGAAAGAAATTTCTTCAGCAGAAGTGATGCACTGAAGCAGAAGGGGAGGCCAGGCTGGTGCTTTCCTCTCGAGTCAGGAAGTAGCAACTCTGGGATCTGGTAACGTATGTCTCTGAATTATTTTAAATAACCTGACAAGTCATGTAACTCTGCTGGTCATTCCTAACAGTTATTATGGTCATTAGCATGATCTTTATTCTCCTGACAGTAGAAAATGCAAAGTCAAAAATCAGTTTCTGCACCCCCTGAAGATTGCTACTAGATAAATGTTTTAGAATAATGTTGATGCAGAGTGTTGCCCTTTAACTGCCCAGAAATTTATGGAAAATCTACTGTGCACCAGGCACTGTAGGTACAGAAGCAACAGTCTGTCTAGCACAGAATGAAAATGTGATCCACTGCTTTAATGTTTTCCTGCTCAAAAAAACTTCAAATATTAAGTAAATTCATAGGTTTTTTTTTTTTTTTTTTTTTACAATTACTTCCTCCCTCGAGCTTTTCCTTTAGTCAGACTGATGCTGTGTCATTCTGCAGAAATCAGATTATGGGGCTAAAATAGGTAATCATTATCAGATAGCCTTAACTTTTCTGAACTCCACAGATTTAATCTTTAAGAATTGAGGAAGACTTTTTTTCTTTATGATGTTGTTTTGAAACCAAAAAAGCAATAAATAAAATATATGAAAGTATTCTGTAAATTGTAATATAGGGCAATTTAAACAAAAGAAATCCTTCAGTAGGTCCCCATTGCCAGCCTTAGGCTCTCAATGACACAACTAACCTGTTTTTACCAGGTAAAACCAGTTTTCAACAAGACTACCTGGAAGGGTATAATCAAATTTTTTTTATATGAGTTCACTTATATATCCTACTTACCATTAAGAATTTCTATGTGTCTCCTGATCCAACTGCCTGAACCTACTTCTCAAATCACTATTTATAAAGCTTTTCATTTTTCTTCTTTCTGTCCAGAAAAAAACAATGTCTTATGATGATTTATCCATTTATTTTTAGGGTCTGCTAAGGTAATGAGGATTTTAGAGTAAAAGTAAAACAAATAAAAACATATTATTTTTACATAAAATTAAGCTAATCCCAGGGGACCATACCTAAATAATTTCAAGTTACTTGTCCATTTAGAATTTGACATTGACTCCTGATACTTGTGTCTCTTCCTTATCTGAACTGCCCCAGCTTCCAATAATTATTCCAAAACCATTCTTACAAAGGCTAAGTGCACCAAGTAGATTTTCCCTGAAATGGAGACTATTGACTGACTCACCCAAGATTAATCTTTAAAATGCTTCCTCTTCCTTTCCAGTAAATGTTTATTATGTATAAAATACACTACACACACACAGACACACACACACATGCACATATATGTATAAAATAATTTTCTTATATGAATCATCAACTTGAAATCAAGAAATACTAATAATTTACAGATTGATAGTTTCAAAAATTCACTATGGTCTTCAATTTTCAGAACACCTGGATTCTGTATAATACCATTTTTAAGGCACCTAAATATTTTATATATTCCACAGAAGAATATTATGTATCTTCAATTACTTTTCTATCCAAATAAACCACGTATTTAAAAAAGTACTAGTAGATGAATAGTTATCCAAAATTGTTTTAATTATTTCATTCATTATCTGGACAAGAAAGCAATTTTGTAGGCAGAAATAGAAAACCTATTCTAACTAACAAACTTCAAACTGCTAAAGAGATTCAAGACTTAAGAACAGTCACAGAAAAATGTTGCTTTTTATGGAAAAGTTTTTCTTTATTTTGTAAAAAATAATGTTTTGACTATGTTTATTTCACGTTTTTCAAGGCAATGCAAGAACAATGCTAAGCATCTAAGTAAAAAGTATCCTGGTTTATGAGCTTATTGTTGAAAATGCTGAAGGCATACTGCTCACTGAAAGTAGAATATGTGTTTCAGTTACAAAACAGAACATGTAAAGTAAATGCACAAGTGAATAGTCATGAAAAATAGAGGATTAATCAAAATATTCTGTTTAAAAATATTAAATTCAAGTTATGCATAAAAAATCATACTGTATATTCAGAATGACTATAATGGTCAGTTCTGAAGAACGAATATTAACTTTAGTTAAAAAGTTAAATTTTTTAACTTCTCTTTTTCAAAGTAATTTCAAAACTGCACTATTCAAATTCAAAAATTTAACATTTCATTCCAAAGAAATGTTGTATAGTTCTTATCACTGAAATCTTTCTGTGGTGTCTATAAATAAATCTGCTAACGGAAAAGAATAACAAAAGCCAATTTAGGAAAGAAAATGGCTCAAGTGAGAGTCAGAGGGTGATCTCGAATTATTGTCTTTTTCTCTCCCCATCATTTCATTTCATATTGTGTTTTGAGCCTGAGAGCAACTGCAGGCAGCTCACCTTGTTCTACTCTTCCTCTCTGACCTCTACTGGCTTCAATATACTGCAGGCAAGTGCTGATCCCACCCTCTCCACTCACCAGACAGGACCTGGGCTGCAAGAAGGAGCATTACAAAAGTGCCTAGAGTCTACAATGTTTCAGCAACAAAAGAGACTTCTCTAATGATCACTGTGCTGTACTGTCATCTTAATACCAATTAACCATTTAAATAAAATTTAAAAAAAAAAACAGAAAATCAAACTGCTCATAGACAATCCTTTAAAAGTTGGGAAGATGGATGAGAAGTAAATTTAAATAAAACCCCAACCATTCAAAGTCTCCCCTCCTCCATTCCTACTTCACACAATTCATTTTTCCCATAATAATCCTAAGCATAAATAGAAGCCTTCCCTTCTACTGCATCAAGAAACAGTGTCACTTATTGGTATCAAAGGTGTTGAAAGCTCTGAGACAAACAGGAGTACCAAATCTACCATTTTTATCCATCAGATTGGTCTTTCTCATTTTCAGTTCCCACATCCAAAGTGCTAGAAGCTTCTGGAGGAAGTGGTTTGGAGGGGCTGGCCTGCCTCGATGCTGCTGTGGGGATGGGCAGAGAAGGCACTGCAGCACACAATGGAGTCCTCTTCAGCTTTATCACTCGGTGGGGTGTAGACTTCTTGTCAGAGAGCAGCACCTTTGCTGGAGGCGGGTGTGGGGCTCCATTTTCAGCACTTCTGGCCCCATGTGAAGCTTGAGAGTGACCAGATGCCCCAGTGCTCAAAGGGTTCATAGAGCGCTGAGCTGCCTTTCCAAAGCTGCCACTCTGAGACTGGTTTGCTGGCATCTGAGAGGAGATCTGGATAGCACTAGCTGGAGACACCCTAACTGAAGTGGAGTTTTTCACTTTAATTTGGGTGCTTGTGGAAGGGCCCAAAAATCTGACTGGCTTAGGACCAGCCTTACAATTCACACCTTCTTCTTCCTCTTCATTGAGTGTTATCAGTCGCCTAGAAATATAGAAGCATGTCTTTTTCAGTATTTACAGGTTAGTAACTAATCAAAACTTCTCCAAAGTGAACTTTTAGGGTTACTAAAAAGGTTTTCATCAAAAATTAAACCGTCAGGAGGTTCATAAGTATCAACCTATTTTAACTTTCAACTTCTACTGACATCAGTATGTAAGTTAGCAGGTTTACAACTTGAATACAAATTATATCTTATCAAGTCACACATAAGGTGGGCAAGGTGGGACACATCTATAATCCTAGGAGCTCAGGAGGCTGAAGAAGGAGGATCACAAGTTCAAAGCCAGCCTCAGCAACTTAGCAAGTAAGCAATTTAGCAAGTCTCTAAGCAATTTAGCAAAACCCTGTCTCAAAAAATATGTGTGTGTGTGTGTGTGTGTGTGTGTGTGTGTGTGTGTATAAAGGGCTGGGATGTGGCTCAGTGGTTGAGCACCCCTGGTGTCAAAAAAAAAAAAAATCACACATAATATTAAATTCCAAGAGGTAAATATGGAGTGTTTTATAAGAATTACACTACGAATCACTCTGTTCCCAAGAATCCTGATGTGGTAAGAAGATAATCAAGAATATCCAAAGTAGTTTTCCCCAGAAGTGTGAAGTTTACTGAAGTAAAAAAAAAAAAAAAAAAAAGAGGGTTTCACAATTAAATAAATTTGAGAAATGCTATTGTATATTTCATTCTCCAACTGGAGCTTTAAAATCCATGTTGACAAATTAAAGGTTCTGAAAAGGTCTATAGTAACAACATCCATGTAACTGTGTTAGATCTGTATTTCACAATTATTCTGTAACAAAACCTAAGACAGCAGTAAAATGTGCATGTTGTGGGACACATTTGAGGGTGGGACCGCTAGAATGGTCAAAAACATGGTATGGTTAAATGTTTTTGAATTTGGAATGTTCTGGACAAACTTTCAAAGATTCCTGAACTAAGGTTACCATTCATCATAAATAGCCTAAAGGGAGAATATTTCTAAAAATGACCTAAAAAACATGAAGGGCAACAGCAATCTTCCCAGTCCACTTCTTTTCACACAGCCTTAATGTGTTGTTAAAGGCAATTACAGGAGAGAACTCTCATTCTTGGAAATGGGATCAAACAATAGTATGATTATATGAAAATTTCTGTATGTAGTAAGAATGCCAATATAATATATTAAACCCTAAAATTTTATGGAACATAATTAGATTTTCTCTGGTGAGTCACATTGCTCCTTGGGACCTCATAGCGCTTCTCAGTCATCATTATCTTGTTAATGCATCAACAATGATGCTTCATGACATCTCAGAGAAAGGGCCACTAACACAGAGGAAAGTCTCCATAAACCAGTCCTGTCTGCTTGTTTTCTGCCTACATCT
Source organism: Callospermophilus lateralis (assembly GCF_048772815.1). Lineage (NCBI taxonomy): Eukaryota > Metazoa > Chordata > Mammalia > Rodentia > Sciuridae > Callospermophilus > Callospermophilus lateralis. The sequence continues at coordinate 34,583,059 of NC_135313.1, read as the reverse complement.
TCCACTAGACTCTACACCAAGGTATCTTAACCTTTTGTGCTATTATCACTTTGGTCATATAATTCTTTGATCAGGTGGATCTGCCCTGAGGATTGTAGGATGTTCATCAGTATTCCTGACCTTACCTACAAGATGCCAATAGCACTGCACACCCGAAATGTGACAGCTTAACAGTGCCAAATATCCCCTGGGGGACAAAATTGCCCCTCGTTGAGAACCACTGTGCTAGACCCAAATAATATTTGCTAACTATTGATTCAAAAGGAAAAATAAGGAATGATAATACAACTAAAATCTTTAAAAATAAAGATGAGATCTGTTTTGATAAGAGATAAAGATTAACTACTAAAAACTGCAACTTCTCTTCATTACTGAAAAAGATCCAGAGAACAAAAGTAAGAAAGTAGTCTGAAATTCCATGTGGTTAGAAAGCAAACTCCAGATCAGGTGATAGTGATGCCACAGTATCTGAAGGCCCTGCATAAAATCCAGACACTAAAATTGAAGTATGATTTTAAATGTATTTAAAACAGAAAGATGCAGATGTGAAGTGAATTTAATGCTAATAATGTCATGGAACACAAGAAAATACCATTAAATAAAAATGCTATTTGTGGCAATAGGAAAGAAAAAGAAATTCAGAATAAGGCATAGGAAATTTCAAGTATTAAGTCTAAATAGATTTTTTTGACAATTGCCAATAAAGCATAGGATTTGTGTTCTGTGGGAGGAAAAACACCTACCACAGCACTTGTACTATATCCACTTAAAAACCACATTCTTCAAAGAGAATATACTATACATTCAGTTTTAGAAAATTAATTATCCCCAGTTTTTACATAGTTTTTGTAATTCTACACTTCTCAAGATCTTTATTATGATAAGACAGAAAAATATTCACCGAGGTGACTAATAAGTTTATGGTCAAGAACTATTATTCATTTCCTCCTTCATATGGGAAATAAAAGCAACAGACACATATTTTTCAAAACTAACAAATAACCTCTTTCGAATTGGAGTCATATGCCGCAGACTTCCAAGTAAAGGCCGCTCCTCCAGTGTCCAACATTCTATGAGTTCATGAGGCACCCGCCAGTAGCTAACACCTTGAAGATAAAAAAACCTAATTAGGAGACCCACTGTCCACACCGTTGAGAAACACTGTGTCACAGTAAGATTCACCAGGAAGAGTTTGAGATTCATGCCTCCTCACTTGATGAAGGGAGGCATGTACAACATCAACAGGAAATGCTCACTCAAAGCACGAGGACAGCAGAGTGGTACAGTGCGTGGCCTGGACCTAGAAGAGCTGCTACCAACCTGGACTTTGCCACTTAGATTACCGAGGCAACTGAGGCCACCATGCATGCTCAAAGGGCTGAGGGCATGCTGGTTACAGGCACACACTCTGGCCAAGACAGCCTGAGTCTGTATCCCACTCAGTCACTCACCCGTGTTGCCTTAGGAAAGTTATTTTTCTGAGCCTAAACTTTGATTTTTCTCTATAAAAAGAGGACAATAATAATAGTCTGCACCTTACAGGATTGTTGTGATAATTAAGAAAGTGAATAAATGTGAACAGTTTAAACACTCAAAATTGTTGGTGCCTTTACTATCAGTGTCATGTTGGTAAGATTATAATACTGGACAGTGATTATACCACTTGCTCTGTTTGCATCACTATGCTGCTCTGACCATCAAATCAGGTAAACTTAGAGAACTACTCCTTAAATAGCAGATACTATGTAAATAGGAAACATCACCACCCTATTAAAGCCAGAATAATCTGAGTTAACATGTTAAGCCAAGAAAACAGCCAAATTAACTTTAATTTTTAAATATGACACACTTTTGATTGAAACTTAAAACCACATTCTTATGAACCTCAAAAACATTATGGTAATAAAAGATGCCAGACATAAAAGATCACATCTTGTACAATTCCACTTACATGGAGTATGCAGATAGGCTAAACTCATTGAGACAGACAATCGACTAGTGGCTGCAAGGGCTACAGGGGAAAACTGAATGGGGCGGGGGGGTAATTGCTTAATGGGTACTGGGGCTCTAGACAGGTAAGGGTTTCCCAACATTGTGAATGTAGTAAATGGCATGATATGTATAGTTTAAACTAGTTAATTCTACATTATATGAATGTTACATCAATTTAAAAAAACAAAAAATTATATATAGACAAATGAAAAGAATTATGTTGAACAAAAATTGCTTGGCATTAAAAAAAATAACTCTATAAGTCCCAATAATATTCTTTGTGTCTTCTTTTCATCATTGAAGTTCTAGTAATAATAACCAACTTAACAAATATAGCCTATAAAATATTACATAGACATGTTCAAGACTCAAAGAACCCTATTAACCTCATTTTAAGTACAACTTTCTGGAACTGTTTTATCACATTCCAAAAACCTACATGTTACAAACCCATTACTAAATGGTCCATTAAGTTTGCCTTATTTTTTAAGTCAGGTCTAAGATAATTTACATAAAATAAGATTTGCCCTTTTTAGGTATATACTTTAATGAGTTTTGACAAATGTGTATAGCCATGTACTCAAGGTCACAATCAGGATATAGAACATTTCTATCAGCCCAAAATGTTCTGAATTAACAACATCCTCCCCTCCTTCTCTAGTTTCACCTTTTTCAGAATGACATAAAAATGGGATCATATAATATGTAGCCTTTTGTGTTTAGCTTCTTTGGTATGCTGCTTTAAAATTCATCCATGTTGATGTATTATTGTTTTTTGCTAAGTAGTATTTCATTGTTAGATCTATGGAGTGCAATTTGTTTAACTTTCATTTTTTACCTGTCTATAAAATAATTCACACTCATTATATAAAACCTGCAAAATATAGAAAAGTATATATAAGAAACTCAAAATCAATCCTAATCCAAAAAGTAAAAATCATAGCTGAGGACATATTGATATATTTCATTCCAATCTTTTCTAGTCATATGATATATTCATAGCTGAAAGTACTTTATGTTTCATTTTGTTTCCTGCTTTTGATCATTTCCTGCATTTGATGATTTAAGGACATGGAAAACAGGCCCCAAGGAACTTCCCTTACTGTTCCCCTACAGCCCTGCCCTAAATGATCCCACCACCAAAACTCCTCCCTTGACCTGGACCTGCCAGCCAAAAGGGCCCTCCAAAAGTAGCTAACTCCTCCCATGAGCTGGCTCTCCTAAGGCCCTATAAACCCCAGACCCTCATGGTGGCCTGCTGCCATTCCTCCTACTCTCCCACCAAGATGTGCCCCGTGGTGCTGAATATAGCATCGCTCTCCATGAGATCTCCCTCCATTTTCTTTTTCTTTTTGTATTCTCTTTCATGAGCTTTCAATGATGAGTGCTAATTTATGTCAAAAGTTGTTCAAACTAAATTTAATAGCTTGATTATATTCCAAACAACTTTGGGTTATATATACAAACTCCAAAACATGAGTATATATATAATATATAAATAATTTATTCCCAAATAATTTTAATACCTTATTCCGTTCTGCAGATACACCCAAAATATGTGTAGACAAATTTATCAATTTGGTCTTTATGATTTATTTTGTGCTTATAATTTCTCTACTTAAAAAGCCAACTATTTGTTTAAATTTCTTTTAATTTAATGTAAGTTTTTTTTTCATTCATAAGTCCACTTGGAATTATTTTGATAAATGATGTGAGGTTAAAGTTTTATTTTTCCTCTCAAGCATATTTCTCAATTATTTATTAAATAACCTATTTTTTTTCCATTGGTATTACAGACAGTATTTTTATTAAAATTTTACCAGTGTTTACTCTTGATCTGTACTCTATTCACACACAAGAAACACATTTTTTTAAAAAATTATCAGAGAGTTACTGTAGCATGTTTTACTATCAGCATGTTTTACTATCAGGCCCCTAATTCTACTTCCCAAAATTTTCTTGGCTACTTTACCTATTTATTCTTTCAGAGGAATTTTAGAATCATTCTTCAAGATTCCCAAAGAGTTCCATTGATATTTGGCATAAATCATGTTAAAACTCTAATATGAGAAAAACTGATATCTTTATAATATTCAGATTTTCCATTCAGAATCATGGTAAGTCTTACCATTCTCTCTTTTTTTAAGTAGATGGATGAATGAATGGATTGATGGAACAGGTAGATAAATACATTTCATCAGTTTTCTTCATAAAAAGACTCAAGCATATCTTAGAAAGTCTCAAGGGAGAGTCTAGTTATTTTATGTTTTGCTTATTACTATTGTGAATGAAATTTCCCCACAATCATTTCTAATTGATTATAGGTAAGCTGTCAATCACTGTAAATCTATGTTGTATCCAGCTATCTTAGTCTACTAAATCATCACTTAAATACTTTTAACTGATTCTTACAAGTTTTCTAAAAATATATATTGTCCACAAATAGCAATGATTTTGTATTTTCTGTTCTACAGTTTTTTCTCTCTTACTTCTGTCACCTGGCACAGGAATGAAGCAAAGGTTAAGAGTAAACACCAATGATAAAAATATTCTCCAGGCCTTCCAGAACTTTGTTAAATAACAATGATGCTCTATTACATGCTGTTTTTAAAAAATAAAATCATTCACATGTTTTGTAAAAGTTAGTGATTCCAGTTTTCCACTTTAGCTTCCTAAAGTCAGTGGAGAAAGAAGCCAGGCCAGGCCCCTCCAGAAGTCTCCTGGGCATCCTGCCAGGCCAGAGGCACAAAAGAAGACAGAGAGAACAACAGGAAGGTTTGTTCCTCAACTTGAGCATAAGTGTCTCAAAGTAAATTAAATCTCAAATAATAAGCTTAAAGAGAATAGCTCTTTTTTCATTATTATATATCACCCTGCATGCTTGAGGGGTAAGATGGGAAAAGAAAAGGAGGAAGGTAAGGGGGCTAAAGTTGAAGAAAGGAAGAAAGGCTGGTGCCAGCACTGGCCAAATAGTGGACTGGCAGATATAGAGTTTTTAATAAAAGTCTCTTCTACCCTATATACATGTTTGATTACACTATTGGAGTGACTCTGCACCATGTACAGAAAGAGGAATGAGAAGTTGTGCTCCACTTGTGTACAATATGTCAAAATGCATTCTACCGTTAAATTAACTAATTAATAAATTAATCAATTAAAAGCCTCTTCCTTGTGGGCTAGGGATATAGCTCAATGATAGAGCACTTACCTAGCATGACAAGGCCCTAGATTTAATTCCCAGTACTGCAAATACATAAATAAATAGCCTCTTCCTTTCATTCATTCTTATGTGATTGGCAATATGGCTCTACCAGTTTTCAAAGTCATTTGAGGATTGTGATGTGTCTTATTCATCAATGGATCCAATTTTAGCACTTAGAGTGCTTTGTACCTAATGAACATTCGATATATACTTATTATTTAAGAAAAAATACTTAAGCATAGAATAGTTAACTCTCTGTAATTCTTAAGCTAGTGGCATGGTCTTTCTGAGACTGTTTCCTCATCTATATACAACTGGAAATAGTAAGCAGTATATAGGTAGCTTTAGTACTAAGAGCTATACATGCAAACTAATTAAAACAGTGTATTGTCAGCTCTCTCCAGGTAGCTTGACTTAAAATTTCCAGTTTTCAAAGTGTGTATTTAAAAATTATCGTTTACTAAGAGCACTTTAGACACCTCCTTCATGATTTTCATTTTTTCTCCATTTTCTTACTCATTTTATGCTTAATTTAGAGGTTCACCTCTTAGGACAATGCTAGGTACACAGTAGGTTTAAATAAGCTCTTGCTTAATTGAACTAATTAAGCACAACTAATAAAAGCATATTTGTGGCTAGTAAATTATAAATTATTAATAGTATCTCACAATTCATGGAGTTTAAAGATTTATAAAGAAACTATCTCTATGTCACCACAAGATGACAAATAGCTTGACACACTCAAAAATATATTTTCTCAAAAAAGAAATGCAACATTTATGTTTACTTTGTCTTATTAAGGAAAAGTATGTGAAAAGAATTGCACTGTACCTTTTCCTTCCCAAGCATCGAAGGCATCCATCATTTTCTTCAACTCAGCTACTGAATAATAACTCCAAATGTACTGAACATTATTTCCCGCCTCTCTAGAAATATTACAAAAAATAATGGAAATACCAACATATGAATCTGAATACATATATTCGGCTAATGGAGACTCAGTAAGTGCTTGATGACTAAGGAAAAAATAACACAGACATTCAGTGGTTGTTCTGTGACCCTTACACCTACACATAAACTATAAATTAATATACACATATGTGTATGCAAGTATATACACACACACAATAGCACATACATTTGATCTTTTTTTTACCACAGTAAAGTATCTGTTAATTTCATAATATAAACCATATTGATAAGTCAATACATTTTAAAATCAATTTTTTTTTAAAAAATCAGCCAACTCTAATAACTTTCTTATCATCATGCCATGCACTTGTATATACCTCATATAGAAGCATCCTTGCCCATAAAGAATTCAGAAACTGATGACCTCTATAATCATCTGAAAACCAAGCCTATATATATGGTCAAGCATTAGTCACTAATATGTGACCCAATCCAATCTCACAGAAAATTTAAATAAATAACTAAAAGTTTGCTAGCTGAATTGACCAGTATCATAAGATTACACGAACTACATTAAAGGGACAACTTTAATGTATTTAAGTCATAGAATTCAAAAGCTGGAAGAGACCAAGGAAGGTCTTCATTTTTCAGAAGACATGAGGCACAGGCAGCCCTGGGCCACTCACTGGGCCTTCTGACTTCTAGTCAGTGCTTCTGCCTAGTGTTCAGAAAAGATGCTGGGCATTTTTTTTTTTTTTTTTAAGCCTCTCAAAGGATTCTAATGCTTACTCCTTGTTGAGAACCACTGTCCTGACCATACAGATGGCCTGTAATTTGTATACATGTAAAATGGTGTTAGTCATACTCTCTTCCTGATGTAGACCTATCTCCACAGCTATGGGGCTCACCACATTCACTGAGATGTGCTTATGGTCTTTTCTAGTCAAGCACAATATTTCACCTCTTAGAAGGCATCAACACTCTATTTTGTTCCTTTTACTTTTAAATTTGGACATACCTTTTAAAAATGCTTTTACTATGAATTCTTCCTCCAAGCTGCTTATCAATAGCATCAGTTCCATCAGTTTTTGTGGCATATACACCAATAATTCTGCTCTCACAGCTTGCACCAGATGTGTTAAGATAGTGGAGAACCCAAACTGTTGGCTTATTGCAAACTAAGCCATATGAATCACAGAAGTCTGTTAAAGCCTAAAGCAAAAAAAATATATATATATAAAACTTGAATTTAATGGAGTAAAGTAAAAAATGAATTTGCTCTATTATTTTCATGCAAAGCTACAATCCAAACTGATCAGAAGAGAAATAAAAAAGATTATAAATTTCAGCCTAGTCTTTAAACATGTATGTAATGAAATTATGGGTGAAAGGGTCACAAAAAATATCACCTAAAAACCCAATGCACTTTTTTCATTTAGACAATCCTTTTCCATATGGAAATTCTATTTTATCTCCTCTTCCAGCTGACCAATTTTATAACCTTTTAATTTTATAGTCTTCCTAAAATAAGTAAAAGTTAGATCTCTTCTTTTTCCTTTAGAATATTTTCACAAATATTCCCCATTTGATTCAATCTTCCGTTCACCTTCCACTGACTAGCCCCATGGTTGGTCCTTATTTTTAATTCCAAATTCCAATCATGGATTAACCAGATTAACTTGTTCTTTTACACTGAAAGATAGATACATGTGAACTCAAAAAATACTGTTTGAACTCATTTGGCATTTATCTAACCAATCATTTGCTTGAATATTAAATACCTACTATGTGTTGAGCATTAAGGTCCTGGAGTTATTATGGTGAAGAGACCTACCCTCCAAGAGTTTACAGCTAATCCAAAAGACAGACATTAGTTAAGTTATCAGCATACCATGTAACAAGTACCACCTGATGAGAATAAAGGCGCTGCAAGGAAGGGAGCATGGGGTTTCACCCAGTGGAGTAGCAAAGGGCCTTTCCCGGGAGAAATGACATTACTACTCTACACACCTTAAGGAGAGGCACTTTTGTTGTTTTGTTCACTAATATATCCTCAAGTGTCTGGAATAGTGGCTGACACAAAGGACATGCCCAATATTTATACTAAGTAGTGAAACTAAGGACCTCTTGTGTCTTGCCCTTTCATTTAATATTGCTCCTGTATTGGTCTTAAACTGTCCTTGCATATCTATAAGAATTTCTAACTACACTATAAATTGTTCAAAGGCAAAAACTGTACATTGTATTTCTGAGTATCCAACACAGTCCCTGTACAGTGCCATATATGTCACAAACAGTTAAAACATATATGTGTTAACTGATTAAATAAATGTGGATATGCTTTGCCTTCATTAAATACAAACTAGGAATAAAAAACAATAGAGTTGAAATTCAAAAGATGAACATTAACTTTCACCAATCTTCCAGCCAGGCTTTTTTTGGCCCCATTCTGTAAATATGTCAAACAGCACTAAAAGACTATTATTTGGCAGTTAAATTTATAAATAACTTCAGTAGCAAAACACATACATCTATGCAAATTCCTGAAGGGAATCTGGAACCAAATCAACTTTCTCTCTGAGCTGCACTCCTAATGATCAACCATCCATCCGCTTACTTCTTAGACACTGATATCCAAATCAAAGAAACAAACCAGTTGAGATCACTTTTCACTATTAACAATTACCGAGGGAAAACAGTTTTCTTAGGTACTAATTAATATCAAATATAATACTTGTCATAAGACAGAGATAATGAAACTTATTAACTCATGTAAAGATCTTAAGATGCAACTCCACATGGTGTACAACTTGAGAAATGAAAAGTTATGCTCCATTTGTGTACAATGAAATGAAATGCATTCTGCTGTCATGTATAAGTAATTTTTAAAAATTTAAATAAAAAAATGTTAAAAAAAAAAAAAAAGATGTGGCTGGGTGCAGTGATGCACGCCTGTAATCTCAGCAGCTCTGGAGGCTGAGACAGGAGGATCGTGAGTTCAATGCCAGTCTCAGCAACCGCAAGGCACTAAGCAACTCAGTGAGACCCTATCTCTAATAAAATACAAAACTAGGCTGGGGATGTGGCTCAGTGGTTGAGTGCCTCTGAGTTCAACCCCTGGTATCCAAAAACAAAAAACAAACAACAAAAAAGATGTGATTTAAAACAGAAATATCTTTAAAAAGATTTACTGATCTCAATTTGAATTAAATAAATGTTTTAACTCACTGATACACTCACTAAATCAGGTAAAAAAATTATTTAGTATGACTACTCTTTTGAAATAACCATTTTAGTAAACTAAATAATACTTGTATGCTCTAAGAAGTATCATAATATTTCTCTTAATTTAAAAGAGCTTTAGTAGCAGAATGGTTCTACAAAAAAGTCATCAAAAGGAGAAATATAAATTCAATTAATCCTTGAGTGGCAAAATAATACACTTTCCTAGAACTGAATTGTGGCCTTAAAAACCGAGTAGGAGTAATTAAGAATCGTGTCTTCAAAAAGCATAAGAACTATCTCATGTTTCATTATGTGACAACACAGGTGATACAAGATAATACATATCGCTTTGTGCATAATAAATAAATTACATATTTTAAAACTTAAGAAAATGCCAAGACCTTTTTAAGTTCTATATTTGACCTTAAAGAATATGTCTCCATTTCATTGGCCAAGTGGTCAGACAGGCTGTATGGGTAAGGTATGCCAAAGTAATCAGCCTCTTCCTGTAGGGCAACACGAGTGTGCTCATCTGTGGGAATCTGAACTTCTCCATGAAGATAATCCAAAAGGTATTTAAATAGATGTCCATCACGATCAATAACACAAGCCCCTAGAAAACATTCAGTTCAAAAATGGTTGCATAGATTCATATGATGATCAATAAAACTTCAACAAGTCTGATGACCTCTACAATTGTAAACATTTCTTTCTCACAAAAAAAAGTGAACATTTATTATTGAGATAGGTTTAGCTAATCAAACTAAGTTAGACTTTTGATGTTTCACCTGGAACAGTAAATATGATATACTAGCTACCCTCAGCTTACAAATAGATGATAGTACATAATTGAATTTGAGTGGTTGTTTGGGGAAATCATCTGCATCTCTAAAACACTGCACATAAATCTGAAAGCAAGTATCTATCTCCAGGGTTGTCATGTTTGGTTGTATGGGTGAACTGTGTACCTGTAGGCCAGACCAAGGGGACGAGCAAGGCTAAAATCAAGCTCACACTTTGCTCTTCCAGCCAAGTTCACTCTGCCATGGAGTTGTACCCTCTTGGATAAAAGGCCACACTTTTCTAATACGCACAAAAAGATTATGTGGGCCGGGCACATGCCTGTAATCCCAGCAGCTCAGGAGGCTGAGACAGGAGAATCAAGTATTCAAAGCCATCCTCAGCAGAAGCAAGGCATTGAGCAACTCAATAAGACCCTGTCTCTAAATAAAATACAAAATAGGGTTGGGGATGTGGCTCAGTAGTTGAATGACCCTGAGTTCAATCCCTGGTACCTAAAAAATTAATTAAATAAATAAATAATAAATTTTTTAAAAATTAAATTAAATTTAAAAAAAGATTATGTGGGTTAGTGGTATACTTTGTATTCTTACCCACCATAGAGAAAAATATATTCCAAGATCGACTTGGAATTTTGATGCAATAACCACATTCCTACTATGGTCACTGCAAAAACCAAGGGGACCTCAGACTGATAGTAGAAAGGAAGCTTACCCCTAACTTCAACATCTTTAAAAAGATTTGTAGGCTATGAGGGCAGCTACTTTCCACAGAGAAACACATTTTCTAACTTGAAGAACACATAGAAAAGCTAATATATTTAACCAGTCTCAATACCTTCACCCATAAGGTCCCAGGACAGGTGTATAGAGTTGGAGCTGCCCCATGCTAAAGAGGACACTTGGGTGCGTGCCACTATGTTCAGCGTTGAAATATCAGTGACACTATAAGCCTGAAGTTCCTAGCACCAAGTATACCCTATGTTTGAGATTTTTAGGTTAGTCCCTTAAGAGTGTGAAAACCAACACTTTAAAAAAAAAAAAGGAATGCCATGTTGGTACCACTTTATGGTAAGAATTTTCTTAGACAATTTAGTAAAATCAGAAACAAAAGAAAAAGCTTCTGCATCACATATTTTCTTTTCTCCCTTGATTTGTTGAGAAAAGGATTAAGGAGGTAAAAATTGAGGCAGAGAATAGAGCTCAATCCCTGGTTACCATAACATTCAGCACCAGGGATATCAGGCTGTGGGTACCAGACATCAGTGATTTTCCATTCTTTCAACTGCATGTAGTTGACAAAGCAACCTCCCAAGACCTTGAGTTATTAACAATAGAATGGTATCATGTGCTCAGGACTTCTCAATCCCAGTTCTCTAATACAGAACTAGAGTGGGTTCTGGGACTCACAAATAGTGCAAAAGCCACTCTTGGGGTGATAAAGATAAACCAGTAGTAGGTTCAGTGACTCTCACAGTACTTGAAGAAAAGAGAACAGACCCAGACCATATTATTATATTTTATAGTTTCTTCTAAAACATCAACTTTGGAGACTAAAGGTATCACTACACTGCCATTTCCTCAACTACGCATGTCAGACCACACCACACAATACAGCTAGGCCAAGTGGAAAGGGCAACTCTAATTTTACAACATCTGCTTTATAGGCTATGAGGGCAGCTACTTTTCAGAGCAAAACACATTTTCTAACTTGAAGAACACATAGAGAAGCTAATATATTTAACCAGTCTCAACACCTTCGCCCATAAGGTCCCATGACAGTAATAACTTTCAAAATACTATTAATCCCCATAATCACGTCCTGGTTGGCCTTCATGCGTTCACTTCTTTGTTAACTTTTAGCAATAGCATCACAGATTTTAGAAACTCATATTTAATTTCTATGTACTTAATGAATCTCCATACAGCCCTAATGATCTCAATAATTAGTAGACTAATACATTCCAATGTAATTAGGAAAATCAGAGGGAATTTAAAATAGATTCCCATTCTAATGAATATTCATGATCATGCTTCCAGACTTTAGAAATTTACCTGATTCATCTGTTTTTAGAGGAAAACGACCACTGAACATAGATGCCAGCATAGAATCCTTAAAACGGCACAAAGACTCTCGCCGGGCTGTGTAAATACAGCCACCCACATTCAGCCGAAGAATATCGAGCACCTCTTCTGTCTTGTGGCCTGCCATTGCTCCCTTGGACACCTAAAGGTTTGCCTCACACTTTCGAACTTCAAAATAATGGCAGTCCAGGGCCTCCTCTGTAAAAACAAAGGACAATCATCACTAACATTTTCAACAATAAATTAATGATAAAATAAATATACTTGAATATGATTTTAAATCACTTCCTTAGAACTGGCAATGTTGAATTAAAATATTTTATAGAATACGAAAGAAGTTTGGGGCTGAGGTTGAGGTCCAGTGTAGAGCACTTGCCTAGCACATGTGAGGCACTGGGTTTGATTCTCAGCACCATATTAAATAAATAAATAAATATTTAAAAAAAAGAAGTTTAAGATATGCTGAGAAGTCGGAAAACTGGCCTGAGAATTTGTAACAGATCATAAACTATCACCAACTAAATCACAGCTGCTGAGATGACTTTAGAGAACTAAACATATGTCCACATACAAAGCAAAGGTGAGGCACACTTATGTTATTTGGCATTGACATGTCTTTTTAACTGAAGAAGCTACCTGGACTGCAGAGGACATTTGTGCATAGCATGGAATTGTGCTGCTAGGCTTTTACCATTTAGTTCTGGGATCTTGGACAAATTATTTATCTTCCTTTCTTGTTTCCTCGTCTATAAAATGGAGGCAGCAATGGTGCCTACATTAAGGACTAATAGAGGAATAAATAACAGAATATATAAAAAGTATTTGGAATAGTCTCTAGTTCAGAGTAAGTATGCAATAAATGACAAATATGCATAATGAAATAAATTTTACCATAAGGTATTTACTGACTCGATACTGACTTTGTAGATTAAAGGAAACAAAAAAGCAGAAGTTATTAACAAATAATTCTAATTCTTAAGTTATATCACTTATCAATTGAGATCAGAATTCTGTAGCCAGAGTAGTCTAGAACTATAATTGACACCTCTAAGGTATCCAGTTTCTTCACTCTAAAATGGCTAAAGCTTTGGTGATGTTTTAAGGGTTTTATTCCTTAATCCATTCTAGAGATTGTTAACCATAGGTGTCTGTAGTGTTTTGACAGAACCTGAAATGATACTGTGCTAGGAAAGATGCTCTTAATAATGAGAATCTTCAGTACCTATATACTTCATAGCAAGTTTAAAATGGCTGCCAAAGGCGCAACTACATCCAGGTCAATCCATTATTACTATGTGATCAACTCAAATCCTTTTGTAGATAATCCTATTTAGGCAGTTGCCAATAAAATGGAGAAGACCACATATGTGGATGATGGTCAGTAGACAGAAACTATTATGGGATAAAGGTTCAGTCTTACAAAACCATTATGGATGTGACTTCTTGCTGTCCAGAAGTCCTGGGAGCAGCACTCCAAAGATTCATAAGAAAATGGCTTCTGAGTCATGGGGTGGCACTGGTTCCCGCTACCCTAGTTACCAGCTCCCTGGAATCCTATCTATTCTTCATGGCATTGACAGATCTCTTTTCTTGCATGAACTTCCCAAGTACCCACCCCAAGTTAGAACCCTTGCAGTTATTCAAATGTACTTTGTACTTCTGCCCATGTTTCTATCCCCTTATTTAACCGCTACTTTTTTCTTATTTGTAAGCTTGAGGAAGGCAAGACTGGTGTCACCCTTAATAATTCCCATTTACTGAATGCATATGCCAGCCACTACAATTCACAGAAAAGCCTTATCGGATAGGAATTACTGACCCTATTGACAGATGAGAATACTTGGATAAAAAAAATAAGAGTGATGTGTGCAGTGTCCACATTGGGACCTACTCATAAGTGATGGAACCAGTTGCAATCCAGAGTAGCAGGATCCATCCCAAGTTCTTCCAGCTGCACCCCGAAGCAGCCTCCTTCAGGACTGCTCCACCCTTATGGCTCCTGATCCAGGACCCTTCACTCACGAAGAAGCAGTGCATCTGAAGACCTGATAGCTACAGGAAGGCAGCAGCACCCTGATTCCGGGGGCTAAGAGCTCCTCCCCCACCTCCAGGTGATCTCTCCTAAGGCTGAGGACCACCATCAATTCAAGACTAGATCTGTGGCGGCATTCCCCAAACCCCATCCTCAGATGCACCCATTTAGGCTTCCTTCTGTGTGAGAAGGGCATGGCTCAAAAGGGCTGTGTCCCGATGTGAGGTTCTGAGACCACCTGCATCAAAACCATAAGGACGCTGGCTGAAAATGCAGACTCCCAGGCCACAGCAGAATCTGGTTCAGTCTGAGAGGGGCTCGGGATCCGCCCTAGGACCACACTTTCAGAAACACTGCTCAAAGGGCTCACTCTTCCTCGGAGAGGGACGAAAAGGAAGGGGGGAAAACCAGAAAGCCCCGTGGGGGTCTCCAAAGGCCCAAGGACCCCGAATTGGTCAGAAGCCCAAGCCTGCAGCCCGGGGCGCCGGTATCATCAGCACGGCCCGGGCCTCCTGGGGGCGCCCCGCCTCCTCCCGGGCCCGCGGCCCGCTGCCCGCCCGGCGCCCGGCTCCTCCGCACGGGCGGGGCGCGGCGGCGACCTCCCGACTGACCTGCGACCGGCCGGGCCCTCGGCGCGGCAGCCGGACGCCGCCGGGCCCGACACGGAAGTGAGCGCCTTCTCCGCTGCTGGGCAACTCGTGGAACAGAGCTGCCCCAGCGGCGCCCCCGTGCGGCCGGTCGGGCTGCTACGGCAGGAGGAAAGGAAGACAAAAGGCCCCGCCCCCGATCTGCCCACCCCGCCCCCGGCCCCGCCCCGTCGGCACACTCCAGTTGGGACTTCTTCCTCGCCCCGGGGCAAGTTGCCCAGTGCCAAGATTTATTAATTTATTGTGGATAAGTCTGTTTGGGTAGCGTTTGCGATTTACATGTCTTTTTCACACAAAGGATTCCTGTTTATCTGTGACAACCCTGTGAAAGATGACTTTATTCCTGTCTACAGCAAGAAAATTGAGACAGGAGCAAACATTAACTGAACACTTTTGTACAACTGACACTGTGCTAAGAAGTCCTTTGCTGAAATGCTTAATTTCTCCTTAATAGTCAACCCAAAAGAATTCTTTCGGTTTCTGGTTGCACCCTATCTTGGACATTTCAAGACTAATAAAATACAGTGCTGGACATTTCAAGACTAATAAAATACAGTCCTGTTTTCAAAGCACTTCTCCGGAGTCCAGAATAGTAAGTTCCTAATTCATTTGTCTGGGTTTTTGAAGGGAAGAAGCCAAAGAGAGGTAAACCTGCCTACCCCTACATCATCAGCTATTAACAGTCTCGGGGACACTGGAAAGGGTTTGCTCAATTTGCAATTACTGAGCACTAGCTATGAACCAGACACTGGGAGTGAAGAACTGAACAAGATCATGTGGCCAACTCATGCAGCTTAAATCTAATACAATGATCAGAACAGTTTTTCTGTAAATATTTTAGGCTTAGTGGATCACACAAGATTGATGAACTCTGTTGATATAGTGTGAAAGTAGACATAGACAATATGGAAATGAATGAGTGCTGTTGTTTTAGTCAGCTTTTTTGCAACTATGACCAAAAGACCTGACAACAGTGTAGAGAAGGAAAAGTTTATTCTGGGCTCACAGTTTCAGAGGTCTCCATCCACAGAAGGCCACCTCCATTGTTCTGGACCTGAGGTGAGGCATGGAGGGTGAGTAAGAGGAAAGCAGCTCCCAAAGGCCACCAGGAAGCAGTGAGAGCTTCACTATCAGGGAGAAAATATGTGCCCCAAAGGCACACTCCCAGAGACCCATCCTATTCAATCACACCCTACCTGCCCAGTTACTATTTACCACCCACTTAATCCATTCAAGTGAATTAATGCATTTACTAAGTGAAGATTTTCATAACCTAATCATTTCACCTCTAAACTCTTGCATTTTCTAAACGTGAACACCACAGAGCCAGACCATAACAGTCATGTTCCAGCTTTATTAAGGACACTGAAATTCAAATTTCACATATTTTTAAGTGTCATGAAATAGTCTTTTAAAATGTGCTATTGTTTTTTTCAAACTCTTAAATATATAGCATCCATTCTTAGATCTAGAGCCATTGAAAAACAAATGGCAGTTATGGGCCATAACTTGATATCCTCTGTTCAAGTGGGAGAAACAAACCTAAGCAAAATAATTACAGAGAGTGATAACTACCTAGCAGAAAAGAGTCAGAACAAAGTTGGGTAGACATCTGAGCTTGGCTGGAGAAGTCTGCACTGATAAAGATGTTTAAGTTGAGAGCTAAAAATAAGCCTACCTTCTGAAGGGTTGGAAGAAAATATTTCAGGATGGAGGAAGAACAGAGGACTCAGCTGTTTGTTTGTAGAAAAAGAAAGGATGCTAAGATGTCTGAAACTTGGTGGGCACCACGACTAGCGGAAGGTAATAGGAGATGAAGTTGAAGAGAGAAGAAGAAGCCAGGTTTTAAGGCATCTTGTGGACATAGCAGGAGGACAAATTTTACTTTTAAGCATAATGAGAAGCCACTGAAAGGTATTAAGCATGTCAGTGACACAGTGATTTACTTTAAAAAAAGAAATCACTCTACCTACTGTGATGAGAATAGATTGGAAAGGCATAAAAATAGCCAACTGTGCTCTATTAAGCTGATGCTGATCCATAAATGGAGAGTGGGCTAGAGAAGAATGGAGGAACTTTGGTTTGGGCAGAGGGGAATGAGGAGGGAAGGGGTTTGGGGGTGAGAAAGATGGTGGAATGAGACAGACATTATTATCCTATGTACATGTATGATTGCTTGAATGGTATGACTCTGCGTAGTATATAACCAGATAAATGAAAAGTCGTGCTCCATTTGTGTACAATGAGTCAAAATGTATTCTGCTGTCATGTATAACTAATTAGAACAAAAATAAATAAATAAGAATAGCCAACTGTTACAATAATGGGGGGAGGGAGGGAATCATAGCTCCACCTGAGTGATGATGACAATAGAGAGAAGTGGATAAAGAAGGGATGCAAGAAATATATTTAGGGGACAGAAATGACATAAAAAATGTGAATGGATCAACTACAATGTGTTGGTTTAGATCTTTCGGGCAGCAACCAACAAAGTCAGGTAAGACATGCAAGAGATTTGAGGGAAACAACTGTGAAGGAAAAATTGGAATGCATTTGAGGGTAATCGGAAGAGATATCAGAGTAGATACAAGCTAATCCATGTGAAAGAAAGGAAAGGAAGGGTAGGAAAAATTATACGCATGATGCCATTTTAAGAAAGTTTCAGCAAAGTTAATGGGGAGTCTTCAAACCAAGGTCTCCCATCAGAAGAGTTCCAGGTCTCTCTGCCTTTATACCAGCTGTTCTCAGTAGTGACTGCTGGCAAGTGCAGCTTGAAACATAGTGATGGATGTCAGAGTACAGCAGCTTGGGCAGTCACTCAACAATACTGCAACTGGAGATCTGAGAGGTGCACATTCATGGCTGCCACATATGGGAAATAAGGAAAAGAGGGAAATGCAGGATTCCTGCTGAATTGTTAGCTTGAACAACTGAATGATGGTAAATTTATTGAGATGGTGCATTATGGGAGAGGAATGGGCTTGAAGGAAAGGTTGCATTTTGGACTAGTAAAATTTAGAAGTTTAACAAGACATCTAACTAAAGAGATAAATAGCAATCGAGTAAATCTGGAGATCAAAAGTAAAGTTCTGTGATAAAGGTGTAAATGTAGAAGGCATAAGCACTTAAAGCCATGGAACTAGATGAAGTCCTCTGCAGAAAGGACAGATAAATAAGACTGACTTCAACAATTAGAGATCAAGCTTAGAAGGAAGAATCTGAGGAAGAGGAGAATATGAAATTATAGGATCCAAGAGAGCGAAGTTTCACTTGCTATCAAATGCCAATGAGAGATCAAAAGTCCGTTAGATTTAATAATGTCAGAGTTCTTGGTGACCTTGACAAGAGCAATTTTAATGCTGTGTCAGCTTTCTGTCAAAGTGACACAAACCACTTACAAGAAGGAAAGGATTATTTTGTCTGATGATTATAGGTTTCAGTTCATGGTTGCTTGGCCTCATCACTTTGGACCTATAGCAAGGCAGAATATCATGGTGGAGAGTGTATGGTGGAGCAAAGCTGCTCACCTCATGGCACCCAGGAAGCAGAGAGAAGAAGGGACAGGGTCCCAACATCCCCTTCAAAGGCATACACTTGACCTAACTTTCTCCCATAGGCTTTACCTCCTAAAGGTTCCACCACAGGGCCTTTGGCACATGGTCTTTATGGACATTTAAGACCAAACCAAAATAAATGCAATGGTGAAGATGCAAATCCAGATAAAAGAGGTTGGAGACTAGATATAACTCTTTAGAAAAGACGAGTGATAAAGAGAAGTGGGGTGTGATTGAAGAGAAATAAGGGTCAAATTAAGGAGTTTTTGAATGATAGTCAACAGAAAAGTTTGTGTGATGGAAATGATTTAGTAGATAGATAGAGATGGGTGATGCAGGAGAGAGAAGGGACATTTGAAAGAATGAAAAGCTTAACAAAGCAAAAGGATACTAGAGTTACAGTTCAAGTGGAGAAATTTCAGTTTAACAAGAGTAGGGATAAGAAGTAAAACAGATTTAAGTTCAGCTCAGTAGATTTCATAGGAGGAAAGGGAAGATGAAAAAGTCTGATCAAGTGGCTTCTGCTTTCTTGATTCAGTCTAAAGGCAGGTCAGGGCTGAGGGGAAGAAGAGGAAGATAGAGCTTAATTGAAATTGAAAACTGAACTCTATAAAAACATGCTAGATTCATGTAGGTCCTGACAAAGTAGAAATAGCACAATAAGATAGAAAGAGAGAGACATAGAGAAAGAGGAAAATAAAAGTAAAAGAGGAAAATAAAAGTAAATAAAATATAAATATATTATATTTATAATATAAAAGTATATTATAAATCTGGGCTGGGGATATAACGCAATTGGTAGAGTGCTTACCTCACATGCATAAGTTCCTGGGATCAATCTCCAGCACACACTACACACACACACACACACACACACACACACACACACACAAATATACCATAAATCTGATCTTTTATCCACTCATGGTATTAGCACATGAATAGATGAATAGACCAGTGCAATAAGAGAGAAAGTTCCAACAATTGGTTCTAATTTGTATGGGAATTTAGTATGTAATAAAAGTGGTTTCTCATATCATTAGAGAAAAGATGAATATTTTAATAAGTATTTGTAGGACAACCAGGTCCCACTAATTTGGAGAAAGACCAAATTAGATTCACCACCTCATACCATAATCAAGCATAAAATCCAAATGGACCAGGAATGTGAATGCCAACTATTAAACCGTATAAGTTAGTATAATGAAACATGTATTTGGTGTAGAAAAAAATATCTACCTACTATGACTCAAAATTCAAATGAAGTAAAAAATAGAATCAATGAATTTGACAATGTCTAAATTTTTTGACTAACAATCATAAATAATGACAAAAGACAAATTGCAATCTGGGAGAAAACATTTAAAACAAATATTCCAGACAAAAACCTGAGAAGGAAGAGTGGGTAATGTAAAAACCACTGGATAAAAATTCACTAAAAATGTGGACAATTCACACACACACAAACACACACACACACACACCATATATAATCACACATATACTCAAAGAGACTGACACACGCACAATTGTATTAGTTTGGACTGCCATAATGAAATATCATAGACTGGATGGTCTAAACAACAGAAATTTATTTCTCATAGTTCTGGAGACTGAGAAGTTCAACATTAAGGTGCCAGCTGATCCATTTTTGGTAAGGACTCTCAGCTTAGCTTACAGATGGCTGGCTGTTTCCTTGCTATTTCATCATGTGTTAGGGTGGGAGGAGTGGGGAATGGCTCTTTCTTTTCCTCTCCTATAATGCCATCAATTCTTAAAGGGTAACTATGATCTTAACAAAACCATTTAGCTATTCATCTATCTTGATGAAATTCAGATGATGGAGAAGATAAATGATCTTTTGTGAATTAACAAAAATTGCTAGTCATATTTTTATGAAGAAAAATACTTCACATTTGCTTTTAAGGGCGAACGTAGAAAACCTTTATGACAAATGTTTAGGGTGAATGTTTAGTATTTATACTTTCCTTTCCTGCCTTGCAGGAAAGGATGAGCCTATTCAGGTGGGTGTATTTATAGACATCATCTAATTTTTTTTTTAAGAAATTTACAATAGGAGTTGGGGATGTGGCTCAAGTGGTAGCGCGCTGGCCTGGCATGTGTGCGGCCCGGGTTCGATCCTCAGCACCACATACAAACAAAGATGTTGTGTCTGCCGAAAACTAAAAATAAATTAAAAAAAAAAAAAAGAAAAAGAAATTTACAATCCAGTGTCTTTATCTTTCCCTCTCAAATTTTTTGGTGCTTTCATCAGCAGCCAACCCATTTTGAAACCAGTGCTTTGTATTTCTTTCTTTGATTAATTGAATGTTAAGAGACACTATCTTTGTGTGGTGGTTGATATAATAACACTGAGTGTTTCTGGCACAACCTAATTATTTCTTTATTCTGTAAGAGAAACTATTTACAAGAGATAAGGAAGTTTTGGTTCTCTGAATAATGTCTCTAAAATGTCTTTTTTTAAAATGAAAGTATCAAAACAATTTTTTAATATAGAGCTTTTTTTTTAAAGGAAGCAAATATTTTAAATGAAGTGACAGGTAAAAAGCTCTACATTCATATAACTTTGAAGGCTTACAATGCAATTTGATTCGCAAACTCATGTCTATCCACATCTGGTCTTTCCTCTCTTCTTGCCTCAGAGGAAGAGGTGACTTTTTCATCTATGGTGTTCCTATTCTGATTCTGGATCCACACTATCCCCTCTTTCCTATGTGGTTTGCTGTCCATCTCTGCCACCTTCTCCCCAGCCTAAAAAAAAACCCTCCTTCCAACTTGGAGTCTATTATAACTATTACTACTTTTCTTTTTATACTCAAAAGAAGTGTCAGCTCTCATCTCTGCATCTAGGGCTGCTCTCACTAAAACAGTTGTTATTTTAGTGTAAGGGAAGATTGGATGTTAGTCTTCTCCTTGACCGTTACTTATTTATTTTGCTCTGTACTGGGGATAAAACCCTGGGCTTTAGGCATGCTAGACAATTTCTTTACCACTGAGCCATATCCCCAGCTCCTGGCTGTCCCCTCCTTGAAATAATCTCTCCAGGCCTCCATGAAGAGGGGGTCACCTCCTACCTCTCATTACCTATTGCTACCCTCCCATCATTCTTCCAAACATTGACATTCACTGGGGCTCCACATTCAAGGACAGGGTTATCAACTTGTCTTCCTACTGCCCTAAATGATCCTACCACCAAAAGTCCTTCCAAGGCCTGGCCCTGCCCCCCCTCCCCCCTCTGCTTCCCAAAAGGGCTCATAAAAAGTAACTAACTCCACCCCTGCTGGCTCTGCTAAAGTTGGTTGTAAAGCCCAGCTGCCATTTTATCCCTGAAAATGAGCCACATCAAGTGTTTGGTTCATTGATCCCAACTCTGAATAAAGGGAAGCTTGCTGATAGAAGATCTGCTCCTGGCTTCCCTCATTCATATGCTCATGTACTTACTCACCTTCCACCCTCTTTGTGCTTCCACTTGCTCTTTCTCCACAGGGTAATCAATGCCTGTGATTTCTTTTCTTTTTTTTCTTGTTTGGTAACCAGGATTGAATTCAGGGGCACTTGACCACTAAACCTGTGAATTCTATTGGTGTTCATTGATTGTAACTGAAAACTCAGTCCCTGTCCCCAAAGCCAATCAATGCCAATTTAATAATAAGGACACAGTTTTTTTGAGAAAAAGAAAAAGAAGGTTTAGTGCTTTGCTAGCAAAGGAGAAACATGGCAACTCCTGTTCCAAAGGCTGTGACTCTTTTTCAGGAGGGACAGGGGGCTTTTAATATAACCCTCTTCAAGGTGTGCTCTGGTAGGGATTCCCAGGGTGCACCAAGGGCATGTTAGAATTCACAGGTTAATTTGGGAGATATTAGTTTCCCAGATTCTCTGCAGGCATCTCCTGCCTATGTTGGATGTGTTCAAGGGCAATTAACTAGGGGAAGGAAAGATAACACTGTCTTTCTAATCTTGTTAGTTAGGGAGGGGGAAAATGGGAAAAGAGAAGTGGGGGGTACCTTAGAGCAATGGGGGCTATATTCAGAAGGTGAAGGGACTACTGTTACATGATGACCCTCAAATCTAGCCATCTCTTTTCAACTCCATATTTATCTGTGTATCTACTGGGGATTTCCATCTATATATTCTAAAAAGACCTCAAATAGCAGAATTCATTGTTTTTTACAACTGCTGTTCCTTTGCATTGGCAGCAAAAAAAATAGAAGAATGTAGGGGAGTTAAGATTGTTACTGGAGTCTCAGGCCAGATGCCTGACTTTGATGGGGGAGGCTTTCCAACAAATTAGATCCAATCATTCTCCCTCAAAACAAACAGACTCTGTAATGAGGAAAAACAGAAAAAATAAAGTTCAAACAATATGACCTCATTGGAAAGGTACAGTGAGATAAAGCACCTCAGCCTTACCTCTGGGTGCTATGAGCTTTAGGTTTAACTGGAGGAAGAATTGGAGCAGGAGGAAAGAGTATGCTTAATTAAACCGTCTGGTCAAACTGTGGTCTGTTTGAGTAGTATCTCAGTTCTGGTTCTTTGAGATGGCCCCAGAGAGTCTTTATCATCAGAGGAAGAAATTTTTATTTGCTGCTCAATGTTTATCTATCAGACTTATGATCCTGGAAGGGGGCAATTCAATTCCCCTGAGATGATTGCTTCTGCTTGGGGGAGCAGTCTCATATAGGGTGATCTGTCTTCAAGGCTCTGCTGTTCCTGGAAGGTGTCCAATGACTATAGACTTCTAGGGTGCTATGCCACTCCAGAGATCTGGAACAGGATGCTGCAAATGCTGTATCTCTATTCTCTCCACCCAATAACTTTTTCTGCTTCTATCAGCCTTGGTTAGTTTTTCTTGATGCAATTCATCTAGTTAGAATGGCACACGTGATCAGATCAGGTGGTTTAATAAAATGAAGGTACACTATTTCTACTTTGTTTTATTGGTTTATTGATTTGCAGTGACTTTTGCTAGGCTTCTTCTCAGGGATCATTTTTCTTGGATGATTTTTGTTTCAGTAATGCTGATCTGTTAAAGAGGATTTTAGAAAAGATTTTAGCAATCAGCTTTTTTTTGTTCTCCTTATTCTTTGCTTTTTTTGAAATGTGAGGTGTGTGGCTCAGGACAACCAAATTTTAATTGCCTGGAATTCAGCCTTAGGTAGGAAAAAAAATCAGGTAAAGAGTTTAAAGGAAAACAGGGAAAGGAACAAAATCAGTGTCCAGTGCAGGAAAGTATCACAATAAAACTGTGACCTTACTTAATTGGTTTATTTTATAGATAAGGAATTTGTAATTAGGAACATAGAACTAAAAGGCTGAACTACAACTGTTATCTCTTGACTCTTAATCCAGGGCTACTGCCTTTGTCTATTATATCAAAAAGCAAAAATGACTGGAAAGCAAGCTAAGATCAGGTTAAATTCAGCCCAGTTAATTATATTTGTGTGTGATAAGAATTTACATTTTGAAAAGCATTTTATACTTACAAAGCACTTACATCTTAACTGCTAAAGATAAGATAGTATTTTTCTAAAAATGTGTTGGAATTCTTGTCTTATTATTATTATTATTATGTACTGGGAATTAAACTCAGGGGTGCTTAACCACTAACCCACATCCCCAGTCCTTTTTAAATTTTTATTTAGAGACACGGTCTCACTGAGTTGTAGTGCCTCGCTAAATTGCTGAGGCTGGCTTTGAACTCCAGATCCTACTACCTCAGCCTCCCAAGTCACCTCAGTCTCCCTAGGTGATGGAAATACAGGTATGAGCCACCATGCTCCTCTCCCAGCTTGTCCTATTATCTTTAAAACATCTTTTCTTCCTCTGAATTCCCTGTCTCCTTTTTCTATTTATTTTAGTTTTGAAGTTGTAGCTACAAAATTAGTGTGTTAGGAGGAAAGGGTTTTTATAATGTCTCTGAACAAAAGAAACCATCATAAAAATATATTGGATGTTGTTATCAATCTCCATTTTGCCAACGAGGAAACAGAAGCCTAAAAAGATTAAATAACTTGGTCAAAATTAAATAACCATTAAATGGCAGAGCCATGACAAGGTTCATTTAAAGAAATAAAATATGCATTGAGCAATTTAATGTTCTAGATTAATTAAACAAAATATAGTGCTAGTTAACTCCTAGGTAACCAGAAATTTCCATATTCAACATATTACATTTGAAACTGTTATTACTGAAGTTTTTATTGTATTTTTTTTCAACTGGTCAATCATTAAATACTTTTCTATTTATAGAAGATTCATGTAAGTAGGATTCAGATCTGTAGGAAGACTGACTTCTAAATCTATAAATAGACAAAATATCTTAACTCAAAAGCAGCTCTTGCATCACTTGACTATATAGATTCTTCAAAGATGGAAAGTTGTGATTCTCGAATATTCCCAAATAAACCAAAAACTGATGATAGACGTGCGCGGTGGGGCACGCCTGTAATCCCAGTGGCTGGGGAGGCTGAGGCATGAGGATTACAGGTTCAAAGCCAGCCTCAGCAAAAGCAAGGCGCTAAGCAACCCAGTGACACCCTGTCTCTAAATTAAATACAAAATAGGGCTGGGGATGTGGCTCAGTGGCTGAGTGCCCAGGAGTTCAATCCCCAGTACACTCCCACCAGCACCTCCCAAAAAAGTCGAGTGAGGAATGCTTTTAAGTGAACGCTAAAGAGTCTGGCATCACAATTGGGAATGAAATTATGCAGAAAAAAATGATGAGATGTAGGCAGGTAGTCTCCCAGTTATGTAAACAATATAAACCTTTCAACAGACTTGAGGCGGCTGTCAAGTCTTTCCGAAGTCTGATTAATAAAGGTATTTTGTCAGAGGCGTGTTTCCTTTTTTCAACCACACTTCAAAACAAAGGCACGTTACCTGCTCAAAACCCAAGGGCACCCTGTCACGCCGGTAGTCCAATTCCCCTAGCCATGCCCCCTCAGCGCTTTCAGCGGGGCCCCGCCCCTTCCACCGCCCACTTCCTGGAAACCGAGCGTCTTTTCACATCCTTCTCGGAACGTGATTGGCTGCTGCGGCAACCGCTAACGGCTGTGGAGTTTAAACCTGAGCTCTGCTTGCGGCTGCGCGCCGAGCTCCCGGACCTGGGTGGCCCTTCCCCACGCTAAATGAGCGGTAAGTCAGTGACCTGTGACTCTGGTGTGGCCGTCCCCAGAATGGCAGAGTCTGTGCCTTTCTCGAGCTGCGCCTCCTGGGTCTGTCAGCCTGGTCTCTGGCCCGTCCTCTGCCCTTCCGGATCCCGACTGCTGCCGCTGCCCCGCTATGGGGGGCTGGTTCTTTTTTTAGGCTCTGCTGGGTTTAAACGCCCTGCTGGGCCGGGGTAGGGTGGGGGCCGTCGAGCCACCAGCTCCTCGAGGGAAAGGGTTTCTGTCTTTGTGACTGCTCGATTCCCTGCTTCTATAAAGATTTCCAGTGTTCGATACAAACTACGGAATGATTGTTAGGGATGCTGGCTGTAGAGGTTCAAGGGAGGGAGCTCACTCCTTTGGAGCGCTCCTTTAGAAGAGAAGCTGGCCGGAGGCGAAGGGTGATGGAAGACTGGGGAGAACTTGAACTTGAACTGGGTCTCCTTGACGTACTGGTAGGATTTAAGTAAAATAGGAGTGATGCTGTTTCTAGATGAAGGATCTTATTCAGGAGAATTGGATGTGGACCAGAATATTTTGTATTTAGAGATAGCCGAGATGCGGGCTGGCTAGGAGCTACAGATATTGAGTGCTGTCTATGTAGCAGGTCGCATACAAGGCACTGTACATACGTGGGCTCAGTGCCTTATATACTGTAATTTTATATAGTATAAAATTATTTTAATCTGGAAATTGAGACTTAAGAGATGTTGAAATTACTTAGCTGTGAAATGTTGAAACTGGGGCTCCACTGAGTTCTAACCACTGTCTCTAATGTCTGTTTAGGTGGTAACTCACCCTGGAAGGATATTCCAGTGGTGTGGTTCTGACTTCTGTGGTGCTCTTTGGTGAGGTCATTGATATGGGATGTGACAGTCTGGAAGAGCAGAGGACAGACTTCCTTAACAGTGTTAAGGAAGACATTAAGGAAGAGTCCCTGATTTCTAGCACGAACATTTGTATGGGTGATAGCTCTATTTATTAATTTAGGAACTGTGTAAGAATCAGCTTATTGGGAAGGGCAGTTCAGCTGTGGTTTCCTAATTAGTGAAATGAAATTTGATTTTCCTGACTGGAGTTTTTTTGTTTTTTGTTTTTTTTAGTGATGGACTTGGTTTTTATGTTAGGTTAACTTTCAGATATGTGAGATGCAGTAGTTTGTATGGAGGTTCTGTGTTCTTGTGTTTTACTGCCAATGGAATAGAGAGTGATCTTTGATTTTTATTTTTATTTTTTAGTTGTTGATAAACCTTTATTATATTTTATTTATAAGTGGTGCTGAGAATCAAACCCAGTGCCTTACCCATGCTAGGCAAGCACTCTACCACTTGGCTACAACCCCAGTCCCATGATCTTTGATTTTAAAGTTTATTTTTGATGAAATTTTTGGAAGCTGCATTGAGCCTTAATTTTTTAATGTCTTTAGTTGTTGATGGACCTTTATTTTATTCACTTATTTATATGTGGTGATAAGAATTGAACCCAGTACCTTATACATGCCAGGCAAGTGCTCTACCACTGAGCCACAACCCCAGTCCCAAGCCTTAATATTGAAAGCGTTCCTTGTTCAACTTCTTCTCTCTTGTAGAAATTCCTTCTAAAATTATTTGCCCATTATTTTCTTGACATCTGCTCAATGCTTTCAATAGACCCATTCCAATATTGGGCAGATTTTACTATTGGAAAGTTCTTTCATTCATCCCTACTCATTTTTTTTTCTACAAATATTTATCTAGTAGCTGCTATATGCAAGGAACTGTTCTAGGCTCTGAGAATAGAACAACAAACAAACTTGATAAAAAAAATTCATGACCCCACTATGCTTACATTTCAGTAAGAGAAAACATAACACATTAAATAAGAAAATTACTTAGGTTTTTGTTAGACTGATAAATCAATGGAGAAAAATAAATCAGGAAAGGGAAATGGTGACAGATGTGCAATTGTAAATAGTTTGAATGGGAAGCCTTATTAAGAAAGGGATATTTGAGCAGAGACTTGAAGGAAGTGAGCAACCCCTATAGTTTTTGAAGGGAGAGTTGATATGAAGGAAAAAAAGAATGCATTGGCTCAGCACTGGAAGCATGTCAAAGTGGCCCAAGTGTCAGGAACTTAGTGAAAAGGTAAAAAAGGTATGTAGATAGGGGAGTTGAGAAAGGGAAGAAGTAACAAATTGTATAGTACTCTGTAGGCTATCACAAAGATTGAGTGACATGGAAGGCCAATGGAGGATTTTATAACGTAGGAGTTATTACATGAATTTATTAACTTTAGTAGGATGTTTCTGGTTGCTGCTTTGAGAATAGACAGTGAGGGAGAAGATAGTAATAATGACACCATTTAGGAAATTGTAGCAGTAATGTATATAAAAGAGAATGACATCTTGGATCACTGTGGTAGCAGTACATATAGTGGTAAGTGACCCATGGAGATATATTTTGAAAGCATGATTGATGATAAGAGTGGATGTGGATATGAAAGAAAGAGAAGTTTCTGTCTTGAGCAACTGGAAGGATGGAGTTACCATTAAATGAGATGAAGAGAACATGGTGGAACAGGTTTGGGGTAGGGGGAATTTAGGACATGTTAAATTTGAAATAATAATAAACATTTAAATAGGAGATGAGGAATGAGCAGATGAATTAATCAAGTTCAGGGAAAAGTCAGGGGCTGGGTTGTGACTCAATGGTAGAGCACTTGCTTAGCACATGTGAGTTACTGGGTTTGATCCTCAGCACCACATAAAATAAATAAAGATTGTGTCCATCTACAACTAAAAAAAAATATTAAAAAAAAAAGATTTAAAAGTCAGGACACTGAATGATAGCCCCAGGGTGAATATGTAAATAGAGAAGAGATGAGATCCAAGAGTTGAGATCTGGGTAACTCCAATGTTATTAAAGATATAAAGAATAACCAATAGAAAAGACTAAGACAAGAGAAAACTCAGAAGAATGTGCTGTTTTAGAAGCTAAGTGAAAGAAACTATGTCAAAAGAAGGGAATGATCTGATTTAAATGAGAATTGAACTTTTGAACACTGTTATTTGATTTAACAACATGGTAATTTAGTGACCTTAATGAAGAGTTTCTATAAAGTAATGGAGAAAAATCATTGTAGCATGCATCATATAAGACTGGGAGAGGAAGAATTAGAGATAGCAGGTATAGAGCAGTATAAGGGACCACTTGTATTTTTTAAAATGTTTCATTTCCATGCATTTGCACATACCTTTCCTTCTTCCTGCAATTCCTGTCCTAATCTGGATGCCTGACAAATTTTTAAAGTTTTGTTCATTCAACAAATATTTATTGTGTTCATAGCATTCACTAGACACTGTTCTCTTTCAGCTGGGAACCAAATCTGAATAAAATATACACAAATGCATGATTTCATGGAACTTAGATTCTAGTTGGGGAAGACAGACAATACATTCTATAGTATGTTAAATAGTTATTTAAATGCTATGAAAAAATAGACAAGTGTAAAAGTGATTAGTCAGTCATGCTAGGGGAAGGAGCTGGTTTTAAACGGCCTCACTAAGAAGGTGACATTTAAACGAAGACTTGCAGAAACAGTGTATATCTGGAAGAAGAACTTTTTAAATAGAGGATATTTATTCTAAATAAAAAATAAACAATACAAAGGACCTGAGACTGAAGAGTGCCTAGGAGATGTCAGAAATATTTGGATCTTGCTGACCAATGTGACCTGACATGAATGAGCTATAGGGAGAGAAACAAGAGTTGAGATACAGTGATTGGAAGAAGGGGAGATGGCAGAGAGACTTCTCGACTTGTAAAGACTTTAGAGAATAATAAGAATGATTTGAAAGTTTCAAAATATATAAACTTATCTGCTTTAGGGAGGGCAGTAGTAGAAGTAGGGAGCCAAGAGCCTATTGCAAAAATTCAGGTGAGACAAGAGAGTGCCTTGGAGTAGGTTAGTAACAGTGGACATACCAAAGAGGTCAGAGGTTAAATATATTGTGAAGGTAAATTGGGATGTGAGGGAAAGTTTTGGCATGAGCAACAGGAAGAATGGAGTTGACATTAACTGAAATGGGGAAGGCTCTTAGAAGAGCAGTTTTGGCTAGGTTAAATTTGATACACCTATATTGGATAACTTGTTTTGGTTTTTCAGTTGAATTGTGGAATAGTCAGTTGGCTATTTGAATCCAGGGAAGTTCAGGAAAGAGATCCAAATTAGAGACATAAATTCTGAGAGTTTTATTATCCAAATGGTATTTTAAGCCATGAGGTCTATGAAACTATGTAATAGTGCATATAAAGTACAGCAGAGAATCTATTATATGACCTATAAAAGTGACTGTGAGGGAGAAGCTAGTTAGGTATGCATGTATGGCTGGGGGGTGGGGTGGGGCTTAGGATCAGGAGTATGGTATCTAGAAGTCAAGGAAAAAGTGTTTTTGAGTAAGATGGAATTAACCATATCAAATTCATGTAGATCCTGATAAATCAGATGTGGACTGAGAATTGACCATGAGATTTAGCAGTGCAGAGGTCATTAGAGATCTTGGCAAAAACAGTTTAGGTGTAATAGAGTAAATGCGTGGTTGAAATAGGTTTTTGAGAGAATTGCAAACTCGCATAGGTAATTCTTTCAAAGATTTTTGCTGTAAAGATCTGAAGACAATTGGAGTAGTATTCTGAGGAAGTGGGAATGAGAGGGTTCTTTTAGATGAGGGAAATAGCAGTACACTTACATGTTGATGAGAATGATCCAGCGGAGATGGATTTAGAGGAGAGAATTGTTGGAGTTGTGTTTTTGAGAAGGTGGAAAGGCATGGGATCCAGTGCATATATTTATATCTAAGTAAGGCAAGCTTGGCTCTAGATAGGAACACAGACAGTTCATTTATAACTACAGGAGAGAAGACACAGATGGGATGACAGGGGTAGGTCATTGTAATGGGAATTTTGAGAAAGTTCTCCACTTTACTTCAGTGTTCTCAGAGAAAATAAAAATGAGCCAGGATTTGAAATTATCAGCTAAGAAAAGAGAAGTGACCTAGAGGATGGTAGTGGACAATAGTAATGAGGGGTACAGAGTAATGCAATCTAGTGATATTCTATTCAAGACTGGGAATTTTTAGGGAGAAAGGAGTTTGAATGGTCTGCAAATATGAATATGATGTGGCCTCTAGAAGGGAGATGGGACAAAAAGTAGCCCTTTCCTATTCTCCAGGGCTGCTGGAAAGTCTGCATCCTCGGGAGAGAGGCTGGTTCAAGAGGATGGAGTGAATATTTAGAAAAAATATTGAGGCTAGAGAGATTTTGCTAACAATGGATTGTGAGTTTCAGAGGACTTAAGGAGTTGGGCATGGGGAGAAATGGAGACCACAATCATTTTCTGTGGCTACTGTGGCAAATTACTACAAACAAGATAGCTTAAAACAACAGAAATTTATTTTTTTAGAGTTCTGGAGGCTAAGTCCAAACTCTACTATGTACTGAGCTGAAATCAGAATGTCTGCAGAGCTGTTCTCCTAGAGATTCTAGGGAAGAATCCATTCCTTGCCTCTTTCAGCTTTGGCCATCTGTGGCTTGTGGCAGCATTGCTTCAATCTTTGCTCTCCCCTCTGAGAACAGTATTTAAGTCCTACCTGGAGAATCTCTCCTTCATAGGATCCTCAGTTTACTCAAATCTGCAAAGAATCTTTTTCCACATCAAGTTTAGAACCACATATCTTTGCTGGGGTGCGTTTTTCAGCCTACCGTAAGATTAAATGAGGGTTGTAGAGAGCTGGAGTAGGATTAGAAGGAGAGAGATAGGGTGACCTGGGAGTTTAGGGATTCTTGTAATCAACATAAGGAGCACAGTGAGAGATAGTCCTTTGGGCTCAGAGTAAGTAGTAGTGGAGGGACTGAGTATTCAGGTGCCTACCTTCAATAGATGATAGGGGTTTTTCTAAAAATCTGCAGGTGAAGTTTGAGAGACTTGGGGAAGGAATACAGGCTTTGGAGGTTGGTCTTTTCCAAGTACTTGGCTCCACATCAACTGCACTTTCTCGTTGAAACTTTTTCTGATCCTTTTCCTCTGCCCAGGTAGAGTTAATTGCTTCCGTGTATTGTGCATTAGAACCACAGTTCTTTTCATACTATAATTGAATTATTTCTTTATCTTTCAGTTTTTAATTAGACTGTAAGGTCTAATAGGCCATAAATCTAATAGACAAATAGACAAGTTTAAAGTTTCCTTCCTATTCTCTAATCCCCCTCCCTTTTCTCAAATTAGGCATATGTCTTCTGTGCTTCCATTAAACTTCCTACATTGTATTAAAACAGTCTGTACCCACACTGGATTATTTATTTTTTGAGAGCAGAGATCATAACCTGTCCTCTGTTCTCAGTACTTAGTCTAGTGCCTGGCATATAGGTTGGAATGAAAAAAAAATAGTCATTTATCTTTTTGGATTCTACTTTAAATTACTTTTTATTGCTTCTATACATTCAGATGTTATGTGAAGAATTTTGCAGATACTTATCTCTGAAGGGCATAAATTTTAGAATGTGATTATATTACCCTTTCCTGTGGTGTTGGTGGATTCTGTTATTGAAGTATCTTGGTTTGGGGTGATCTGTTCCTTTTACTTGTATTAATACTATTATTAATAACTCCTACCTCCCATCCTTTGCCCTTTCTTTTTCTTTCATTTCAGTGATGGAGTACCCAATGATGGAAGCTAACTCAATTACCTCAGGAATTAAGAGAAATGTGAAAGACAGAAGAATTTCAAAGACTAAGTTGAATGTTTCTCTTGCTTCAAAAATCAAAACAAAAATAATCAGTAAGTACCATAAGTTTTAAAGTATACTCACACTTTTACTTTTCTTGGAGAATTGATATATTTGCTATCTTATTTCATCAAGAATAGAAAATTATGCTAGGCATGGTGGGACACACTTGTAATCCTAGCTACTCAGGAGGCTGAGGCAGGAGGATCACAAGTTTGAGGCCAGCCTTTGCAACTTAGTGAGATCCTGTCTGAAAGAATAGAAAATTGCTAAACCTACTGTTTTGTTAGTTGTAATTTTTTCCCCCATTTGATTCTTCCTCTGTCCTTCAGCTCCTGTTAATTGAGTAGTTTTGTTGATTTTTTTCTTAGTGGTGACAGCTGAATTTTCAACAGTGAGGTTTGGGTGACCCAAGGCAGCTACCTTTTATGCTGCAAAGAAAATACCAAAGTGACTTCTCTGGAAAAGAGCTAAAAAGAGTAATAGATTGTTCTGGCATGCTGTGGCAATTGGATGGTAACCTAGAGTGGCGTTGGCATAGAGTGGGGTGCTGTAGTAGGTTATTTTATATAGCCAAAGCTCACTATGAATATACTAAATGCTTTGGGAATGGGATTTCATGAATTCATGAAGGGGCGGGGGAGGGGATACAGGGGAAACTCCCCAGAATAAATTCTCACTAATTCTATAAATTATTTGAATTGGTTTATATCCATTTTAGTTGGAATGGAGGAAGTGTCCTTTGTAGTTACATTTCCTGCTGCTATATCTCCTCTGAAGGATAGTTGTGTATGTGTTATGAAATAAATAAGCCTTGAGTATCTTTAAATCATGATGTTGCTCCTGTCTAGGTTTCTAGGGCCATCTTGTATGTTAGCCCCATCTCCTATAGTGGCTGAGTCCTTCTCTCTTTGGCAGGACCCATTGTGCACCCCCTATTATAAGGGATATGCTGTGCTTGAGGAATACAACAGGAAAATTGTTATTACCTTTAGCTTCTGGAAATTTTGAACTGGTTCTAGTCTTTTTCCACCAGCTATACCAAGGAGTGCTATCTGAAACTACTCTCTCAATGCCAAAGATAAAGCTACTTTTTGGACCCTGATTTTCAGTTGCCCAAATTTTCTCTGAATATCTAAAAATATTATTACATTTTATAAAACATATTTTACATAAACTATACTTTTATCCAGTGGAATATGTTATTGGCATATGGTAAGATATAAATCCAAATTATAAAAATATAATTATGCTTTAAGTGTACAAAGGGAACATATTATATTCAGGATGAGTTATACCAAAGAATGCACACTGAAATTTCTTTGCTACCAACAGAATAGCATTTCAGTAGTGATTTGAATCATATTTGCATAGTACATTTAAAGCATACAGGTCAGGTTTAGATTGCAGTCCCTGCCTAAAAATAAGAGATAGGCTCTTTTGGATGTAAGTAGAGATCCCATAGTTTTGACTATTGTCCAAAATTACAGTAAGGATGCCCCCTTCTACTTGATGTTCTTTTGGTACCAGGGATTGAACCCATAGGTGCTTAACCACCGAGCCACATCTCCATCATCTCTCTTCCCCCTTTTATTTTGGTACCATGGATTGAGACAGGGTCTTGATAGGTTGCTTAGGGCCTTGCTAAATTGCTGAGGCTGGCCTCAAACTTGTGATTCTCCTGCCTCACTTTCCTAGTTTCTGGGATTTCAGGCATTCATTACCTTGCCTGGCTTCCACTTGAGGTTTAAATGGACTTTGGGAACATAAAATTATTTATCCATAAAATTATTTATGGAACTATAGAAACTGGCTTTCAATGTTTCACAGATTGACTATCTCAATTTCTATGAGACATTGCCAGTTAGAGCTGTAGGATCAGCTTTTCTGTTTTACCTTCTATTCAAAAGTAGGAAAGAAGGTAGGGCAATAAGTATCAAGAGTTCATTTTCATGGTTGATCTAATTATCTAGGACGCTGGGTCTGTATTACTGTGCTTCTCTTATTCTCAACTTCATTTATATACATTTTGCTCTCTTTGCAACTCTTCATCTTCTGTGTAGCTTTTATTTCTTCATCTTAAACTCTGGGTACAGTTTTTTTTCAAAATGACATCTGTATTGCTATTTTTTTATAGCATTTAGTTCAAACTTATAAACTGAAATACATTTTTTAAAAATAGTTTTACTAAGGAATATAAAAATTTCTTAAAGCATAAATTTAATATTAACTCAATTTTTTTTACAGACAATTCTAGTATTTTTAAGATTTCTCTAAAGCACAACAATAGAGCATTAGCTCAAGCTCTTAGTAGAGAAAAAGAGAATTCTAGAAGAATTACAACTGAAAAGATGCTGTTGCAAAAAGAAGTGGAAAAACTGAATTTTGAGAATGCATTTCTCCGTCTAAAGCTAAATAACTTGGTATGGAAACTATATTGTTTTTGAATTCTAACTTGTAATTAGAATCTTTTAATTGCATTATTATAGAAACTAAAAATGTTTTTTAAGTCTTTGATTTTGCAAAGAAGCATTGATAATCAATATGCTATGTAAATTTGTGTCAAAGGACCAACATCTAATGGGTAATAAAATAGTTAACTTCAGTCTAATTCTGAATGTGTGCTGTGTGCTCTGCAAGCCAGTATAATTTTGTGATGCACATTTGATTGCTTATCATAAGCAAAGCTTGATGCTTTAGTACATTATAGAAGGATGAGCTAAATTTCTCCTGGGAAATGAAATGAGGACCCTCCCAGGGTGTTTGTATTCTCCTTTAATGGTAGCATTTCCCTGGCTACAAACCAAATATAATGAAGGTTGTAATTGTTACTTTTTCTTTGAACTTTCAACTCTCTGTCCATAGGCTGGGCAGTGAGAGCCAGTGATCAACTAGGCTGTAATTATAGATCTAAATCTAAAATGAATAGAAATTAATTTAAATTGGAGAAGTGACCTGTAATACTCAAAGGTTAAATATCTCTGACCAATTATGTTTACTTGCTAGGTGATATATTATTATAAGAAGATAGAAAAATGTTTGTAGGAAAATTTATAGTTGATATCTCAAAAGCATTCAAAATGTCTGTGTATATGACTATTTGGACTATTCAATGTAATGCCTTTTTATCTCAATATGATCTCCATAGAAAACAATTGAATCTTCTCACATTGACAGTGTTCACAAATGTATTGTATTATAATAAACTCTAAATCTTAACTGATTAAAAGATGTCTCTCTTTATTTTACATATACAGAATAAGAAGCTTATTGAAATAGAATCACTCATGAACAATAACTTAATAACTGCAATTGAAATGAGCAGTCTTTCTGAGGTAAGTGAATTTGTGTGAGGATAATATCATTTTTTAGCATTATTGAGGATAATTGAGAATAGCTAAATACCATCAAGGTTAGAGATTCATATTTTAAATCTTGTGCAAAGAAGTGATAATATCCATTTTTAACAGGCTAACAGTACATTAAGATATCTATTAAAAGTAATAGGGTTACATAGCTCATTGAAATACAATGGCCTCTAAACAGACTCATAAATAAAAACTTAATAGAAAGGTAGGCATTTCAAATTAGGAAGAATTTGTATTATTTTAAAATAAAAGATAGAAACAATTGGAAAAACTATTTATGGGGTGGAAATAGAGGTAGATTCTATTTTATAGCATTCTCCAAAATAAATTCTAGATGGATTTAAATGTAAACAAGGGAATCATTAAAATTGTGAAGAAAATGCTAGTGAATTTAAGTTAGGTGGAAGAGATTGTTCTATACCTAAGCAAGTGCTATACCATTGAACTATATCCCCAGCCTTTTTTTTTTTTTTTTTTTTTTGAACAGGGTCTTGCTAGTTTGCCCAGGGATAGCCTGGAATTTTTGATCCTCCTGCCTCACTCAGCCTTCCAAGTAGCTAGGATTACAGATGTATCCTATGTCTGGATATAGCAAAGTTTTGTTTATACTGTCTACAGTTTCTCCTGTACC
This sequence comes from Callospermophilus lateralis, assembly GCF_048772815.1. NCBI lineage: Eukaryota > Metazoa > Chordata > Mammalia > Rodentia > Sciuridae > Callospermophilus > Callospermophilus lateralis. The sequence goes on along the minus strand of NC_135313.1, from coordinate 34,546,687 downwards.
GCCCCTGTTAGGTTTTCACCACCATAACACTAACACTGCTATTCTGAAAATCACCATTAATGTCAAAGTTGCAAAACTCTACAGATAAGCCTTGGTTTTAATATTGACTGTTTTATGACTTTTAGAAGACCACACATACCTATGTCTTATCCTAACTCTCTAGCTATTATTTTTTATCCTGTTTGCTGGTTCTTCTTTATTTTCCTGACTTAGTTCATCAATCTCATGGTTTTATTTACCACCATGTACTGATAACTCCTGAATTTGCAGCTCCAGCCTGGCTGTCTCCTCTGAACTCCACATGATACTTATCCAGATACCTGCTTGACACCTATTTGGCCATTGAAAGGTATCTCAAATTTCACTTTTGCTACCAAACTGGTTTCTTTGAGGTCTTTATCTGAAGTATTTTCCTATCTTTTCTTGCCCAATCTCTGATCCTTTAGCCAGTCCTTTTAGCTTTGTCCTTATGATCTGTCCAGAATTCTACCTTTTTTCACAACCTTCTTTCACCACCCATGGCCATGGTACCACCATCTTTTACCTGAGTATTGTAATGGCATCCCAACTTGAGCTTCTTGCTTCTGTTCTCTTAGCTCTGCACTCTTCTCAAGACAAAATAAAAGCCACAGTGATGCTGTTAAAATGTAGTCTCTGCCTAAAACCCTCCAGTGACTTCATCTTATCTCTTGCCCAGTTTGATCTGAAAACTGAAACTCTTGTCTCATCTCATAAACTCCTCTCCCCTCCATCCACTCTAACTTCTTCAATCCGCAGACCCCTGCCCATTCTCTGGAGCACAGATGAGTTGCCACTTTAAGCACCTCCATACTTGTTCTTCCTTCACATATTGGCTCCAATATTTGTGAGCTCTCGTGTGAAGCTTTCCTTGGCTCCTCTGTATAAATTTAAACACTTGCCCATCCCACCCTTCATTTTATATCTTGCTTCCCTGCTTTAGTTTTTCTCCTTGACCACTTTTTATACTATATAATATATAATTTTACCCATTAATTTTGTTTTATTCATCCCACCAGAATGTAACTTGATTACAAGGATTTTTGTGTGCATGCAGGAACAATGTCTAGAACGTAATAGAGTGCAGTTAATTTGTTTAGTGTTTTTTTTCTCATTGAGAATGAGGCTTTGCGTGGGTTTTGATTTATTTGAGACAGGATCTCAGTTTGTTGCCCAGGGCTTCGCTCTGTTGAACTGGGCTTCAGTTATCCTCCTATCTCAGCCTTCTGAGGAACTGGGACCATGTGAGGTGTATGCCCCTGTACCCAGCTCCCTTTTTTTTTTTTTTTTTTAATTCCAAAAAGCAAGGTACATATTATCCTGCAATCTCTCTGTTTTTGAGATTTTCAATAAAAATAATGCTAAATAATGTAAAAAAAAAAAAAAAGAAACAAAACTTTTTAGCATGATTACCATATGGTGTTTCTTCTTAGGTTTCAACTGATTACTTATTTTAGTAGTTTTCCTAATCTCATAGTTCTGGGATAAACTTCAGAAATGATTTATTATTCTTTTAACTCATGCTGCTGAGTTATTTTTGCCAGTAAGTGAGATCTCTTTCTAGTTTTTTCTCCATACAGGCTTTAGGCATTGATAAAAATGTCATATATACTAAGATTTTTAGAAGTTTTTCTTTTCCTATTGTCTGGAGAAGTGATATAGTTTTAGAATTATTTCTCTTTATAGGTTTGGTAGAATTCTTTTTTGTGAAACCATTTGGACCTGGGACCTTTTTAATAGGAGTGATTATCTCTTTGTCAACTATAGATCTTGATCTACTTAGAAAAATTTCTTCCTTCTATGATCAGTTTTATTTAATTACCTTTCTTGGAAAAATTATCTTTTTTATCCAGTGTTTTAACCTGATTTTCATAGAGTTGGCCAAAGTAGTATGTCATTTTAAAAAATTTTGTCTATTGTATTTTCTCAGTTGACTACTTCTGTATATTTTACCTGTAATTTTTTCACTATATTAGGTAGTTGTAGTTTTTCTTTTGTTCCTTTAAAAGCATCATTCATTTAATTTAATTTTGAGTTCTAACTTGGTGTTTTAAGCCTACTAGTTTTCATTAATAACTTTTTCTGCTTTTCTGTGGTTTATTTTATGTTAATTTTCTAACTTATTTAGAAATGCTTGTTTATTTAACTCTGTAGGTAAGGTGTCATTTTCTTACTGCTTTCAGAATTTTTTTCATTGTCTTTAGTTTTGAGAATTCTGACTTTGATGTGTTTGGGCATGAATTTCTTTGGGTTTATCTTTTTGGGGGTTCATTCAGTGTCTTTGATTTGTAGGTTGATGTCTTTCATTTTCAGAACTACTTCTCCAGGTATGTTTCTACCCCTGCCCTCTCTCTTCTCTTCTGGGACTCTGAAAACGTGAGGGTTATGTCTTTTGTGAAAGTCCTACAAATCCTTGACTCTGTTAATTTTTCTTCATTCCCTTTTCTGTCTTGTTCTTTTTGGATGATTTTTATTGTTCTGTGTTCACCTTCACTGAATTTTTTCCCCTTCTGTCTTTTCTTTTATTACTTTTGAACTCTCTGGATTTTTATTTCAGTTTGTCTTATTTTGGTTTTTTTATTTTTCAATTCTAGGTTTCTGCTTGGTTTTGTACAAATTTGGTTTGCTGATACTTTCTGTTTCTTTGCTGAGTCTCTTTCTTCACTTGTTTTAAGCAAGTTAATAATTCTTTGTTTAAGCATTTTTTGATGGTTGCTTTGAAATTCTTGTCAAATAATTCCAATATTTGTTATCTCAGAGTTGGTGTCTGTAGTTAGTTTTTTTCTTACGTAAATTTAGGTTTTCCAGGGCTGGGGATGTGGCTTAAGTGGTAGCGCGCTCGCCTGGCATGTGTGCAGCCCGGGTTCGATCCTCAGCACCACATACAAACAAAGATGTTGTGTCCGCTGAAAACTAAAATAAATATTAAAATAAATATTTAAAAAATTCTCTCTCTTTCTCTCTCTCTCTCTCTTTAAAAAAAAAATTAGGTTTTCCTGAATCTTGTTACATGAGTGATTTTCTGTTGTATTTTAGACATATTAGGTGTCATGTTATCAAATTCATTATTTTCTCAAAATCTTCTGTTTTAACAAATCTCCTCTGACTTCATGCGGATGGTTCAGAGGAGGTACTGCGTACTGCCAGGTGGGGACCAGTGTTTAGGCTCCTCAGACAGCTTCTATTAATTATACCTGTTGGTAAAAGCTGCCTCATAGCATGGTTGTATGTTGCCTAATTTTATGGTCCTTATTAAAATTATTTAATACACATATTTATTTCAGAAAATTCAGAAAGTCTAGCTATTCAAAAATATAAAAGGTTAAAATCACCTAGACTAGAATTTTAAATATATAGGATAGGTCCAATGTATTATACATTATATTATATGATGATATATACATGATATATATATATTACATAATATGTAGACATGAATGTATGCATATCAGTGTGAAAATCTTATATATGTACGAATATTTTTTCCTTTCATAGAAAAATATTTGGAAGGTTACTTAACAAAATTATTGGGTGGTATGATTAAGGATGAACCTTTTTAATCTTATTATCATATTATTTTCAGTCAACTATTGATGACTAATGCAAAAATTGCCCTGTTACTACTCATGCATGTCCTTATATAGTTTGCTACTTTAAGGACAAACATAATGAGATTAGAAACTTTACTTTCAATTTTCTTTGTTCTGTCTGTTTTCTTTTTTCTGATAGTTCCATCAAAATTCTTTTCTACTGCCAGCTAGCAAGAAGAAATGGATTAGTAAACAGTGCAAGTCCGTGCGTCTTCCATTTGCAAGGTAATTGCTTCAAAACTTGGCTAAATAGTGACTTGCAAACTTCTACATTAGGATAAGGCAGATTGGACCTTGAATAGTTTTTATTTGGTTTTATTTCTTAAAATATAGAAAAGCATTTAAAAATAAATAATGAAATTTATTTTTAACATTTTACCAGTAAAAGAAATTAGATATTCTCAAAGCATTCAGTTTTAAACTTTGAAATAATAGAAAGAGGCGCTGGTGGACTCTTGGTTACATGGGCTTGAATTTCACTGGTTCAGAGCACAGAGGATTTATATAACACAATCAGTGTTTTCATTGTACAGTCTTTTTTTGTCAATCTGTAGTTGCTTATTAATGTGGGAATGAGAATGGTTTGTGGTGTCTTCTTGTATAGGCAGTATCTTCAGGACTCCAAAGAAACTTAACCCTTAAGTCAATAATCAAGTTCATCTGTAGTATCCTCCTACATTTAATTTATTTTCTTTCTTTTGACCTCTGGTTTTTTGCTGGGGAAATCTGTTTCTATGTTTATCATACTACCCCAAGCTTTATAATTAACTTTCATCTTTTCTGTTTTCTTCCTGTCTAGAATTCTCATTCCTTAATTTTATTATAAGTCATAGAAAGCATCTTATTTCAATCAAACCTGTCAAGTTAAAAGAAAGTCATCAAGACCAAGACAAGTTAAATGACTTAATGAACTAATAGCAATGACTGAAATCCTGTTGTTTCTTTCCAAAAATGTTCTTTCTGTTTTGTAATTTATAGGTTTTACGCTTTTTAAACAAATAAATGCACTTATATATTGAAACATTAGTTGTAATTATAGTTTAAAAATTCTCATACTGTCTCAATTTTTATGCCAGTACATTTTAATTACTGTAGTTTTAAAATGGCAAAATGTATTATTTTGTAGGGCTTTAGTTCTTTTTCAAAAATATGTTAACTATTATACATGTATTGTTTCATATACACATACAAATGTCATTGTGTTTTTTTCAGTGAATTTTTGTTTGAAATAAAATATAAATACACATTAGAATTTGGCAAATTTCACAAGTGAATAGCATTGTATGACCCATACCAGACCAAGAAATAGATTAGTAATATTACTTTAGATACTGCACCCTTGTACTCTTTTCTAGTCACTACCTAATACCCAACCATTAGGATAAAGTTATACCTTATCAGACTTTTAAAATTTTTTAAAGAATTTTTCCATTTCTTTCATCTATAGTATTGAATTATTGGCATAAAATTGTTCATAAAGGCATAAGGCTATGTGCTTAATACGTGTAGGATATATAGTAGTATTCTCTTTTTTTTTTTCTAAATAATTTTTTAAAATAAAAATTTCTCAATTCTCATTTGCCTTTAAGGGTTCCATTAAGTTTGAATGATGATGATGATGATAAAGAGAAAATGCAGAATGATGACAAAATTGTATCAAAAGCATCACCTGATATTCTCTCTTCAGTATCAATAGGACAAACTTTATCAACTCAATGTAATTTGGATGTGTCATTCCATAAAGAAAATAATCAGAATGTGAATGATTTAGATCATTCAGAAGATATTTCTTCCATTATTGATGTACTTCCCAAAGGTGAGATTGTTTTAAAAATTCATTTTGAGCATAGTTACGTTCATCAGATTTTCTTCTTGAGGATGATGATATGTACTTAGTTAGTAAATTAGATCTCTTAATGTTACAAATGTGCTAACTTCTCTCATTTAAAACTGCTGATATTTAAAGGAAATATGCTGACAAATATAATATCCATAATTGCCTATTACTCTAGAAGCAATATTTAAAAATGAAGAGGCCTAAGATTTTCTTGGTACCTTAGCCTATGATTTGAAAATAAATATTTTATATATATATATAATTTTTTTTAAAGTAAGTTCTTTCCTCTCATAAACTTGAAAATTGGGAGCTTAAGTGGATATTACAGTGACTTTTACCACCCAATAGTGGTAAACCAAACACTTGAGCCTGCATAATGACTGAGTAACAAACAATGATGACACGAATATTTTATTTACATGATATTCCTAAATAATTATCCTGTGGTATATCTGACACATATTTGTCATAGATTTTCAGATTGACATATAAAGTCATAACTGTATTAAATTCAGAGCTTAGAACTATTTGTCCTTTCTGACAATTTATACATAGCCTAATAGCTTTTGTATAATAATTCTTATCAGAGTTAGCTCTGATATTTGGGTTCATTCATTGGCCTCCTTCCCCTTAGAAATCATATGTTAATGGTTCTACTGTTGGCTCTACTCCACTCTACTATTGGGGCTAAGGCAGTATGAATTCTCCAGTAGTATATATTTTTCCATAGATACCCTTGTAAAATTTAAGTTTTTATCAGCATAGATTCTTAATAATATAAGGATCTGGCAAGAATATATTGTCAGAAATCTTCTCTGTGAAATGGCTTCATTTTCTAATTTGTTTAAAGTAACTTATTACCTATTTCTGATTTTTTTCTTCTTTATTTTTAGAAAGCCATTCTCACTCAAATCAGCATTCTAAGAGTTTACTAGTGAGTGAGATGAGAAATGCTCCATTTGTCAGCCACAGAAAGGAGAAACCATCTCCTACTAATGTGGACAAAAGGAAGAAGTGTGGGTCATCTTGGGAGTCTCCTGTAGACACTCCCTGTGTGACAGATTTAGATCAGCAACAGATTTTAAGTCCAGAACTAAAGTGGAATAATGAGATATATGATTATACTAATGAAAAAAATATTACAATACAAAGAAATAGACAATGCCTTCCTGACATATCTTCGGAGTTTGCCAGCAAACCTAGTGCAGAATGCATGAATCCAGTTAAGAATAATGATGACCTTCAGGAGCAGAAAACTGTGTATGATGATGACATGGATTTAACTGCTAGTGAATTAAGCAAAATTATTACAGTTTCAAGAGGCACTAAAAATAAAAGTAATATAAAACCAAATGATTGTGGAAAAAAAACTTTCAGAAAAGTAAAAGATTCAAGCTCTGACAAAAAGAGAGAAAGATCAAAGAAAAAATGCAAAAAGAGTTCAGATATAGATGTTGAGGAAAGGATTGAAAATAGACCAGAAAAATCTGTTGTCCTAGATGGCAAAAGGGATTCAGAATTTCCAAATTTTATTTGCGATACTGAACACCTGATACAGGCAAACATAGTGAAGAAAACAACCCTTCAGAACAGCTTTGATCAAGATGATGGACAAAATACACACTATAATGAAAAGGAGAGAGGAATGCATGTAACAAATGAGCATGAATTTCTACAGGACAGCAAACTGGATATGGGTCAAGATTCTCTAACTTATAATAAAAGTAAAGCTTCTATACAGACATTTGTGATGCACAAATTGGAAAAAGATAACTTATTCCCAGACCAAAAGAATAAAGAAACCATTTCTGAAAACCTAGAAGTTGCAAATAAATTTCAAAGAGCTGATATTTCCTCCCAAAATAATGGAAATTTTTGTGATTATGAGACCCAGAATATGTTGGACACTGATATGCAGCTTGCTCAGCAAAATGAATCAAAAATAAATAATAAGCTTAGGCAAAAAGTAAATAGGAAAACTGAAATAATTTCAGAAGTGAACCAAATATATGAGGCTAATGATAAAGGTCTACATGTCCCAGAAAAAGGTAACTTTTTTCCCCAAACCCAAGTGGTTAAAGAGACCTTTTCTGAAAACCTAGCAGTTTCAAAAGACTTTCAGATACCTGCTCTTTTCATGAAAGGTGATGGAAACATACATGATTATGAGACCCAGAATGTATTGGGTTTGCAAAAGCAGATCACCAGTGTGTACCCTGTTCAACAAAATGAGTCAAAAGTTAATAAGAAGCTTCGGCAGAAGATAATTCGGAGGACGGAAATAATTTCTGAAGTGAATCATTTTGAAAATGACAAAAGTGTGCATTGCCCAGAAAAAGGTGATCCTTTCTTCCTACAAAAGGATAAAGAAGCCATTCCTGGAAACCTAAAAGACTCAAGTGAATTTCAAACACCTGTTCTTTGTACCAAGAAGAGTAGAGAGCTATGTGAGTATGAAACTCAGAATGTTCCTGGGATGAGAAAGCATATCCATGATGTGCAACTTGCTTGTCAGAATGATTCAAAAGTAGACAGGAAGCTTAGACAAAAGGCACATCGAAAGACAGAAATAATGTCTAAAGTCAACCAAATATGTGAGAATGATGACAAAGGTATGCATGACCTAGAAAAAGATAACTTTGTTTCTTTAACCCCAAAGTATAAAGAAACCATTTCTGAAAACCTAGAAGTTGCAAATGAATTTCCAGCAGCTGATTTTCCCACCAAAGATAATGGGAATTTATGTGACTATGAGATACAGAACGATTTAGATTTGAAAAAGCTTGTTGCTAATATGCAACTTGTTCAACAAAATGAATCAAAAATAAATAAGAAACGTAAGCAGAAAGTTAATAGGAAGACTGAAATAATTTCTGAAGTGAACCAGTTATATGAGCCTAATGATAAGGATGTGCATGACCAAAAGAGCTATACAGAAGATCTTGATTTGAAAGCAAATAAATCTAAACAAAGACTTGAATGTGAAGGTATTATCAGTGGATATTATATGGAAATCAACAATAATGAAAAGGAAAGTTGTAATGAAATTCCAGATCTTTATAAACTTGTTAACAAGCGTAAAACAAAATCATCAGACAAGACAAAGAACTTTTTGATAAGAGATAAGAACAAATCAATTTGTCAGTTAACAGATTCTTCACTGTCTAGTTTAAAACATAGTACTAATGAAGCAGATTCTGATCTTGGAAAACAGACTGAGCCACCTAAGAATCACAAGCAAAGCACAATAACTCTGAATACAAAAAGAGATGACACTTTTGTGGAAGTGATAAAAGAAAAGTGCGAGGTCAAAAAAGTAAATAAAGGGACATCCAAATCAAAGAAAAGGAAGACCCTCGAAGATCATTCTTCAGGGACCAGTGATGTAGTGGAAATAATACCTGACATTGATCACAGAAAGTCATTTGACTCTGAACAAGCTAATAAAGAAAACTATTTGGAGAAAGATAGTACTGTCAAAATTAAGCCATACTTTCGCACAAATGTGTTTAAATCTTTAGCTCAGATATATTCCCCTAACATACAAGATTCTTCCTTTGAAAATGTTCGTGAAAGTTCAATACCTTTGAGTATTTCTTCCAGTAAAAACCTGATGATAAAAGAAACTTTTCCCTTGGAGAACTTATCCATCTTTCAAGTAAGCGATGATGTACATGAGAAGATAAAAGAAGTCAGTCAGCAAACAGAAAAATCAGGAAGAGGTAGGTCAATACCTGGAGTGATCAAGTTGTAGAAGTGGTATGTCTTTGTTTTTGGTTTTCAGTTAGTCAGTAAAAGTATTTTATGTTATAACTGTTTTTTGTTTGTTTGTTTTTGTGGTGCTGGGGATTGAACCCAAGGCCTTGTGCATGCCAGATAGGCATTCTACCAACTGAGCTATATCCCCAGCCCATAACTGGTATTTTTCATGGAATTTTAAAACAGTATATAACTGTGTAGCTTAAACGAATTAAATGCTAGTGCTTTGAGAAGATAATAGTATTGTCAGAGACATTTACAACCTTAAATTCTGATTTGGTCTTTACCACAAAGTTATCTAATAATAGCTTTAGGTAGAAAATTTCCTTTTTCATGTGTTTGAAGGAAATTGAGTGTTTTAAATGTATATTATAAGGAATGGCGTTGGTTTTATTATTTGGCTACTTATAATAGCCAAAGACTATTACAAGTTTCTTAAGAGTGCAACTCTTCATTCAATAGCATGTGATCTAAGAGTTATTCTAGGTGCTGTCAAGGACTGAAAAGTAAGACCAGCATCCTTTCCTTAGAATATAATGCATGTGAAAGTAAAAAAATACAATGGTGTATTTTTTTGCTAATAAAAGCAAGTAAATTATGCTAAAGGATATGATGAGGGGAAATTTCAATTAGAGGAATTTGCAAAGACATTATTAAGTAATCAGCATAAGTAAGATTTTTACTCTGTTAGTGTTTTTTCTTTCCCCAGTTATTCAAATAATGAAGTAGAAAACCAGGAAAAAAGTCACCCAGAAAAATGGCAGTCAAGCTGAGCTAGCAATTCCAGAGGCGAGGCAGGATGATTGCAAGATCATAAGTCAGCCTCAGCAAATTAGTGAAGTCATAGGCAACTTAGTGAGACCCCATCACAAAACAAAACAAACAAAAAATCATAAAAAGGTGATATGGCTCAGTGGTTAAGTTCCCCTGGGTTCAATCCTTGGTACAAAAAATCAAATCAAATAAAAAATGGCAGTCAACATTTTGCCATATGCTTGAAAACTTGAATCTGCAGATTTTAAAATACATATTTGGAATAATACTATATTTGATTTACTTATCCCACTTTTTTCATTAATATTGAATCCTAAGGATATTCCTTTGTTATTAGAATTTTGTAACATTAGACATTCCCATATTTTTTTTCTTTTTTTTTTTTTTCATTGGTAACTCCAGGCAGGATCCAAAGAAGAGTTTTGCAATCTCTTCTCTGGGTTCTATGGAGGTTTCCTTTACCCTTCTGTGTTAGCTTCTTAAAGTACTGCATCAACCTTAAAAAGGCACAGGTAAGGGTGATTCATTCCCATATCAATTGAATTTTTTCTACTGGGAAATAACATTTCAAAACTTGTATGTAGAACACTAGGATTTTGATATGGATAAGGATGTTCAGGTAAAAGCCACCTGAAGAAAAAGAAGTACAAAGTCTAGAGTTGTAGGATATATTTCAGGACTGGGGAGCAACCTCTCATCCCTCTGTTCCTCATAGTGCCTTTCACAGTGAGCAATAGTGACATCTATGTCAAATGAATGTGCAGAAATTTGTGTTTCTGTGAAGAGTTGAACCATGAAGAATTTTTGGTATATGACTTCTTTTTTTTTTTTTTTTTTTTTTGGTACCAGGGATTAAACCCAGGGGTGCCACAGCTCCAGCTTAGCCCTTTTTAAAATTTTATTAGAGACAGGTCTCGCTAAGTTGCTGAAGCTGGGTTTGACCTTGCAATCCTCCTGCCTTAGCCTCCTGAGTAGCTACATGTGCTACCACACCTGGCTGCTTTGTATGTGATTTTATAATAAAAATGCTGCAGGCTTTTTTTGATAATTTGTTTCCAATTTTAGGCCTCTTTTACTCTCAAAATTGAATCATCAGGTTTAAAATTCCTGCCATGGATTTGCAAATTGCCATATATCCCATTTCTATTTCTATAACTCTGTGTACAAGTTTACAAATATTTATGAAAATAATGTTCTTTGCAGGTAGCAGAACATTACAGGACTTGACAAATACCAGTTTTGTTTCAAATAACACTGCTAAATCTAAAAATGACTTAGAAGATCTATCTTCAGAGATGCCAAGCAGAAGAAGGAGGTGTGCTCCTGTGAGTTTCAAAGAGCCAAGTCTCAAAAGGCAAGTATTTCAGTGATTTTAATATGCTATTATAAAATAGGTGCTTAAGAAAAAAATTCTGCCAAATTAGTATTAGAACACTCCTAAACATCAGTAAAACATATAATGTTGACATATAACAGCCACAGTATAATCTGGGTAGATGAAAAAAGATGTATTCTTTAACCAGGGTTTTTTTTATTTTTAATGGAGTGAATGGGGGCTTGAATTTAAAGTGGTTTTGTTTTGTTTAGTTTCCATTCTACTATTGCCATTTTTTAAATTGTAAATTGATAATTATATTTTTATATGTGTTGCCTATGTTTTACAAGCCAATGTTGTCTATATCTGTTACCCATATTTATTTATTTTCCACCTTATTCTCTGGAGGAAGTCAATGTGGTTTGTGTCCTTTGGTCTCAAAGAATAATAATACTTTTTTTTAATATTTATTTTTTAGTTGTAGTTGGACATAATGCATTTATTTTATTCATTTATTTTTATGTGGTACTGAGGATCGAACCCAGGGTCTTGTACGTGCCAGGCGAGTGCCATACCACTGAGCCATAACCCAGCCCTACTTTTTCTTTTTTGTGTAAACTTTATATATACCTCAACAAAGAGACTGCTATTGCCTCCCATCAATTTATCCATTCCTCAGGTTCAATATTTATCAATATTTTGCCATATTTGCTTCATCTGTTTCTTTTTGTTTTTTTAAAAGTAAGTCCTTAATACTGATTTAATTTCTAAAATACTTCTGTATGCATCTCCAAAAACTGAGAATTTCTTAACAAAACTAGATGAAAATTATCACATGTAACAAAATTGTCAATAATTCCTGTCAACTAAGAGCCAATCCCTATTAAAATTTCCTTAATGAGCATCAAAATGACCTGATTTCCCTTTACATTTGTATTATTCAAAAACTCATGTTTTTAAGAATAAATCAAATATGCTACTTTAGAAAATCTAATCATTCTTGGAGCCATGTTTTCTGTAGGTTAGAGAAAAATATACTAAATCTTCCTTTGCGTTGTTTCAGTATTTGTTCTTTTTATAAAACTTGAGACATTAATGGTTTTGACAGGTATTTAAAAACTAACTAGCAGAGGGCAGCAACATAAGGGAGGATGAAAGAAGAAAGAGTGAAATAAAGGACCATGCTTTTTAAAACCAGATTTATCAACATATAGAATATAGCTCTTCATAGTGACATACCATAAATTTCACTCATTTAAGTTGTGTAATTCAGTGGCTTTTTAGCATATTCCATATTCCTCAGATATGTGCAACTATCAATTTGAGAATATTTCTTCACCCCCTGCACTATGCCCCCCAAAAGACTTATTTCCTTTAGCTGTACTCCTCTACCCTCCAGCCCTAAGAAACCACTTATCTGCTTTCTGTTTCTATAGGTCTCCCTGTTCTAGACATATCATTTAGCAGTGTGTTTCAGGAGTTATGTATGCTATACCAGTAAATCATTCCTTTTTATGACTAGTATTCTATTATATGAATATACCACATTTTGCTTATCGTTTCATCTATTGATGAACACTTGAGTTTTCCTGGTTTTGTTTGTTTGTTTGTTTGTTTGCTATTATAAATCATGCTGCTATGAAAATTCATGTGTAAGTTTTTGCATGATCATGTTTTAATTTCTTTTGATTATACATTGAGGAATGGAATTGCTGTGTCATGGTAGCTGTTTAAAAATTCAAGGAGCTGTCAGAATGTTTTCCAAACCTGATATAACATTTTATATTACCACCAACTGAAGAGAGTTCTGATTTCTTCTCACCAGTATCTGTTATTATTTGACTTTGATTCTGGTCATCTTAGTGGGTATGAAGTGGTATCTCACAATGATTTTGATTTGCATTTCCTTGATGACCAATGATATTTGAGTATCTTTTCATGTGCTTATTGACTACTGTATATTTTCCTTGGAGAAATATCTATAGATGTTTTTGTCCCTTATTTAGTTGAACTTTAAGTTAAATTCTATTTTGAATTAATTTTAGATTTACAGAAATATTGAAAAAAAATAGCAGTTTCCCATTGACCCCTTACACAACTTTACCTAATTTAAACAATTTATATTGTCACATTACAGTTATCAAAACTAGAAAATTAGCATTGGTATAATACTATTAACAAAACTTTAGGTTGCCTCTAACATCCTTTTGTTTTTTAGAATCCTATCCAGGGTCCCACATTATATTTAGTTTTGATTTTTCCTTAGCCTCCTCAAACCTGTGACAGTTCCTTGGTCTTTCCTTTTCTTTTATGCTTTTGAGGACTATGGGTCAGTTATTTCATAGAATGACCCTCAATTTAGGCCTTTGTAATGTTTTCTCATGATTACAATGTGATCATGCATTTTGGGCGATAACTCCACAGATGATGTGTCTTTCTCATTGCATCATATCAAGGATTCATCATGTCAGTATGTCTCACTACTGGTAAGGTAAGCTTGATCACTTGGTTGCAGTGGTGTCTGCCAGGTTTTTCCACTGTAGTTTTTATCTTTTCCTTTATGAAGGATGTGGGGTACATTTATGTATCTTGTTTCTCAAACTTTCACTTACTAATTTTAGCATCCACTGGTAGTGAGTCATGCTTGAAACGATTACTTCTTCGATGTTTGGCTAATACTTTCTATGTCCCTCTTTCCTTCTATGCTACTTGAAATTCTTCTGTAAGAAAGTATTGTTTTTTCTTCCTCATTTATTTATTTAAGTGTAGACTCATGGATATCTATTTTATTCTATAGATGAAGACCCATTACTGTAAATTTTGAGTCATTCAAGTTATTCCAACTTTGGTATTAAAAATTCCTTCAGGTTGGTTTCTTTTTCCTTTTGACAAGACCTCATAATATTTTGAGCAGTTACTTACTTTCTGATTCACAAGATGTTCTAGGCTTATCATTTCTCTGGCCTGGCCCTAGAATCTGGCACTTCTTCTCAGATGTGGTCCAGGAATCTAGGCATGGTTAACTGGTCCTTTACTTGGGGTCTCATAGCTACAATCAGGGTGTCACCCAGACTGGTTCTCATCGGGAGGCTCTACTGAGAGAATGTGCTTTGAAGACAGCATGGGTGGTTGGCAAAACTCATTACCTTATGTGTGTAGAACAGAGGACCTCAACATCTTGCTGTTGGATATAGACTGTTCTCAACTTCCCTCCCAACCAGGCCACTTCTTTCAAAGTCAGTTATGAGAGAGTCTCTAGAGAAATCCACTAGTAAGATGGAGCTTTATACAATGAAATGTATTCTCAGGAGCCAGGTAGCCTGCTACCCATGTCACATTCTATTGGTTAGACACAGATCATAACTCCTGCCAATAATCAAGGTAATAGGATTATGCAAAATCATTAGTGCCAGTACACATGGATTATAGGGAAATCCTCCTTAAGGGTCTGTCTACCACAGACATCATTGCAGTTAGACCTTCTCATAGACAGAGCTAGGAAATACATGTATAATATAGTAATATAGACACATACATTTTTATTTTTTATCTATATGTATAATAAAAATCGTGAATTTATACTAGTAGTTCTGTTTCCAGTCCAATACCATAGGGTTCATTTTAGCCTTCCCCATTTGCTTATTCATAATTTCCCCATCACTGAAAAGCTTCGTTCTCACTATTAATATTTGTTCAATTCAGTGTATACACAAGTAATTTTAGAATCATTAGTCCATTTTCTTGTGAGAAACATGTTAACTAGCTAGATTATAATGTGTGGGTTGTTTTTTTTTTTTTTGTCTTAGATTAGTTTTTTCCTTTTCCATTTCCTTCATTGTAGTTATGTTATTCACTTGTCATGTGATTAAGTTCATGTGTTATTGTTTCCATTCCATTGTACCAATATGCATCTCATCAGCAGGGTGGTAGAGTATGCCCTTTTTACAACCTCATCAACAGAATGTATTGTCATATTTTTAAAATTTTATCTATTTCCATGTCATTTAATTTGCACTTCTCTGTAAGTGAATGTGTTTTTCTTATATTCTTGTTTATCATTATATCATTTTTGGTCTGTTTATGTATTTTTCTTACTTTCCTATTGGGTTTATGATCCTCTATCCATCAGATATTAGGTATTCTTTAGGAGTAATTAATTAGTCCTTTGTGGTATGGAATATGTTGTCAATATTTTTTTCATATATCAGTTTTCTTCTTTGTGTTCTAATTACGGTAAAATTTTTTATTTTCAAAGTAGTCAAATTTACCAATCAATTCTTTTATCCTTTTTGAATTTTGAAATATAGTTGGAAAGCCTTTCTTCTTTCCAAATGGCTACATACCTGTCCCAACACCACTATTTAAAAATGCATTTTGGCCGGGTACGATGGTGCACATCTATAATCCCAGCAGCTCGGGAGACTGAGGCAGGAGGGCGTGAGTTCAAAGCCAGCCTCTGCAATGGCAAGGTGCTAAGCAACTCAATGAGACCCTGTCTCTAAATAAAATTACAAAATAGAGCTGAGGATGTGGCTCAGTCGTTGAGTTTCCCCTGAGTTCAATCCCTGGTACCAAAATTAAATAAATAAAAATGCATCTTTATCAGAGACTTGAGTTATTAGCCATGTTACATACTAAATTCCTATATGTGAATTTTGGGAGGATCTAACCTGGACTTTTTATTATATTGCAATGGTCAACTTATTTATTATGGGGACTTTTTAGTATGTTTTAAAGTCTGGTAGAGGTAACACCCATTCATGGGTTTTTGTTGTTGTTATTTTGTTTTTGCAGCACTGGGAATTGAACCCAGGGCCTCACTCATGCCAGGCAAGCATTAGCATTCTACCATGGAGCTATATCCCCAGCCCTTAATTTTAATATTGAGACAGGTTCTTACTAAGTTGTCCAGACTGACCTGGAACTTGTGATCCTTCTGCCTCAGCCTCCCAAGTGACTAGGGATGTGCCACCATGACCAGCTCCCAGGTATTTTTAGATGTTTATTTTTCCATATGAACTTCAGTATTGACTTGTCTAGCTCAGATTTTTATAACCTCAACACTAACATTAGATATTTCTTTGTTGTGAGAGGCAGTTTGGGTACATTGTCAAGATACTACTAAAATATCACTAACCTCCATCCACTAGATGTCAGTAGCATCCCCCCATTTGTAATAATCAAAAAATATCTTCAGGTGTTGTAAAATGTCACCTGAGTTGAAAACCACTGGTCTAGCTTGTTATTTTGGGGGAGATTTCACTGAATTGATATGTTAATTTAGGGATTGATCTTTGTAACATTGGCTTTTCCTTTTTTTTTCATTCTTTGTTCATTAAATTCTTTTTTATATATCAGAATGCATTATAATTCTCACATATACAGCACAATTTTTCCTATCTCTGGTTGTATACATAGTATATTCACATCAATTCATGTCTTCATACCTGTACTTTGGATAATAATGATCATCACATTCCACCATCATTAATTACCCCTTGCCCCCTCTCTTCCCCTCCAACCCCTCTGCCCTATCTAGAGTTCATCTATTCCTCACATGCTCCTTTTCCCTATCCCACTATGAATCAGCCTCCTTATATCAAAGAAATCATTCGGCATTTAGTTTTTTGGGGATTGGCTAACTTCATTTAGCATTATCTTCTCTAACTCCATCCATTTACCTGGAAATGCCATGATTTTATTCTCTTTTATTGCTGAGTAATATTCCATTGTGTATATATGCCACATTTTTTTTTTTTTATCCATTCATTAGAGCAGCACAATTCACAATAGCTAAACTGTGGAACATTGGCTTTTTCTATCCCAAAAATTATTGGTAAAAATAATTTACACAAATAGAAAGAGAATATCTTTCTATTTGTGTAAATTATTTTTTTGTATGTGACTTTTAGAAGTGTTTTAAAATTTTCTTCACATTGAATTTGCACATTCTTGTTGCATTTATTTGTAAATATTTAGTCTTCTTTGTTACTATCCTAAATGGAAATGTAAATCATGCTCAGTTTATTGTTTTGTGTATATGAAGACTATTGAATTTGTGTCAGTCAGTATATATGTTGTTTATATTTTTTATTTTTCTATCATCTCTGAAGTTTTCCAGGTATACTATGATATCTTCTGAAAATAGAGATAGTTATACTTCTTTAGCCATCATACGCCTCTAATTAATTTCTCTTGTCTAATTGCATTGGTTAAAACCTCACTATAGTGTCAGATAGTAGTAGGAATAGAAGACATTCTTACTTTTATTTTAGAGCAAATATTTTTATTATCTATCTCGTTTAATGATTCTGGCTTTAGGATTAAAGTATTTATGTTTAATTTATCATATTAAGAAAGTGTCCCTCAATGCCTTTTGAGTGTTTTCTCATGAATTTTGTCAGTCTTTTTTAGCATATATGGAGATAAACATATGCATTATTTCCTTAGATTTATTAACATGGTATATGATAATGCATTTTCTAATATTAAAATAACCTTGAATTCCTGGAATAAATCCCATGATCATGATGGGTCATGATGTGTTTCTTCCTATTGTGATATTAGATTATATTTGCTAAATTTTTTTTTTAGAATTTTTTGTCAATATTCATAATTAACATGGATTTACAGTTTTTCTTATTTGAACTGTCTATCTGGTTTAAGTTATCAGTATTACATTTGCTTCAGTAAGAGAATCAGGAAGTTCTCCTTCCTTTACAACATTCTAAAATAATTTATAGAGGATCTGAGAGTAGTGTGTTTAAGTCTGTTATTATTGGGACCCTATGTCTCCATGTATCTCCTGTAGTAGTTGATTTTTTTTTTTTTTTCAGAAAGATAGTCACTTTGCTATTTGATACATAAATATCATATATTCACTATGGATTCTGGCTTTTATTATTAAAAATGTTTTGTTTCATCATGTTTAATGCTTTGGAACTTAAAAGGTAGACACTTTAAAATATGTCATTTGTATCACTTTCCTGATTACTCTTGCCACTCCTGTCCCAGATACCTATGATGACCATTCTGTGAGAGCAAGCAGTTCAATTACAATCTTTTCTCATGGGGGTTAACCAGAAACTATGATATACCTGCTACATTCCATTTCTAATTCAAAAAAGAAAGAAGTAAAAGTGTGGCAGCTGGGTTGCCATCTCTAACTATTTGTATTGAATGTACATTGTGATTGTTTTGCTCTTAGAAAATTTGCCAACTAGTATTATATGATGTGTGGAACAGGGTACGGCACAGAGAAATAGACCCACTCTACATCTAACCTTTCTTTTCTTCTGAATTTGGGATTGTGTGCATGCATGTTTTTTTTCTAAAAACATACATATGCACGCATGTGAAATGTAAAGAAAAAATACAATACCACTTTTTGCAACCTAATTTACATACTAAGTAGATGCATCAACCAACTTAGTGAGAAAATAAAATTACAGGGTAAAGGAAGAAAAAAATAACTCAAATGAATCTGTTAGCTAGTAAGAAAGCAAGAAAAGCTCAGAGCAGAGACTGAATGAGACCCAGAACACAAAACAGTAATTGGAGCCTGAACCTGGCTTTTGCCAGAAGGCATTTGTTTAACTAGGTGAACCTAACATTGAATTTACAGCTTTCTAAGTAACAGAACACAAATCCTAGGGTTTAGCTAAAATGAAGAGTCTAATAGTAGATTCCCTTTAAATAACATTGAGCTCTTCTCTCAGTAGAGCACCAAACAAAAATAACTTCCCACTAATTTTTTTTCAACCCGAGAAAGTAACTCTGGTGCTGAATTTAGGAGGAAAAAAATATTTTTGAGAATTAATAACCAAAATCAAGCCCTCGTGCAAATCACAGCTGGAATTCATAATATCTGGAAGACACAAAAAACTTGAAGCGGAAGATTTAGTACAAGTACCCCATGACTTATAGCACTCTTGTTGTCTTGAAGAAGCAAATGCAAGTATTTTCTGGAGGAACCCTCCTTCACTTTGGCCTCAACACATTTTCCCCAGCTAAGTTCCAAGGGAAATAAACAGCTAGCTCACAGTAAAGGAAATACTACACACACAAGGAAACAAAGTTGCAACAGAAATGACTGATAGCAGAATCAAATACAGAATATACAATGAGTATGTTTAATGTTTCAATAAGGAGAGGCTTGCGAAAATGAGTAGTTTAGGAAGAAAGGAAGTCACAGAAAAGCACACACAGCATGATTCCATTGATATATAAAGGTCAAAAGTAGATCAAACCAAACAATAGACTTTTTAGGAGTACAGTCACATAGGTTTAAAAAATAACTATGAAGAAAAGCATAGAAATGATTAATACAATGCATGATGCTGGTTACTTTTGGGGGAAGGAGATGTGATTAGACAAGGACATACTGATGACTTCTTAGGTGTGGTAATATGTTTCTTAACCTGAGGGGGTAGGTTAAGAAACATTTATTGTTTTTAAATTGTCCATTTAGAAACTTTAAATTGTATATTACATTCACCTATTGTATGTATGTTAAAGTTCATAATAAAAGGGAAATATATAACAAATTATGTATAAAATCTGTTGATTATTTTTTCTTAGACCATATTTATAAATTCCACTATCAGGGTATTTTCAACTGCATGGCAAAGCCTGCTTTTCTTCTAGTATGAGGCATTTTTCTTCTCTACACTTCACAGAAAAGGAATTAGTTTGGAATTATTATTATTGTTAATCTTCCTTTTTTTTTTTGCAGAAAGATGAGAAGATAAGGTAAATATATGGATCCTAGTTTTCCAGAGTTCTCAAAGTATAACAAGTCAGAAAAGAAATAAAACAAGGATCAAGAAGATGAAACACTTGAGGATATATTTTTTGTTTTATTCTCTTTTGGCCTTTTGTCTTTTTTGGAGTGTTACTATATCTATTCTCGTATTTAGAAAAATGTACATAAAATATCAGTTTTTATAATATTTAAAATTTCATAATCATTTTGATCACCATATAACTTTTTTCCTTCTCATTTAAGTTTCTTTCTACCTAATATCCTTTAACCAAACCAATTATTACCCTTTTAACCAATAAAGTATATTAATAAATACTTTTGCATTGGTTATCTTGTATATCAAGTCATGTTTTGTTTTGTTTTGAGCCATTCAATACATGTGAACATTTAAAGAGGTTTAAAAATCACCTCCTACCCTGGCCAGTTTTCTCTCATCCTTCATTCTTCTACTTTCAGAAATACTTGTTAGGGATCAGTTTCTTTATTACTTTTTTTTAACATAAAATCTGATGACTTTGGGGAGGGAACTAACCTTTGAGACTCTTTTGAGTTTGGTTTTTAAAATTTTATTTTAAAGATTGCTTACTATTCTAGTAGTAAGTCCTAGACAATTTCTCACCACTACAGGGGTATGCCCAGAAATCTGCATTTTTAACCAATGCTTCAGGTAGTTCTGTGGCTAATTGTCCTAAGGTCACAGGGAGACTACTAGAGGAATATAGGATGGCACAAAACTTCTTCATAATGTTAAAGGTGACATTTCTACTGCTAAGGTAGAATAGCCACCCAATAATGTCAGTATGTCAGTTGGATAGAGGAGGGATACTTTTGTTAGATTTTCATATATATATATATTTGTAGATGGACACAATACCTTTGAGCTTCACATGTGCTAGGCAAGTGCCTTACCACTGAGCTACACCCCCAGCCCCTTGTGTTAGTTTTTTGTCACTGTGATCAAAATACCTGGTGAGGACAAGTTAGAGGAGGAAAAGTTTATTTTATCTCACAGTTTCAGAGGTTCAGTTCATGGTACGTGGATTCCATTGGTTTGGCCCAAAGTAAGGCAGAAAATCATGGTAGAAGGACATGGAAGAGGAACGCTGATCATATCTTGCAACCAGGAAGCAAGGAACAAGGGGAGGGGCCATAGGGAAGATAAATTCTTATAGGCCACACCCCTCAGTGACACACATTCTACCTGCCTATGGTTACCACCTGGTTAGTCCATTCAAACTAGGATGGGCTGATTAGGTTTCAACTCTCATAATTAATAATTTTACCTCTGAATATTCCTGCATTAACACAGGAGCTTTTGAGTGATACCTCATAACTAAACCATAACAAGACTCTCAGAGCAATAGTTTACACTGTGGTTAAGAGCTTGGCACCTCACAGTCTTTGTTCACTTTCCTGAACTATTTTAAGACTTTGTATACCTCTTAAATTCACTAAGGTATTATATTTTGGTTCTCTATTATTTCTATTTTTTTCTCCTTTTCATGAGATTTGTCCTTTTTCTTTCCCATGCAAAGTATTTTTCATTTTATATAGTCAAATTTATTGGGCTTTTACTCTTGGTGGAATTTGGTCACAGAATTTCTATTCCCTGATTGTAAATGTGTTTACCTCTGGTTTTATTCCCCCCTACATTTAAATTTCTGGTTCATGTGTATTTTTTTTCTATTACATAGTGTGAAGTATGAATGTAATTTACCTTTGTCCATATAACTCCCCATTAATTAAGAAGACCATGTTACTACTGATTTAAAGTGCCACTTTATATTATATTCCCATGTGCGCTTAAATTTCTTTGATTGACTTTCTTCTGTTTTCTAGCCCTTGTATTTTTTATGACCAGTACTATACCCTCAAAATTATAAAGAATGAGAGTTTCAAAGCTTTCTTCATGGGTTTTGCACATTTGTCGATGAAATTGTACTAAGGTATTCTATCTTTTTTACCAGCATAGTATAAATGTGGCATTCTCTTTGATTCTCTCTTCTAATTGATGATTGTTTGTTAGTTAGGTTTCCATTGCTATGACAAAATACCTGAGAAAAACAAAGTAGGAAAGATGTATTTTGGCTTATGGTTTCACAGGTTTCAGTCCATGGTTAGCTGTGGGGACAGGTGCATAATGTGGCAGGCCACTCCCCTTGTGCTAAGCGTTTGAGCGGCAGGTCACTTAACCCATGGGCACAGCCCTGGGCATGAGGCCATGTGTTGCAGTCCCTGTGCTTGCTCCATGGCCTGCTCCTCAATTGGTCACTGCAAAGGCAGCAGAAATAGCATTGGTGGCTGTCTGTAAGCTGCTTAGCTTCTGCCTGGGTATATGTACATGGTAACTGTGCAATAAAATCAGACCTGCTTCCTGCCTGGTCTCCGAAGGTCTTGATTAGCGATTCTGCAGCCACACTCTCTTCTACCCTGTTCCATGGACCTCCTTGCTGGATGAGAGAGAGCCCACACAGCCAGCTGTCTCCATTGCTCTGGATCTGAAGAGGCAACACATCAAGGCAGCAGGCCATGGTGGAGCAAATCTGCTTACCTCATGGCAACCAGGAAGCAGAGAGAAAGGTGCAGGGGACAGGATACAGTCCCCAAGGGCATAAACCTAAGGATCTACCCACTCCTTTGAACTAGATCTCACTTTCTATAATTTCCATCATTTCCCAACAGTCCATTCAGCCATGAATCTATTAATAGGTTAATCTATTGATGACATTAGAGCCCTCATAATCTAATTACTCCAGGTCCATGCAGTTGGTTGATGTTGGTTTCCTGAAAGGGACATGATAAGACTGTGAAGTGTGAAGCCAGCTGTTGTACTGAAGTCAATCACTCCTGCCAGAGTGAACCATTTCTGCATGGTGCAGCCAGGAACAAAGCACATTATTCTTCCTCCTCCATACTTCCTGTTTGTTTCTAATATCCTCTTTTGGTAGAGAAAAAGAAAAAGAAAATAATTATTTGCAAAGATCTGGCCTTAGCAAAACAGTGGATAAGTGTGGATTTGAATCTGAGACGCAATAGCTTAA
The DNA here is from genome assembly GCF_048772815.1 of Callospermophilus lateralis. Taxonomy (NCBI): domain Eukaryota; kingdom Metazoa; phylum Chordata; class Mammalia; order Rodentia; family Sciuridae; genus Callospermophilus; species Callospermophilus lateralis. The sequence goes on along the minus strand of NC_135313.1, from coordinate 34,523,589 downwards.
TAGCACAAAAGTGATCTATGAATGTTCTCCTTAAATGTGTTAATGAGATGAACTATATTCACAGATCTGATGATACTGAAACCTTGTTTTCATGAAATGAATCTCATTTATGCCAGTTATGGTCTCAACTCTATGCCTGACTCCTTGATTTACTATATGACATTGGAACTCTGAAAGTATTGTTTCTGCTTTACTAGCTGTCTTCTTTTTAACCTCTGTCAATGGGATCACTAGAAAGAGATGGAAAAAATGGAAAGAAGGAAAAGGAATTTAATCTCCTCCTTCCTGTGGCTTTGCTTTTCTGTCTGCATCATCTTAGTAATGGCATCTAATCCAACGGCAACGGTTCCAGTCACCAGTTGGAGATACTAGCAATAGTTGGGTTTTGTCCCTTCATCAGAGGCTTTAGGCCTGCCTTTTTAGGAAGACTCCTTTAGTTCCTGAGGTATCAGCAACATCCTTGCTTTACCTGCTCCTTAGAGATCTCAATCCTACCCTGCTGAGCAGTGCCCTCCCTTAGAGGTCTCCTTCAAAGTTTCTAGGTTCTAATAACCCAACTTCCCTTTGTTACACTTGTTGGTTCTTATGCATTGCTAGAAAAATGAAAAATTGTATAAGCCTATAGAAAGATTTTGACAATATCCAACAAAATTTTATATAATTGACTCTGAAATCACACTTTTTCTAAAGTATACTAAAAATCCCTTGCAAAAATATTAAAATATCATTATGGCATGATTTGTAATTACAAACAAAAATGAACAATCTAGTAACCATCAACTGGGGACAGTTTATTTGAAAGCCAATTGAAATGAAAATTTCCTATCAAGTTCATAACAGAAAACTGAGATAGATAACTAACTTTGGAAAAAATATTTCAAATCTACATCCTCTGTAGGATATACTCTAAGGAAAAAAAGAACTTTAAAGAAAACTTAAAACTTTCACTCACTAGTCTTATTGCTATCGTAATATTAATGTTCTTATTTTGAAATATATCTGTGAACAGGATAAACTATTAAGATTTTAGAACCAAGATTATTGACACAAGAGAATAGGGGTATGATTGTAAATCAGTCTGTTTTCTGTTACTATAACAGAATACCTGAGAATAGGTAATTTCTAAAGGAAAAGGTTTTGTTTGGGCTCGTGATTCTGGAAGTCCAAGAGCATGATGCTAGCACCTACTTGGCTTATCAGAGGACCTTGAGCTGTTTCAACTCACCACAGAAAATGGAAGGAAAGTGAGTATTTGCTGAAGAGGCAAATCAGGAGGGGCTGCCTTTTGGTAACTAATTTAGTCCTGAGCAAGAATTCATGTGAGAAAGACATTAACTCATTCATGAAAGCTCTATCCTTTAAACAAAACTCCCCTTACTAGGCCCTGCCTCCCAACGCTGCTGCCTTAACATAATTTTTGTAGAGACAAACTATATTCAAAGCATATCCAAGGTTTTTTTAAACCTTTGCAATTTTGAATTTTAATTAGATATATCAATGTGAACTTATACTTTTTTTTTTGCCCCTTTTACTACTTTTTATATTTTCTAGCACTATCCATTGAAAATGCCTAGAAACAATGGCAACTCATTGGCAATGAGCACCTCTCCTAGATTGTGGTTTCTCAATATTATTACCCATTCAAAGAAACCAGGGCTCTTTCAAGTATTGTCTGATTCTAAGTCTGGGACAGGATATAGAGAAGGGACATTTTGTTATGCCAGAAAGCAAGAAGATTTTCAAAAATTCATGCAATCACATCAAAAGAACAAATTGTAGTTTGAAGATACTTCCATTGGCTAAAGATGGGACACACAGCATTATTAGGAATAATAACCGTGATTGATTAAAACACTGGCTATGGGAAAAATCATAAATTGATATGATAAAAGGGGAAGAGAGATAAATCACTTTGGATACTACTGTAGGTTAATAGGATGCTAACTGATTCTCAGAAAATTTATAATTTAAGGAAAAGTTATATAAATTTGTCTTTCTGGTATGAATTTAATTTGTGCATTGTCAATAGTTCTAGGAAAGGATAGGGAATTCTATTCAAAAGAATCCCTGCTGATGGCAGGTTCTCTTACATCGACCGCCTAAGAGTTGTAGTCTACGAAGCTACAACTTCTCTCCTCTGCTTTCCGCCATTTGCTCTGCAGCCAGAAAGCAGCAACCGTGTGTAAGTCCATCTCCATCCACGTTGGCCAAGCTGGTGTCCAGATTGACAATGCCTGCTGGGAGCTCTGGAACATGGCATCCAGCCTAATGGCCAAATAACAAAACTACAGTGGGGGAGGAGATGACTCCTTCAACACCTTCTTCAGCAAGATAGGCACTGGCGAGCATGTCCTCAGGGCAGTGTTTGTAGACCTAGAACCCACAGTCATTGATGAGTTTGCACTGGGACCTACCCTCAGCTCTTTCACCCTGAGTAGCTCATCATAGGCAAGGAAGATGCTGCCAATAACTACGCCCGAGGTCACTATACCATTGGCAAGGAGATCATTGGCCTTGTCTTGGACTGAATTCGTAAGATGGATGAGCAGTGCGCAAGTCTTCAGGGCTTCTTGGTTTTCCACAGCTTTTGTGGGGGGACTGGTTCTGGGTTCACCTCTCTGCTGATGGAACATCTCTCTGTTGATTACGACAAGAAGTCCAAGCTGGAGTTTGCCATTTACTCAGCCTCCCAGGTTTCCACAGCTGTAGTTGAGCCCTACAGCTCCATCCTCACCACCCACACTACCCTGGAGCACTCCATGCCTTCATGGTAGATAATGAGGCCATCTATGATAGCTGTGGCAGAAACCTTGACATTGAACACCCAACCGACACTAACCTGAATAGGCTGATAGGTCAAATTGTGTCACCCATCACTGCTTCCCTCAGATTTGATGGAGACCTGAACGTTGACCTGACCGAATTTCAGACCAACCTGGTGCCCTATCCCCGCATCCACTTCCTTCTGGCCACATATGCTCCTGTCATCTGTGCTGAGAAAGCCTACCATAAACAACTTTCTGTAGCAGAGATCACCGATGCTTGCTTCGAACCAGCCAACCAGATGGTAAAATGTGACCCCCACCATGGTAAATACATGGCTTGCTGCCTGTTGTACCATGGTGACGTGGTCCCCAAATATGTCAATGCTGCCATTGTCACCATCAAGACCAAGCGTACTATGTAGTTTATGGATTGATGCCCCACTGGCTTCAAAGTTGGCATTAATTACCAGCCTCCCACTGTGGTGCCTGATGGAGACCTGGCCAAGGTACAGCACGCTGTGTGCATGTTGAGTAACACCACAGCCATTGCTGAGGCCTGGGCTCGCCTAGATCTCAAGTTTGATCTCAAGCATGCCTTTGTTCATTGGTACAGAGGTGAGAGGGTGGAGAAAGGAGAGTTTTCTGAGGCTCATGAGGACATGGCTTCCCTAGAGAAAGATTATGAGGAAGATGGTATAGATTCTGTTGAAGGAGAGGGTGAGGAATAAGGAAAGGAATACTAAAGTTAAAATGTCACAAAGGTGCTGCTTTTACAGGGAAGCTTATTCTAATTTGAACATTGAAAAGTTTTGGTCTGATCAATTAATGTGTATGTAGCATTGTATGCTCTCATATATAATTTCTGTCCCATGCTTTAAAACATGAATGCTTTGTCACAGATGCAGGCTGGCCATTTCTCTGATGAGTTTTAAATAAAGTATTCCCTGTCAAAAAAAAAAAAAAAGAATTCCAGCTGATGAATACAGAAGGAATGCTAGAACTAGAAAAATTGCAACTGCCTCATGATAACAACTGGCAATATATAATAACAACTGGCAATATTTAACAAAGGATGTGAAACCAGGGAAATGTTGAAGAGAAAAATCATTATCAAGACAGAGATATCTTATTAAACTCATTGATAAATATTAGTGTCATTAAGAATGAGATAATCAGACTTCAGACTTCATACACCTCCTGGTGTGCTGCAATATACCTATGAAGTATTATTTTTTGAATATTTATTTTTTAGGTGTAGATGGACACAACACAATGCCTTCATTTTTATGTGGTGCTGAGAATTGAATCCAGGTCCCGTCTGTGCTAGGCGAGCACTCTACCGCTGAGCCACAATCCCAGCCCCCTATGAAGTATTCTTGACATACACACACACACACACATACACACACACACACAAAAAAAAAATTGAACCCAAATAAAATCAAGGCTTTGGATCTAATATCCAGTATAGAGAAAATAAGTAGTATGTATGGAAGAACAAATAACTCCAGGAAGAAGTAATCAGTTATATTTAAAATGTAGATCATTTCTATGGGATAATCAGACAGGAGAGGGAGGCCAGTATGGGGAAAGGCTGGTCCTCTAGCAAATTGTTACAGGTAGAAAAGACGAGTAAGTTCTGGTTTTCTAGGGTAAATAACACTTGAGAATAATATATTGTATTGTATATCTCAAAATAGTGTGAAGAAAGGATTTTAAATGTGCTTACCATAAAGAATTATATGTTTAAAGTGATACATATGCTAATTGCCCTAATTTGACTGATACACAATGAATAAGTAAATCAAAACATCACATTGGATGTATGTACAATTATTATAGGTCAATCAAAAAAATACTATGAAAAAGGGGAGGAGTGAGGAGATTGTTTTAGATTAAGAGACCACAAGCAAATACATTGAGTATCTTTTGCTTGATTCAAAGAAATCAAATGTAAAAATACTTTCTTTAGACATGGGGAATGGTATCATGCCTAAATAAGAAAACTTTGTGTGTGTGTGTGTGTGTGTGTGTGTGTGTGTTTAATGTATCCTGAAGTATTTTGAAGTAAAAAGATGTGTTTGGGATTGGTTTTCTTTTTGCAGAAAGAAATGAAGTGTTGACCATTGCTACAGCTCAGCCAGAGGGAGGGAGATGCTTCTATACACTTCTCTTCGATATACAGATTTAAAAATTTTTCACAATAAATTTTTTTGTGTTTAGATAAATAAAACCATATAGGAAAATGTTCTAAGTATGTTAAGTAAAAAGAAGTCTGGGAAATAATGAGTTTGATCCTATTTGAGTTTTAGTAAGTTTTAATGTGGATATAAAAATGCAAAACAGAGCCAAAAAGTTAACATTGGTAAATTCTCAGCATTCGTTTTTGGATGATTTTTAATTTTCGTACTTTTCAATTCTAAGTCGTTGAATTTTTCCAATATGTCTTACATCTGTTGTCATTTATCAGGTAAATTTTATGATTAACTACTGGATAACTTGTCAATTATGATAAAACTTTTTCTTAAAAGTTCATATCAAAGTAGCTCTTGGCTTAAAAATCATAAATTTGTATAATTACTTGTAAAGCCAGAAGGTAAAGTTGTAAAAGCCACCCGTTGTTGCCAGGCGTGGTGACGCACTCCTGCAATCCCAGTGACTCCAGGGCCTGAGATAGAAGGATGGCAAGTTCAAGGCCAGCCTCAGCAATTTAGTGAGGCCCCAAGCAACTTAAAATTTTGCTATACCAAGGGCTGGTAAGTGCCCCTGTGTTCAATCCCGGTACCTGAAATAAACAAAACAAAACATCACGTTGCTTTCCTGCAGATCTGAATAATCAATGTGAGATTGTAGACCATTAAGAGTACCAGACGGCAGCAGGCGATCTGGGAGGGGAGAACTTCAAATTAGTGGGAAAGCACCTAAAATATCACCCTAAAACGACCAAGGCGATGTCGCTGGACCCACAGTGGCTGCCGAGGGAGCGACACAGACGCCTAGCACCACCCCCGAGGGCCTGAAAGGGTCAGTCCCCTCTGGGCCAAAGGCCTCCGCCCACACAGCGCCGGTGACGCCCACAAACGTGCTAACCCGAGTGGCTTCCCAGCTAAAGCTCTGCGCCCGGGACCTCAGCAGCACTGCCCGGGTCCGGAGGGCTGGTGGACCTTCGGCTCCGTTAAAACCCGTCTGGCTTGGCAGTCTGTACCACCCCGTCCAGCTGCCGCGCCTCCGGGATCCGCCGTCCTCTGCAAACCCGACTGGGACCGCACGGCTGCCACCATGGACTCGGCCCCGGAGCTGCTCTTCTACGTGAACGGCCGCAAGGTGAGCGCGCCCGCGGGGCTGCAGTGGCTCCTGCCACAAGTTCCTGGTCCCTTAGGGCACGATGCGCGGGCCAGGCATTCTGGTCCCCACCTCCACATGGGGGCAGAAAAAGGAAGCCTTTCAGGGACTGCCCTGTCTTTTGGCCTTTACTCTCCGGATGTGCCAATTCCCTCTATTTTCAAGGCTCACAATCTGATTACTAACCCCATTCCCTCCTCAAACAAGGAGAAAAGAGTTTCTCTTACCCATCAAGGCCAACACTTCCAAATCTTCTGTTCTGGAAACCTCAGCTGATAGAAGGAATGTCTTCCAATAGATTGAAAACAATCTAAGTAGATGGAGGAGACTTAATTCTCAGCGTGTCTGAGCAGAAAGCATTTCAAGTCAGACCACAGGGGTGAACTAGTTCAAAACCATCCCCATTGTATCTCAGATGAAGAAATTATGACCTTCCAGAGTCACAGCAAGTTCCTGGCAGAGTTTAGGAAAGCCAGACTCTGGAGACTACCAATGTCCTCATAGGGCCCTCTGCCCTGAGGCTCTGTCGGGTTGCTCTGACTCTGGGACTGATCCAGGCAGGGTTTGAGACATTCAGGTATAACAGAGCCCTGTGAGCATCCTTTGAAACATTCTTTGGACTTGGCATTGACTACTTGCTCTGAATGTTTTCTCAGCACAGTCTGACACACTTTGAAGGGGGAAACCAAGGCAGGAAGGTTGAGGGGTTTTGTATTTGTGGCTGGCTTTGTATTATATTTTCTTAAAGAGAATCCCCCAAATTACATGTTTTAAGCCCCATAAAAACTTCTGCCCCTGTTGCCTAGGTTCCATAGCAGATAAAATAAGCTGTTTTTCCCTAAACTGTAATGAGGGATCTTTAGGATCCCTCACATGACTAATATGAGAGAGTTAGGATAATGGGGTAGATTGACAGCATGTTATTTTTTCCCTTTTTTTTTATGACAGAGTGGTAGAGTAGACACAATCCTGTTGGTGGTAGTCATGGTATTTATTCAAACAAGGATTCAATTCCAGCTCTCTCATTGATCCAACCAGGACTTTCAGAGGCTCAGCCCCTCTCCTAAAAGGGGACAATACATTTTATAAAGAGTGACTATTTAATCTGCTTTATTTCTAAGGGTCTACATTATGCCAGCCCATGTTCACATTTGTGGGAAACAGCAAGTCCACTGGAAACAACAAAGTTCCTGTAAGCATGGAGTTTATGCTGCATGGGGGAAACAGACCACAGCAAATAAATAAATAGAAATGTAGGATTTTAGGCAGTGATGGGTGCTGGTATGAAAACAAAGCAAAGGGAGGGTATGGAGATGGGCAGAAGCTGATACTTGAGATGGGATGGACATTTTGGCCTCTCAGGGTGACATTTAGGCAGCAACTGGGAGGAAATAAGGAAATAACACCAGGGAATGAGTATTTCAGGCAGAGCACATTGCAGGTAAATGATCTGGGAACAGGAGGACTTCTGTGTGTTAGGGGGTAGGTCAGTAGAACTGGAGGCATGGCCAAAGGTCAGATTAAAAGAGGTATGTTAGATGATAAAGCTTTTAGTTAGTGATTTCACCAATCTAAAAAACGACATACTGTAGTGACGCAGCACAATTCACAATAGCTAAATGTTGGAATCGACCGGATGCCTGTCAATAGATGAAAAGATTAAGAAATTATGGTGTATATATATGATGGAGTTCTACTCATCCAAAGAAGAAAATGAAATGATGGCATTTGCTGGCAAATGGATGGAAATGGAGAATATCATGCTAAGTGAAATCAGCCAAACTCAGAAACTCAAAGTTTGAATATTTTCTCTCTTATGCAGAAGCTAGAGTGAAATAAAGGAAAGGGAAAGGGAAGGATAAGATTACATAAAGAACCAATCAAATACAAATTAATAGCCGAGCCACAGGAACTCTAGTAGAGGAAGGAGAATGGGAGAGTGCAGGGAGGATGGAGGGAAAAGGGGGATCACAAACTGAAATTGAATTCCAGGCATGTATGAGTTTGTTGGGATGAACCCAAATGTTCTGTGTAACTATAAAGCTCTAATAATTAAAAAAAGTTTTTATTAAGTGAAGCAATAGGCATTTTGAATCTAACATCTTCTTCCCCTTTTTTTCCTCCCTTTCTTCCAAACAAATAGTATTGGAATTTTTAACATCATGACTAATACAAGTTCGTGCTCCATTGATTTTTAAGGAGAATAAACTTGTTCTTATCAATGGGCCCACCCTATCTAGAGGCCAAATGTCCTGAGATAATTTGTAAAGTACACTCTGGAGATATTAGTTCAGTTTTGCAGTTACCTCATTTAAAAGAAAAGTCACATTAGTCTTTTTCTACCCTTTCTCTCCCTTCCAAATTCTGTTAGGTGTTCCAACGTTGACAAGCAAGCCTAATTACTAGATGGATAGAATTAGAAAAACTTTCTGATTCCAAGAGTGAGGGATTGTGGAGAATGGTGTGAGAGAGAAACCACCCAAAAGAAAGAGGTGTCTTAAAGTGAAACAAGACCTCTGGGATTAAAACATTGCCTTTGAAAAGGAATCTTGGAAGCTAATTAAGAGTCTTTAGGTGATGTGGTTGGTCTCTGGTCTATGATTTTTGCAAAATCTCCCCATGTCACCAAAAGTTGTCATCAGGCAGGAGCTAAAGCCATCTGAAAACAAAGCCAGCTCACGTTGCCTAGAGACCTAATTATGGAGAAATTTATGAAACCGTCTTCACTTTTCCAGGGGACCCCAGAAGAACAGTGACCCATTGAACATGAGTTTAAGGGAGGAAAAGCCCATGGATCAAGTATACTGTAGATACCATTTTCTAATCTCAACCAGGATATTGAAGCACTTTGTTCCACCAGGGAGTGAAGCCTAGAGACCAGAGGTGTAGGCTTTGGAACTAACAAGGCATAAATAAGTTTGAATTCTGCAACTGTGTAGCTACTCCACCACTAGGCAGCTCTGGGGCCTCAGGCAAGGTGCTTCATATCTCTGAGTCTCAGCCTTTCCTTCTGCAAAATGAAACTAATAACCATACCTTTTCCTGTGGAAGTGGGATGAAAATTAATTCCATGGTTAGCAAGGCGTGAACTATTGTTAATACCTGAGCTAGAAAGCAATTGGCTTCCTTAGTATAGCCAGCATCTGCTCAGAGGAGCCAGGAAGACAGACAAGTGATCAAAAGCACGGTTTGCTCATTACTTGTTTAGCATTAGTGCAGAAATGTGTAAAGTGCTCTCTGTTGGTTAGTGTCCTTGATTTACCGGGAAGAGAAAAGAAATTTCTGGGATGCTGGGATGGCTGCAGTGCTTCAGAGAAAAGTGGAAGGGGTGGATGCAGATGAGGCAGCAAGATGCAGCAAGTGAGGCTGATTTTAAAACAACCCGAGTGTCCTCACTGCCTGTGCCTCTTCTTCTCTGCTGTGGGTTCTTGTCTTTCTCTACTGTGTCCTACAATGTTCACCTCGGTCTCCCCTCATCCTCTATCTCTCAGGCCTTGTCCTTCTGCATGTACTTCCTTACCTTCCTTATTTTCTATTCTTTCCCCCTTTTTCTCTTTCTTCCTTCTGCCTCTATCTTAGATCTGGCCGAGCCTTGTACAGTGTGAACTTGGACTCTCTTGAAAGAACTAGCAGAAGTACAGAGGGACAGATTTCTACCCTTGCAACATCCAAAGTTATGCTGAGATAGATACTTTCTGTGACCGTGACTTCACTTCTGTCTGAGTGAAGCCAGGCCCTTCTAGAATTAACTTTCTAGTCCAGAGTCCCTGAGAATAACTCTGCTCTGCACCCTGCCCCACCCCTGGCCACCGTGGTAGTTCTGACCTCCCTGTTTCACTCTCAGAGCTTACAGGAAGGATATTTCCTGGCTTTGTAATCTCCTCAAACACTTACTAGAATAAATATTCCAAACTAGCAAGGCTGCTTCTGTTAATTTTTTCCTAAAATATGTCAAAGTTCTCAAGCCTAATATGCTTTACTCTCCAGGCTAACCAGATCCTTTCTCTCCATTAAAACTGGGCTTCTGCACATTCACCATCATATATATAAATTAGGATTAGCTTCAGATTCAGTAGTATAAGCTTAAAAGTAACAGTAGTTGGGCTGGGGATGTGGCTCAGTGGTAGAGCGCTCACCTAGCATGCATGAGGCACTGGGTTCGATCCTCAGCACCACATAAATATAAAATAAGCATATTGTGTCCACCTATAACTAAAAAAATAAGTAACAGTAGTTCAAATAAGATAGGAGTCATTTTCCTTTTTTGAAGAACGTATATACGGGGGTTGAAGTTGTGAGGGTGTTCCAGAAGGTTCATTGTGTTATCTGGGACCCACGTTTCTGTTTCCCACTGATCTATGAAAGCCACTTGAGTTCCAGCCATTTCATCCCTATTCCAGGAAGATAGAAGGAAAAATAGGAGAATGCACCCTGGGATTGTAAACAGTCTTTGCCATTAATAGCTTCTTTTGTTTCTTTTTATCCTTTCTTTTCTTCTGTTCTGTGTAAAACATCACCCCTCCCTCCTTGGAGTTCTCATAGCAAATTGAACACATCATATGCTATTTATTTATTTAATTTATTAACATTAATTATGTCCCCTATGATATATTTCCAGCACGGAGCTCAGTGTTTGAAGCAAAAAAAGAATAACATAAGGTAGTTTTCCCAAGATCAAAAGAGGCTGTACAAACACAGATAATTATGATGCAGGGTAAACAGTGCAATAAGAGGTGAGGTCATTGACCAGGAGCTCACAGAGGAGGATGCTTCCTTGCCATATGGAGCGGGGAAGGTATATTAGGTAGCAGCACTCTCCACAGAGAATTTTGAGCAGGACATTGAATGGCATGCAAAATTCTGCCAAGTAGAGGGGAGAGAGAGAGGACTTTCAGGACAGAAGGAAATCTATATGTAATTGTACTGAAAATTAAAAGTATATAACTTCTGGGACCAGCCAGTTCTTGTATCTGATTCAAGATACATGGGTCAGTTGTCATGAAATGATGGGAAGTTTGTCAGAGATACATTGCCAAGGAGTTTAAATTTCTTCTAGGACTGTGGGAACCCTTGAGTATAAATTCACTAAGACCCATTCAGCTTGCTCACTAAAGATGCATATTTTTGGTTTTCTCTCCCAGAAATCCTCTCTCCAGAGGGGTTTTATTTTAACAAGCACCTGGAAGATTCAGTAAGTTCCAGAATGGCAGTCTGGCAGCCAGGAGTTATGCTGAATTTAAGCAGATACATGAAATGATAGGACTTGGGTTTTAGAGTGATCACTCTGGTAGGGTACAGGGAGGCATTGCAGGTGCCAAGAGTGGATGTGGGAAGACACACTAGGCAGTGACTAATTGTTCAGGCTCAAGGTGGTAAGAGCTCTTGCCAGGTGGTGGCAATAGAAGTGAAGGGTGTTTAGAGAATCATCTTGGAGGTGTGAACTAGGTGACACTGATCGCAGTGGGCTGAAAGGAAGAAAAATTGAAAATGGCTCAGGTTTCTAAGCTTAGATGACCCAGCAGATAATGAGGCCACAATATAGATTGAGGAAGAGGAAAAAAGAAGTTGGGGAAATAAAGCAAAGAGTTCCACTGAGGGCCAGTTATCTGGAGGATGCCTGGAACATACCTCACATTTTTCTTGTAGAATGTGTACATGTGTGTGCGTGATACACACATCTCTCTTTCTGAATTGCAGAGTCCCCTAGGGTACAGACTGTGGCAATTGGCATAACCCTCACTTTTGTCTGCCCTGTGGCTATCAGAATTGAGAGGGTGAGGAGGCAGCCCGAGATCCTTCTTGCCCCTCCTTTCCTTCCTCCCCGAAGGGCAAACTACTCAACATTACAACATTATGAAAGATGATTTTGGCTTCTGAATCTGGGAAGCAAAATATGCTTTTATCTGTTCTGTTAATCTAAAAGAAATCTCAAACCTTTAATAAAAAATGAGATAACATGGTCACTTTGGAAAACATGACCGATGGTGACATCTTAGTCATGCCACTCCTGGGTCTGGCTGTCCCACGCTGTGCTGCAGCTCACACACACACCTGCTCAGGTGTGCCCTGCCACACAGCTTGGCATCACTGGCCTAGCCATCATATCTTCTCCTTGGCTTCTTTGATTTGGGGCCATGGTTGGTTGTGGTCTCTTTGTGGAAGCTAATTATTTGGTAAACAAACAAGTCTTTTAATTAACATCATTGATTTCTCAGAGACTCATCTGTTCCATCAGCTCTTCTCAGCTGCTTCAGAGTTTCTAGGAGAATCTGGACAGAAGTCCCTGCTGTTCCTGTTAGTAGAAACAACCACTACCTTAGAGAACAGTGATAATTCAGGACCAAGGACAGTGGCAGGGTGGGGACTGGGGGCTGGGGCAAGATTTAAACTCTACACTTGAGAGACAAAAAATTCGTGTGTCACAGGTTTCGTAAACCTGAAATCAACTTGAAAACGTGAGTGTTAATGTGCATTTTCCTCAAGTTTGCATGAGCCTACCAAAGTGAATATCACAGTAGCTCTCTCAATTTTGTGTGTTATAACTCTTGATTTTCTCTATTGTATAGGTCATAGAAAAAAACGTCAATCCAGAAACAATGCTGTTACCATATCTGAGGAAGAATCGTATCCTTTTCTTTGCTTCAAATGTGTGTATGTGTGCGCAAGCATGTGGATGCTTGTATATGTTTAGCTGCAGTGTTCTCATCAGATGATATTTCAAATGTTTTTAGAACTACACCGAGACATATGCCCTACTATTATGTTCATCTTTGAGGAAGTCCTACATCTTAGTTTTATAGTCAGTGCACAATTGTGGCCGTCAAGAGAACCAAGTTTTTTTCTGATCTCTATTTTAGCACTAAGTAGATGGCTTAAACAGTGAAACGAGCAATGGGAATTAAAGCAGTTGATATTAAAAGGGATTAATTAAGCATCCTTTATATCCT